>NC_136430.1:88472500-89072500 GCF_052849685.1 Lactuca virosa | reverse complement strand
ATTTTGTAGATCAAAAGTGCGGAATATTTTTGAATCTAGAACGGTGACTCAAAAACTTTTGAAACAAAGAGAAAATCAAAAATCAATTGCAAGAATCCTAGTCTAATACCAAATGTAGTTCATATGAATTGAGTAAATGAAAATGAAATCAGAGTATGAATCAATCAAGAACACATGTTGTAAATATAATATGTTTGGCTCAATTATACTTTTGAAAGATACAAGAGAATTTTTAGAGTAATGAGTACGAAGGAATCAAAAGTTACTCTATCTCTAGCACCTATCCCTATTTATGGGAATGACAGAAGTAAGCAAAAAGTACATAAGGGCGTAAACATGAAAGCTTTGAATCTAAGCTACCCTTACGAAATACATATATTCGAATCAAACATACAAACTTAACATCCTATCAAGCTAGAATTGACTTCGACACCTCACAAATAATATTCAAACGCAACAATAAGATGCTTCTAAGAAAATGAAAATCATTCATTGATTCTTGATATTGATCCGGGAAATGGCATAATTTCTTGAATGGATATCAAAGACACAAGTTACATAGAAGATCTTAGAGGTCAAGCAGATTTAAAAAGTTCTGAGAAATTCCGAGAGCTAAAGTAATAGAGCTCAAAAAGATAAATGAATGAAATCACATTACCATTTCATATTTGAATTCCGAAATAGTTTTTCAAGAGTAGATCGGAATGTGAAATTTTGGATCCCTACAAAGAACTTTCTCAACATCACTGATTAAGGTGATTTCGGAATGTATTGCATGACTAAGACCATAACAACCTGAAAGAGCTTAGACTAGACAAAAGTGTTGGGTTTAAGTGTTGCGTCTTTGGGCTCGTTTAATAGTCCATTTTGTTTACCCGGTTTGGGCCTGTCCAACCGTGGATTTTCATTAGGGTTAGATTATATATTATGCATGCATGTATAGCTTTAAGGTAATTGTTCTCATTAATAGCTTTTGCATTGTAATCCTAGCACACCTCTACAGTCGAAGTTCTTCATCGAGCTCTTCTGAGGTGTGAGATATTAATCATTCGACACCATTTGATCATTTCTTGTGTTCTTTACTCGATTAATATTGTTTTTGCGTTTAGAATCTATTGATCTATAGCGCTTTATTCTCATCAATTGGTATCAGAGCAGGAGACTGTGTAATACATACGTATCTCTTCTGTTTGAAGAATCCTTTAGGGTTTCCGCTTTTATCAATATATAGAAGTTGTCTTCTTCTTGTCGACGGTATCTCTTATGTTTGATAAAACCCTAAGTTCAACTTTACAAGTCTGATTCTAGCAGATTAAAAGAAAAAGTTCATCATGTCTCACGATGACTCTCAAATCAATCCGATCAACATCTCCAACAGTATAGGATCCACTACAAGGGTTCCCATTCTTTATACTCAAGATTATGAAGTATGGGCGCATCACTTCGAAGACTATGTCGTTAGATCTGAAGACAACGACTATCTTATTTGGGAGGCAATAACATTGGGTCCGTTTGTTCAATCTGGAACAAATAGAACGATCAAGACTCAAAGAGAGTATAATCAATTCTTGGCGGACGTAGAGAAGATTCCTCAAGACGAAAATGACAAGGTGTTATGCAACGTTAAAGCCATGAGGATGATCAGATTCGCTTTGCAATCCGACACTTTTCGTCTGGTAAGTTCATGCACACCAACTAAAGAAATATAGGATAGGTTAAAAGAATTATATTCAACTGATGAGGATCTAGAGCACTCGATCCAAACCTTATTGCTCTCTGAATTTGGTGCTTTCGAACAAAAACCTAAAGAGAAACTCATTCAGACATTCGATCGTTTCAACCATCCGCTTAGCAAGATGATGAAGCACGGTATTGAAAGGAAGGTGATCGAACAAAAGGTTACATTCATGAATGGATTAAGGCCCGAATGGATGGCAGTGGTCTAGACCGTGAAGGCTCATGAGCAATTTAAATCATATTCGCTGGAGAAACTGATGGGTATACTCAAAACTCATGAAAGTGTGGTGACAAAGGAAGCGAAGATAGTTTCGGGTGTGGGTTCACTGGCCCTTGTGTCTAAGAGAAAGAATGTAGCAGACGAAGAGTAGGATTCTGATATGTCAGAGTGTGATCTGTCCACTGAAGACCCAAAGAAGTTTGCTCGCAAAAAGTTCCCGGTCAACAAGAACCGAAACTGGCAGGGAAGCTACAGCTCAGAAAAGGTGAAAGAAGAAACCAAAAACACCTCTCAAAAGGACGACGAAAAGAAGGAGAGTAAGATTGTGGGAGACTCTGGGTATGATTGTAACTATTGTCATGGCAAGAACCACTTTGCCAAGGATTGCATGTTAAGGAAGATGGCTGAGAAGAAAGATGGTGAAGATCACGAAGCTTACTACATGAGAAAGCTGGAGGAGATAAAGAAGAAGAAAGCAACTAATGTTTCAATGAATGCATTGATTGTGCAGGAAAATGTTATTGATGATGAGTTTAGAGGAGTAGAAGTCTGGTCTACAGACTCTAAAGATAAAGAGGTACGCAAACCCTCACATGGAAGAGCTTATGTGGCAAGCGAATGAGTTACTGATTCAGCAGGGAGGTGCTTAATGGTGTCAGCTGGGGTATCGCAGATGAGGGGATATACAACCGAAGGTGAGCATGAGGAAGCGAAACTAAAGGATGACAATTTTTTCGCTGCTAAGCCTGTGAGTGAAAGGATCAATGATTGCGATCAGTTGATCAAGAAGGTACAATCCATACTTTAATCTCTTAAAATACCAGTAACAAACTACGAAAAAGAATTAAATGAATTAAAATTCAAGTTTTCTAACTTAAGTGGAAGTCTTATGCAAACTCGCTTAGCGAATTCTAACCTAACTGACCAACTCAGCAGGGAATCTTCCAAGAGTGAGGAGAGAAGGATGTGGATTCAGCTGAAGGAGTCAGAGTTAGTTAGGTCTAGGGATGAACTTATTTATTTGCAACGTGACAATTTAAAGTTTTTAAAACAAATAAATGTTTTTTGTTTGATTGCTAAACGCTTATATACAAATATCACCCAGTCGCATCTAGATTGTGAGATAGGTAAAAAGATTCATAAAATGATTTTGCCCTTCCTTGAATTTAAGGAAGACGAAGTCATTGCTGAATGTGAATCTATAATGTCTTCAGATGAGATTTCAGTAACCTACAAATATGGACTGGACAAAATTGAATCTTTCATTGAGTCCAAAGAACATAAATGCATGCTTAAGAATTTACTGGACGAAAACGATAAATTAAAAATCAAGACCGAGACTCTACAGAAGTTTGACTCATCCAACGCCAAATTAAGTTCAGAAAATAAAATAAATTTTGAAACCACTTCTGAATTTGATGAGGACAGTGAGATGAGCGAAATCTCCGTAGAAGACGAGGTCGATTGTTCAGAATTTCTTAAGAGCGAACCCGATGCAGCAAAACCACTCATATCTGAAAATTCGGTTGAGTACGCTCGGGTGTCAAAGGACAAATCCAAGAAACTCAAAGAAAAGGTCGTTGTTTATCAGAAGGTGCAAACTACACCAAACCAAGTGTATGCAGTCGCTGGAGTAACTAAGAAACAAACGGCGGAGTTGACGTCCATGGTTGACAAAGATAATGATGAAGGTTGCGATAACCACTTCTGGTCCGCTCCTATCGACAATGCAGACGAAACAGTTGGTCTGTCAGAGCAAACCTCATGTAGATTTAAGGGACGATACATTCCCGAACCCCTCAACAAGCCCTCAAGCTTTGATAAACCCAGTTCAAGTGGTACAAAAGAAATACCAAACGAACCACTAAAAGCTTCCAGCATATCATCAACAACAACCGAAGCTCATGAGAAGAAAACGAAACCTAAGGCGAACATTCACTTGACTCAAGAGCAACATGATGAACAGAAACGCCAGAGGAACAAAAGATACATGAAGAACCTCAATGAGAGAAAACAGTTTTGGCAATCCCAAAACCCCACTTATGTTCGCTCTGAAAAAGCTTCTAATCTCAAGATGAAAAAGGAAGCACAGGTCAATCATTGCCAGTCATGCAGTCAGGTGAACCGAAAGACCTGTTTCGGTCATAATACTAGTGGTCACAAGAACCAAATGTCAAGTTTCGGTCCTAACTCTTACTACGCCAAGAACCGAAAGTCCAGTTTCGGTCCCAACACAAGTGCTAAGAACCGAAAGTCAAGTTTCGGTCCTAAAACCCATCATCCTAACTCCCAACCAAAATCTAACTATGTAAAGGATATCAAAGGAAAGGGAAAGCTCGTCTCAGATTCTGAAGTCCAAAATACCAAAAAATCAGCTAACCCTAGGACTCCAAAGAAAACATCAAATGTGAAACCAACTAACAATAACACACACCAGTTAAAACAAGATGAAAATAAAATCAAAGTTTACACCATCAAACGAAAAGATGAAACAACTTTAATAAAAAGAACATATATGGTTGATCTTTCGGTTGCAATTCCCTATTCTGTAAAAGACTCACCAGGGCCCAAGAGACTTTGGGTTCCTAAATTTACTTAATTTTGCAGGTTATCGGTGACGAGCAGTTTGACGATGAATGGTATATTGACAGTGGCTGCTCTCGTCACATGACAGGAAGGAGGGAAGAACTTAGGGAGTTTCGGTCCTTAAGGATGGTGGATGTGTTAAATATGGGAACAACTCATACGACACGATCAAAGGGTATGGGATGATCACCAACGGAGAATTCTCAATACGAAAAGTAGCCTACGTGGAAGGATTGCAACACAACCTCATCAGTGTTTCTCAACTAGTCGTGGGAACCGGTTTGAAAGTCTCGTTTGATGATGAGGGATAAGAAATAATTGAAAAGCACACAAAGAAAGTTCTGTTGAAATCAGAGCGCAAAGGGGAGATTTATCCTCTAAATCTCAACCCGATAAAAGGAAAGCCAACAATATGTTTGCTGTCGAAGGCAAACTCAGATGAATGTTGGTTGTGGCACCAAAGAATATCACATCTGAACTTCAAAGATATTAATAAACTGGTGCTTAGTGATCACGTCTATGGACTTCTTGTTCTCAAATTTGACAAAGAACACCTGTGCGAAGCATGCGAGATGGGCAAGCAAAGCAGAAAGAGTCACCCTTCTTGTATCAATACGAAAATCATCGAACCACTTGAACTATATTGAAAGCTTCGATGGTAGTAAGCTTATACTTGTTATTGTAGATGATTTTTCTCGCTTCGCCTGGGCTTTCTTTCTTAAACAGAAATCAGAGGCCACTCCCAACCTGAAGGTATTTCTCAAGCAAGTGGAACTGCAGCTGCGAAAGGTGGTAAGGAACATAAGAAGCGACAATTATATAGAGTTCAAAAACAAAGACTTTGAAGAGTTTCTGGCTGAAAAGTGAGTAACTCACAACTTCTCTGCTCCCTATACTCCACAACAGAATGGGATCGTTGAAAGGTGAAACCGTTCTTTATGTGAAGCCGCCCGAACCATGATGAGCTTCGCTTCTCTTCCACTATACTTCTGGGCTGATGGAATTGCTGCTGCATGTTACATTCAGAACCGATCCTTCCTCAACAAGCGATTTTCCATCACTCCATACGAGATTTTGAATAATCGCAAGCCAAATGTAAAATTTTTCCACGTGTTCGGTTCAAGATGCTTCATTTTCAACTCCAAAGAAAACCGAAACAAATTTGATGTTAAGGCAGACGAAGGGATCTTTCTTGGTTATTTGCTTACTTCAAAAGCATATAGGGTTCTGAATAAACCGTCGAAGAAGATTGAAGAAACCTACTATGTTACTTTTGATGACAATTACATGAAGAAAATACAAACAACCGAAAGTCAAATGGAGGAAATCTTTCCGGAATCAGGTCAAGTCTCGGTTCCTATTTCCAATCTGTTTGAAGAGTACATGCTGCTCTTTGATGAACCAGAGAAGGCGATTCACTCAGAAGCAAAAGCAACTGATAACAAAATCGACAACTTGAAGAAGATTATCGACGAAGCTGCAACAGACATGGGTAGCAAGCCTCAAAATCCATCCGAGAAGCAACCTACAAGCGAACCTCTACAATCTAGCAAACGTCCAACTTCAAATGACCCTCCAAATAAAAGCTCTACAATCCAGGGGGAGGATTCGTCTTCACCAAAAACAACCGACATGCCTTTCCAGGGGGAGAATCCATCAAAAACCCCAACCCATGAAGATCCATTTGAGGGGGAGAGTACTGAACCTAACATGGGATTCGGTTCGCCATTTGAGGGGGAGAGTACTGAACCTGACATGGGATTCGGTTCATTTGAGGGGGAGAATGCAAATGCAAATGACGAAGGCGATCTGTCAGAACTGGAAGAAGAAGTCAATGCTGAGCTGGATCCTACCTATGATCCAAATTACCCTCCTCTCATAAAATGGACAAAGTATCATCCTATATCTCAAATCATTGGTGAATCATCTGAGGGACTTCTCACACGCTCTCAAATGAAAGCGAAGCAAACTGCTTTATTCTCTCAAGTAGAATTTTGCATGTTTAATTCGTTTGTCTCTAAAGTTGAACTGAAGATGGTAAATGTTTCTCTTGATCACTCTGATTGGGTGCAAGCTATGCAAGACGAACTCCATGAGTTTGAACGAAATCGTGTTTGGAGGTTGATTCCCACACCAAATGATGCATCTATAGTCGGTTTAAAATGGGTTTTTCGAAATAAGTTAGATAAAGAGGGTAACGTCGTTCGCAACAAAGCGAGGCTGGTGGTGAAAGGATATTGCCAGGAAGAAGGAATAGATTATGAAGAGACCTTCGCTCCAGTAGCAAGGTTGGAATCAGTGAGAATCGTTTTTTCATATGCTGCACATAAAAAATTCGAAGTTTTCCAAATGGATGTAAAATGTGCTTTCTTGAATGGAGAACTAGAAGAAACGGTATACATTGAGTAACCACCCGGATTTGTGAACCAGAAGTATCCTGATGACTGCTACATACTGGATAAAGCAGTCTATGGATTGAAGCAAGCCCCGAAAGCCTTGTATGAAACTCTAACACGCTTTCTCAAAATGTCAAAATTCAAATAAGGTTCAGTCGACCCAACCTTCTTTTGCAAGAAAGAAGGCGAACACTTAATGATAGTTCAAACTTACGTCGATGACATCATCTTCGGCTCCATGAATCCTAGCTTAACAGCTGAATTCAGGAAGTTGATGGAGACTAAGTTTCAAATGAGCGCAATGGGTCCGATTAACTATTTCCTTGGACTGAATATAAGACAGGGACCAGAAGGAATCTTCATTAATCAGGAAGCATACACGAAGACTCTGTTGGCAAAGTTCGGCATGACGGGAGATTCCAAAGTAAAGGTTCCAATGGCATTTGGCACGAAGCTGACTCCATCTCTTGAGAAACCGGCTGTTGATGTGACTCTCTATCGTCAGATGATAGGATCTCTAATGTATCTAACAGCTAGTAGACCGGACGTAATGTTTTCTGTCTGCTATTGTGCCAGGTTTCAAGGAAATACAAGAGAACCTCATATGGTTGCAGTGAAAAATATCTTCCGGTATTTGAAGAGAACCTCGTCACTCGGTCTTTGGTATCCTGCAAAATCCGGCTTTTTTGTTCAAGCTTTCTCTGACGCTGATCTTGGTGGATGTGGATTGGACCGAAAGAACACAACCGACGGATGCCAGTTCCTTGATGGCAAACTTGTCAGCTGGCAGTCAAAGAAACAAACCTGCGTGTCTCTTTCCACAGACGAAGCTGAGTACATCGCTGCAGCATCCTGTACATCACAGGTCATATGGATACAAAGCCAACTTAGAGATTATGGCTTAAGCATGAAGAAGATCCCTCTCTACTGTGACTCTGAAAGTGCGATTCGAATATGTTATAATCCAGTGCAACATTCCAAGACTAAGCATATTTCACTGAGATACCACTTCATCAAGGACGACGTTGAAGATGGTAATGTTGAAGTTCACTTCGTTCGATCCTCAGATCAACTGGCTGACATCTTCACTAAGGCCTTACCAGAAGCAAGCTTTAACAAGATATTCCAAGGCTTGGGAATGATGGAAGCCGAGTCAGTACCGAAACCCCTTTCTTCTCACTAAAATTGAACAAGCGAAATAGAGCGAACGCTCGGTCTATTTCGGTTCTACAATTTTCGGGAACCGAAATGAACCGAACGCTCGGTCAATTTCGGCTCTAGAATTTTCGGGAACCGAAATGACCCGAACGCTCGGTCTATTTCGGCTCTAGAATTTTCGGGAACCGAAATGAACCGAACGCTTGGTCTATTTCGGCTCTAGAATTTTTCGGGAACCGAAATGAACCGAACGCACGGTCTATTTCGGCTCTGGATTTTTTTTGGAACCAAATTGAACCGATCGCTTGGCCCATTTCGCTTCATCTTTTCTAAGGTATGGTTTTGGTTGTATATTTTTGTAAAGCTTTCTTATTCTTTCGCGTGTTTATATTTAGTATTTATTTTCTTTTCTCTTTTTATTATTTTTCAGAAATTACAAAAATCCAAAAATATTTTCTTTTCTGTTTTTCAGAAATTACAAAAATCCAAAAATATTTTCTTTTCTGTTTTTATTATTTTTCAGAAATTACAAAAAATCCAAAAATATTTTCTTTTCTGTTTTTATTATTTTTCAGAAAAAAAATCCAAAAATTACAAAAATATTTCTATGTGTTTTTAAGTTTTATCTCTCAATTCTCAAAATTGATTCAAGTTCACAGATGCGAAACACAATGACGTTGGGGCAGGTATAACATTCTTATCTATGTACTAGTTAAGTGTCCCTAAAAGCATGCTGCTGCATGTAGACCGAAGCCTCCATGACTTTGAGTGAAGGCTTAATGATTCGATAAACACCAATCGTTTCTTCCCAATCAGGCTGCTAAAATCACTCAAGTCACGAGCTACCTTACTCTTCTCATAGTGAGTTAAGATTTTTTTGCTTTGTCATTCTTATGTAGCAGAGGTACTTTTGGTTCCTTCACCATCTCCTCACATTTCTCCATTAAGTTTCGCTTCATAAAAGTAACCCTTGAGACTCTCAACAATTACCACTGAGGTTTATGGTTACACAATCTCTGTGTTGATGATCTTAGTTTCGTTTACCACGTGCTAAGTGAGACCCAAAATCCAACACCTTGAATGAATTGACTGTGAACGCTAAAATGTTCAAGCTGTTACTTGTTACCTCACGAAATCTCTTTTTATTTTTGCGTGATCTTTATGAAACTGTCTAACACCAGGACGTTTCTTCCCATAAGATCCAGTTTCTTTTTTGTTTTTGAGATTTCTTATTATTATCTAGTCACTGTATATATTCTCCAACCTACTTGTTCAACAAACCACATCGGTCTCACAAGTACTTCATCCAACTTCCGGTCTTATTTTAAGTATCGATGTTCGGTTGAAGATAAACTACCCACTAAAGCTTATAATTGAAAAGATGCCTTTCAATGTTTCTTTACAAACATTTGATCGTATTTCACGGGAAACCACACAGACACTTCTCAGTCTCTCTTGACTTTGAAGGAAGAGATTCGTGCCCGGGATCCACAGTTTCGTGTCTAAATAGACATCACTTAAATCCCACAAATATTTTGCTTTATTTCTTTTTCATTGGCACACTCTAGCACGAAGATCTTTACGATTTTCCAAATTCTTGTTTGTGGTACTGATGGAACTTTTCCAGATTTGTGCTTTCGGCTCTAACATAAATGGTTATTCACTTTAATATGGAGTGAAGGTTCCTTAGTATGAAGAGAAAGGATGAGTCTCGTTTATGGTGGTGTTGATTTATTTTAATAATAAATATAAAATAAGGGTGAGTCAGCATGAATTTGAAACGGTTCAAAATTTGAACAGGAGATAAGGATGGAAAGGCGCGTGAATTTGAAACGGCACCTGATATCACGCCTGATGATGTCTTCTTCGGAAAACCCAGCTGTCAAATCATGCTTTTTCAGGCGTCGATTCAGAAGATAGTCAAATGATTACTGTGGATTTTTCTCTCTCCTAGCGATGGTATAAAAGGTTTTCTCACACCTCTTGGGTTACTTTACCAAATCTCAACTCTCTCAAGAACAAATCGACGATTTTCTACTGTTCATCTTCTTCTTCCCACCTACAGAAATGGCTGAATCTTCATTGGTTTACGAATAATCCGCTCAGTCCTCTCTTCTGACCATCAAACCCAATCAGAATCTGATCATCGAACTGAACCCCTTTGTCTATGATTTGTACATGCTACATGTGGTTGAATGTCTCAAGTATTCACCACTGGTGGTTGCTCTCACACAGGTGGAATGCGTTCCAATGTCGATGCTCTCTGACGTCTCTCCACTGCTGTTTACGATAAAGCTAAGGAGTGTATCTTCTTCGAGATCGTCAATCAAAAGACGTTGATTTCAAAAGCTAGGTTTTGTTTGCTGCTACACCTTGTTGTCGCCGATTCCATGATTAACCTAGATTCCATTACAACAACTCAGCTGTTCACGATGTTTTACGATATGGGGTACACAGAGCATCTCACCACTATCACCAAGTTCAAGAAATCTTGTCTTCCTCCTCAGTGGAACAAACTCTTTACTCTCCTCTCCAAGGGCTTATCGGAGAGGGTTGCAGGTTCAGATGGAACGAGCAGGGCATTCATGACCCTTTTATATGGTCTGTATCATGGGGTTAATATGGATTATGGGTCAATCATATTGTCTCAACTAGTTCAGAGTATAAGCTCTTCTTCAAGGTACTCTGAAATTTCATGTGCTCGATTTTGGACTATCGTCACTCATTGGGCGATGGAAAAGTTTAATGTTCCAACAATGGCGGATTCACTCATGTCATCGATTGCTACCATCCACACGATGAGGATCCTTGTCTCAGATCCCTCCAAGTTTCTCTTCATTGGTTCAATTTCGGATTCAATGTACAAATGTGTTTCCCCTGAAAGCAAGGTTATCAATGAGTACAAGAAGCTAACCCCTTCAGGGCCACGACAGCTTACTCCAGAGATGCAAAGCTCGCTAGACGCTGCAGACAAACCAGTAAAACGAGGGAAGAAGCCTGATAAAAAAGGGGAAAAGGACGGTCAATCCTCCAAAGTTTCTACTCCCAAGAAACGCAAGTTTGAGCAAGCAGCGCCTACTGCTCCAAAGAAACGAAAGTTCAAGATGAAAGCTCACAGACCGAAGTCTCCTTCCCCATCTTCCAGTAACTCTGAGTATGTTCCTTCTGACACACAGTCTGAACCCGAGTCACCTGACGACGAAGCTACTCAAACTGAAAGTCCACCTAGAGGTAATTCGCCTGCACCCTCACCAACTAATGACAGTAACCAAAACTCACCTCCTCGTTCTCCTCCACATTTGCTTCCTATTACTATCGCTCCCTTTCCTCCACCTATCCCATCTACCACTACTACCTCAATCCCAATTCCAACCCCACTGTTCACTACAGTTACTACCACTACTACTCATCCAACCGAACCTAATGTTCGTGTCAACGTATCTGATACAGGGGGCATCTACTTTTGGTTCTGATCCTCCTATTACCTCAGCACCTTTATCCCCACCTCCATCACATGAATATGAAACTGTTCTTGGCAGGGAAGACATGGAATTTTACTCTATTTACTTCAGTCCTTATCGAGTACAGAGTGATGATGATGATGATGATGCTCCTGTGACCAAAAAGCATCTCAAGGCCATGAATGACAAACTTGATCAACTGCTCTCTTCCTCTTCTGCCAGTGCATATTTTGAAGCAACACTCAAGGCTCTGTTCGCAACCGTTGTCAAAGAACATGACACTTCCATCTCCAGTGCTTTTAAAGCCATTGAAGCCTCAATCTCCACCTGTTAGAATGCTTCACTTGCAGTTGAAGCCTCCACCAAGGATTACAAGCAGGCAACCGCAAATGTCGAAAAACTAGTTGCGGATGCACAACTATTTCTTGATTCTCTTCAAGCTGCTGCCCAGAAGAATGCTCACACAGTGAACGCTTCGGTTGATAATCTTAAGCGTTCACTGGAGGCCGAAAAGAAACATTTTGAGGAAGCTCGACAAGCAATTCAGGATGCTAACACTGAGCTTCACACTTCAGTTGATGCTCGTCTCACTCAACTTGAAGCTGAGCTTGCTGTGGAAAACTAGATTATGGATGAGCTGGATAAGCGCACTTCTCAGCTTAAAATTTAGAATCTCAAGCTCAAGACTGCAAACAAGGAGATTGAAGACTTAAAAACTGAGCGTGAAATAATTAAAAGTTCGGTTGGTGATGCACACTCCATTCTCCTACACTTCCTGGAAGCCCATGACTCCATTCTTACCATCTCAATTCGACGCCACTTGGCTGAGAAGTTGAGACCTGCTCTGGATGTTTTGAGCAGAATTGAGGGTGTTCCGGAGTCTGTTGTCCCTCCGAGAAAAGGGGGAGATAATGTTACTCAGGGCAACGGCCAACCTCATCCACCTCCAAAACCGAAAGTCACTACTGAGCCGAAGGGTAATGAAGCTTCGGGCAATATGAAGGACAAGCGAAAGCAGAAAATTGGTGATGATGATGTGGATGAAAACGACGATGACGCTGATACAGAAGGAAACGCTTCTAAAACTGAAAGTCTGAAAGTCAAGCCTAGTGATCAAGAGATTCAGGCGAAGATTCGAAAAGAGAAGGAACTTCTTGATAAGGAGAGGAAAGCAAAGGAAATGCTAGAACAAAAGAAGTCTATGTTTCCTAAATGGTCTATGGAGTCGCTTTAGAGAGAGGTAATCGATGCATCGAGCTCTCATTGGCTCGAACCGGTTCTTTCTTTCGGGCTTGAGAACTCCAAGGACTCACAGTTTGACATGCCAATCACCCGAAAGGCATTCATTTTTCACTGTTTTGAGTCAACGGCTGGCATTCCTTCCCCAGACCCGAAGGTTGATTGGGATTTGCTTGAGTTTTATCTTGAGTTTGCTCAGCCGCAATACCTGACCTGGAGTAATCAGAAAATCACAACGTTCAAGGTGTTAAAACCCACTCCAGCAGGGAAATTTATCAACATCAAATTGAAATTGACCTGAGGATCTGATAGCTCGGTTCATATGATTTCCCTGGCTGATCTGCCGAACCTGAATCCTCATGATTGCATACTCCTGAACAACATTTTGCTGACCAATCAAAAGGAGTATCAGCCTATTATCGATCACATCAAGCGAATGCTCGTGTGCTATATTCATGAAGTCGCAAAGATGGATCAGGAAATCGCTTCTGCCATACATAAGAAGACCACTATGAAGCCGATAGGGAGGGCAAGCGATGTCAACGTGATGATTAAGGGAACAATTGACCCGAAGTTTCAAACTGTTATGTTCATTAGGGGCGAAGGTCAAAAATGCATGTTCGCTCTTATTGACAAACACCTGTTCTCCACCGCCTGCTTGGAGCATATTTTGGATATTATACATGGGTGTAATCAGAACAGCGAAGCCGATAAAAAGATGTTTACTGATATGGTTTGGTGGTATATTTTGTTTTGTCAAACTCTTCTTGCCATCATCCCCAGGCTGTTCAAGATTGTGAGGAAGACTAAAGTTACTCAACTAAAGTAGTCTCTCGCCTCTATTGACGCAAAGGGGGAGATTGTTGGGTTTAAGTGTTGCGTCTTTGGGCTCGTTTAATAGTCCATTTTGTTTACCCGGTTTGGGCCTGTCCAACCGTGGATTTTCATTAGGGTTAGATTATATATTATGCATGCATGTATAACGTTAAGGTAATCGTTCTCATTAATAGCTTTTGCATTGTAACCCTAGCACACCTCTACAGTCGAAGTTCTTTATCGAGCTCTTCTGAGGTGTGAGATATTAATCATTCGACACCATTTGATCCATTCTTGTGTTCTTTACTCGATTAATATTGTTTTTCTGTTTAGAATCTATCGATCTATAGCGCTTTATTCTCATCAAAAAGGTTAGATAGAAAGATATGTAATGATACTTTATTTTCCAAGAAGAAATATTTTCGAAGAGAAATAATTCAGCTCAAAATTATTTGAATTTCTAATGTTTCCATCAGAGAGTGCAAACATCATTGAAAAACTGAGGATTAGGCAGCATCATTCCCATTTTGTTCAGAAAACTATTGAATTTGGTCTTGTCTAATGCATTGGTTAAGATATCAGTGATCTATTCATCATATGGAAAAAATGAGCTGAATGTTACCATTTAAAACATGATCTTAAATGAAATGGTACAGAATATCGATATGATTAGTCATGGAGTGTTGGATTGGATTGTGACAAATCGTGATGGCACTTTGAGAATTGCAGTAGATCGGAATCTAATAAAATCAGAAACCATAATCTAGCAGTTGTGATTTCATCCACAAAACTTGTGATGTGCAGCTTGCAGTAACGATCTATTATGCTCCAGCTGTTGAAAGTGTGATGTATTTCTCCTTCTTGGACGAACAACTTATCAACCTTCTACCTAGGAATTGATAGCCACCGGATTTGCTCTTTCGATCGAGTTGTATGCCACCATAATTAGAATCTAAATAAGCTTGCAACAAAACACTTTCATTTGAAGGATACCATATTCCAAGGATCTTTGTTCCTTTGAGATACCGAAAAATTTGTTTCGCAACCATGAGGTGAGACATTTTCGGCTTAGCCTGGAATCTAGCGCAAATACATGTCGATAACATAATGTATGGGCGACTTGTAGTAAGGTACACCAACGATCTGATCATTCCCCTATACTTTTTCTGATCAATGGCTTCACCGTACGGGTCAGAAAAGATATTGTGTCCGAATCCCATTGGAAGTTTTGCATATGCATAAGTTTCCATTAAATATTTCTTCAGAAGCTCGGAAATGTATTGATCTTGGTGAATGAAGATTCCTCGATTTGTTTGTTTGACTTGCAATCCGAGGAAGACACTTAACTCACGATTCATACTCATTCAGAATCGGCTAACCATCAACTTAGCAAAGTCGTTAACCATCGCTAGATCAGTTGACCCAAAGATGATGTCATCGACCTATATCTGGAACAGGGTAGGATCAAGAAAATGGTAGGATCAAGAACTCCTTGTTGAGAACCATATCACTTTAGAAAACAACTAAGAGTCTCGTACCAAGAGCAAGGAGCTTGCTTAAGGCCATACATAGCTTTCTGGAGTTTGTAGCAGTAGTTCGAATAAGATAAATTGATAAAATCAGGAGGTTGTTGAAGGTAAACCTTATTGTCAAGTTCACCGTTGAAGAAAGCACTTTTGATATCCATCTGGAAAACTATGAAGGCCTTGTGAGCAACATCTGCGAGAAAGATACGAATGGCTTCAAAATGAGCAACAGGTGCAAAGGTCTCGTCATAATCTAGACCTTCAATCTATGTGAATCCTCTGGCCATTAATCTTGTTTTGTTTCAGATGATAACTCCTACATCGCCGGGCTTATTTCGGAAACCCAGTGAGTTCCGCAAATGGGTGATCCTGAGGAGGAGGCACAAGAGTCCATACTTGATTTCTATTAAACTCTACTAGCGCTCCGTGCATGGCTGTAATCCATTCAGAATGTTCTAAGGTTTCTTTGATGGATTTGGATTCAAGTAATGAAATTAATGCAAAGAAGTGACATTCCTTTTGAATATTGGCAACACAACGAGTTTCAACTCCAACCTTCAAGTTTCCGATAACTTGATTGGGATGATGATCCTTTGTCCAGATATGTAATCTCAGAAGTTCTTATGTAGCAAATGATCGTACATCAACGATGGGGTTGTGTCCTTCCCCTGAACATTTTGAATTTGAGGATGATGATCCCCCTGAACTTTTGAACTGGATATATTTGTGTCGTCATTCGAAAACTCAAAAACGTTTGCATCATTGTCGTTGTTCGAAATATGATCAATTTCATAAAATTGATATGTTGCATCTTGAAAACCTCAACATTTTATTCGAGGGTTGGATTACTTCCCAGCCCTTGAGGCATACAAGTGGAGGTATTCTCCCTCTCAACCCGAGATGGGAATACTTCGAAATCAAATTGAGGAAAAGTGGGTGTTAGACTAGATATTGTTGGATAAGGTGTCTAAGTCCATAACTATATTTAGTATGTACTTGACCATATTTGGCATGGCCCATTTGGGTTGCATCTTCATCTCAACTGTTGGATAGACAAAATGAGAATAAGGACACTTATGGTTTGTTAATATATTATACGTTCTAATATATTAATATGAAATCATATTATTTAATTAGTATTGATCAATAATCAATTTGGAATTAATTCTGTGATAAAAAAGAGACTAATAAAATATATGGGGATTGATTTGTAAATCACTCATTCTTATATAGTGGGCTTATGGTCCATGATTCACTAGATTGGGCTAGGACCCGTTGGGTGCTTCATGGATGCTCCATGGAGGTTAAAACCCATGGATCATGGGGGAAATGAAAAGCCATGCACATTAGGGTTTACATGGCATAACCCTACATGTGGCACACTATATAAGCAACCTCAGAAGGAGCAAAATCGGCCACTAAGACAAGAACAAGAGGGTAGCCGATTTTGAGTGAAAGTGTTCTTCTCTCAAGTTATTCCAAGAGTTGTGGTGTTGTGTGAAACATTTGACACATCACATTTGGGGTGCTAGGCTCACAAGGTCTTAAGGAATCCAAGCAACTACAAAGGTATGTCATTCTACTAGTTTTTATATTACAAGTACCCCATGCCATGCTAGTTAGGATGTAAACCTTGGAAAAACTTATTTGCATGAATATTAGAGAAAACATAGATCCAAGGTTTATAGGGTTCCATGTACATCATAGGAGTGTTAGAATGCTCAAAACCCATCAGTGGTATCAGAGCCTAGGCTTGTTTTCTTGATATTTGAAGCAAACTACTTGAAAAAGTCGAGAATTCTGCAATCTGAATACTTGCAAATTGTTTGTTAGTTAATTCTTGATCTAAATGTTTTTTAATGGAGTCCATAATTTGTCCTCAAGTTATGGATTACCAAAATTCATTTCTTTTAAAGATCCATTAAAGAGTCATAGGTTACATAATTGAAGAGTCTTTCTCATAAATAGTTTTATGGACTCCATAACTTGTCCTCAAGTTATGGATGTTCAAGAGTCTCTTCATTAAAGCTTTTAAAACCTTAATCAAACTCATAAGTTATGAAAATCAAAAAGTTTTTTTTGAATTGTTCAAAAATTTCCCTCAAGTTTTGGAATTTGTAAAGTCTCATACACACTTTAATTCCAAACCCTAGAGTTTCAAAAGTTAAAATTCAACCCTTATACGTTATAGTATTATTAGTTAATAATGTATATATGTATAAGAGCAAGTCAGTCTTACCGCTAGTAGGCCTCATTCACGAAGCCGGTCTATAAGGGGGATATAAGGTTGTTGCCTATAAAATGGCAGCTTAATGGGTGTCCACTCTCACCCACCGCTTCCTTGACTGGTGGAGGGTCGTTAGCCAAACAGGTTTGACAGGACTATAATTCTCCCTTCATTAAAAGTATAATGATAAATAATAAGTAACTAAACACTTATAAATTCCCAATGTTAGTTACTTAGGAAAATGTGAATTTGGTGCTAACCCATGAAATTGCACTTTGTAACTTATCAAGTCGTTGGTGGAGCGTGTGTGGGTAATTAACACACTAAGATGAAATAGTAAGAGTGGCAAAGGGTGACTTAACGTTTATCATAGATCGTTGGAGCGCGTGTGGGTAACCGACACATCGATTAGGTGATAAAATTAAGGGTACCAAGTTAATTTGCATGGTTATTCACACCTTGTTTGTGATCCTCAGCATCCCAGTCACAAACTTGAGAGGGCACAATCGAGATTTAAACATGCCATTGAAAAGTTCAATGAATCTTAAAAGATCTAGGAGTTTCAATCCAATTAAAACCTAATTCCCATTTCGTTTTTCATGGTGGAAACTGGTGAATCGTCATTTGCCTACCTTCAAATATTTTGTAGCTTGGAGTACGACGTCCCTCTTCCAAGTTATAAAATATGGTGTTGGGTCCTAGCCTTAGTATTTCATATTGGGTGTTGTATTAAGGACTTAAATCAACTAACTTGAATTTCTCCCATTGTAGATGTCTAGATCAGACAACTATGATCTTCCCAAATCTCTTGGAACAAGCTTTCCTAATGAAGATGATGTCCCGCGATTGGATCATGGAAATCATACTTCTCTTCCTCCACATCCTCCAATTATTCTCCCTGACCCACAAGCTCAAAGAATTGAAAAGTTCAAGGTCACTCAAACCCTACTTGCAATGAAACATGAAGATGGAAGGCATGTATGTTCTTACGTCTTAGAGATAAAGTCACATATCGACAGGCTGAGAGTGTTGGGTATCCAAGTCTCAAGGAAGTTGGCTGTTGACTGGGTTCTTCAATCACTTCCTGAGTCGTATAGTGAGTTCATTAAGAACTACTATGTGACAGACCATGACCTGACCCTTATTGATCTTACTTATTTGCTTGTTGCTGCTGAATCAGAAATGCTTTGGCACACTGGAAAAGTAAAATTGGGTGGAAGATCTACTTCTCAAACTTCCATGGACATGGACAATGGTAACATTGGAAGTCCGGAAAAGCTTTCTCTTCCCAATGGAAAGGGATCGGCCTTAGTCAACCCGGTTGACCAAAAGGTAAAGGGAAAGGCTAATTCTGTGATAGTCCTGTGTGCCATTCCTAAAGAGTCTATATGTTCTTATTGTAAAGAGAAAGGGCATTGGTTACGAAGCTGTCCTGACTACCTGAAAGATCTGAGAGAAGGAAGAATCAAAAAGTTTGACTCTGCTTTAGGTAAGTACACTATCTAAATCTGTTAAGTTTCTAATTGTTTATTCTTAATACATGATATGACTAGGTTGCATTTTGATGTTTAGCAGGATCAAGCAAAGGTAAGGAAACTTAAAGGAAGAGTATGTTGAATCTGATCGCGAAGATGGATTTCAATCGCATGGTTCGAAGATCGGATTTTTGAGCTACTGCTTAGGATTTATGATAGATTGCTAGGAAATATGTAATAGCATAGTTTTCATTTAAAGTTGCATTGTAAGGAAAAAGTTTTTTTTCCGCATTTTATAAATAAATAAAATTTTGTTTTATTATATCTCATTGCAATGACATTTATGAAAAATTGATGTTTGTATGTTTCTAGCAATATTGAAAATATGAATTTGATTCCTTCTTTTGTGTTAGTGTCTAAATTTACCGAATAAGGAAAGATTCTCGTCACCCAAGTTTCAATTGGACAGAAACTTGGAATCATGCTAGTTGTATTGTATGATGTATGAGAATTTTCATTTTTGAAAAAATCAAGACTAATTCCTTGTTTACATGTATATGTGAGTCAAGTGAAGGACTAAGGGATCCAGTACACATTCTTGTGCACTGGTCAAGTCCACCACAAAGATCGATAAGACTATTCGTCATGATTTACTAAAGTTTAGTAAATATGGTTATACTTACAAGTTTAAGTATAATTCTGAAACATTGGAAAAGTTTTGATGTATGTCAGAACGAATGAGAAGAATCAAATTAGGCAGAAAGATAAAAGTTTCTCAAATCTAAAAAGATGGGAGAGTACTTTAGTATCATGTTTTCTGATCATCTTAATGAAACCATATAATAATTGATCCTCTAAGGACATCTTAGTGCATTCTTATGGCTGAGAAGAGGAGTCATGAATTATTGAAATGGCTAAAATCAAAAAAAGATGAACCATACTTCGTTCCAAAACAAGTCTTAGAGTCATGCTCCAAGATTGTGACTTGAGTGATATAATCTAAAGAAGGTTTATAACACTTGTCAAATGTAGAGTAAAATGTTTTCTTACTCTTGTACATTTGAAATTGGTAAGTTGTGATGTTTTGGATAAAACAAAGACCAACCAAGGCCAATTGTGTGAAGTGTTCATCTTGATATGTATCTGCACTAACTCTTGAATATTTGTTTTGTCAAGGAATGGTTCTTGACAAGAGAGTCTTATATGTCAAGAGGACAGTGGGAGTCTTAAAGATCCTGAAAGAGTTTCAAGAACGAATCAAGAATAAAACCTGTAGTTTATCACTAGCACACGACTTGAGGTTTATAGCCTATCGTGTTGACATATTCTAGTTTTTGTGCCCATTCCAGTTAAAGTTGGCTTTGCATATGAGTTCTGAGAGTTCTCAATTGGTTTATAACAACCTGGAAGCAATGGTAGGCCCTTGTGCTGCCAGGTGGCAAGAAATTAAGAATGAACAAGTTCAGTCCATATGAGTTTAAATTTGTCACTAACCTTGTCTTGTGATTATGGTTTTGACAAATTCATATGGATAAGAACACATACACCATAAAATCTAAGTGTCATAAGGTTTCTCTCCGATTCATGAAAATGATGGTGAAGAAACGCTTTCACTAAGTAGATTTTAAGTAGATAGCAATTGTGATATTTGCATTCTCAAAGTCATTAGTGGAGCGTGTGTGGTTAACCGACACACTAACATGGACTTGCAAGAAATGGTAAAGGTCTAAACAATTGAGACTATGATGACGACATCCCTTTCCATAGTTCTAAAAACCGTTTAGACACATGTGAGCTATCTAAGGAAAGGTGTATTATTTTGATAAAATCTTATCAAAGAATCTCGTAACTTTGGTAAGAAATTCAATAAAGTATTGATTTCTAGAAGTCCAACTGATTTCTGGATACATGTCAAAGCTAGTGGGAGCATAAGTGTTATGCTAATAGTAATTATTATGCTAGTGGGAGCATAATCAATTATGATAGGTGTTGCAAGTTAGCAATGTTATTTATAGAAAACATAAGTTTCAATTTGCAAAGTGTACTTTGCAGGGATTGAAAAGTTGTTTTGCTATAATTAAGGGAGAGGTAATTATACTTCATTTCAATTCTAAAAGCTTAGATTGAGATTTTAATAATCTTTAGTGAAGGATATATATATGAATTTTATGTTGGAATGGTTCAACATAAGGAAATTCTATATATATTGCGTTCTCAAATTTCGATTATGATTACGGCATCCCTCTTCATAGTCGAATTATGAAAACATGGCAAATAAAAAATATTGTAGGAAAAGGCTGGTCTAGGATCATTTCTTTATGTGACACATCATGAATCGTGTCCCATATGCTTCGGGTATACGATCGATTACATGTGCTATAATATTCATCCATTCTAAATTTTCCACATGCCTAAGGTATTAAGAGGGAAAAAGTACTTGAACTGGATATGACTAAAATGATTAAGCAATTGTCAAGGACAATATGAGGTTTACCAAAGATTGGTTGCTCATGGACAGTTGGAAGTATAGTGTTAATTTTGAAAGGACCATATTGACATATTCTGAGAGGAGGCAACTCTTGTTCAGAAGTGATAGTCAAAATGGAATAAGGAAATATTTCCATAGGTGGACGTTGTTCATTAAATCTATATAAGATTTGAAAAACTTGAAGCAGGAAGGATGTTCAAAGGAATTTACTTTGAATTTGAGACTTCATTTCCATGGAATTGATCTCCATTGGAATACTCTGTAATGTATGCTGACAAGTCTTTATGACTTTGTGCATAGTCATTACAAGAGGATCAATGCATATAAGTTTAGAATCTAAGATATTTCGGTAAATGGTAGGAATATGGAATTCTTACATTTACGATAAGGATTTGGATTGTGAAATGAGCATCATTGGAATCATGTTCAATTGGTCTATTTCAAAAAGTAAGGATCATAGACAAACATAGTGTGCATACTTAGCGTATGGCATAACTATTGTTTGGACAAACATGGTGTGCATGTTTGGAGCATGGCATGACTACTTTCGGTTCAAGTATTAAGTTGATTATTTGAAACGTTATACAATGAATGACGAGTAATAAATATGGTGTTTAAATAAAAGGTGTTTTATTTACTCTCAAAGGTGCTTGGGGCCATATAGGATTAGTATTATTCTTGTGTTTCACTTTGCATGTTTTGGCTTCCCGAATAACTAGATTATTCAAACTCTGCACAGTCAGTCATATGTTGGAAGTAGGTATGAATCAAGACTGTCATGAATTGGGTTTGTTGATGTCTAAGATGTTAGACATGGCAAAAGTTGCTACAACATTCATGAGTACTCATAAGTTCTGAGTATTGTATTCAATCCACGCTCACTTGTATCACTTCATGGAATTTATCTCGAGTGATCGTGAGACGGTAATATCATATAAGTCTTCAAACCTAGAGATATGAGTTGTTGATTATGAGTTGGTTGTGCATTGATTGTACGAAAACGCATCGGTAACTCGATGTTATAAAACGTACCTTTGTGTATAATTCAACAAGTAGTAGAACAAGCATATGAGTCGAAGTTTATCTGTTCCTTTTAGTCCTTGGAGGATTAGAAGCGATATCAGGGCCCCTCGATGATTTTGTTTTGACCTATGTACCGGGCCAGGTCAGAACCAAATTGATGTGTTCAGTTTAGTTCTACGTTAAACAAATCGGAAATCGGGAAACAATCTATTGGACAATAAGTACGACATTTTTCCATGTATTTGTCCGGATGATATCTAGAAAAGAGGATTATATGATCACTTATCTTAAGTGGCACGTCATCATCATAGTTTTGCAAGACTTTGAAAGAGCTATGAATGTTAGTCGGTTCTTGAAGTCATACATATAGTTATTAGACTTATCCAAGTGGGAGACTGTTGGATAAGGTGTCTAAGTCCATAACTATATTTAGTATGTACTTGACCCGATTTGGCATGGTCCATTTGGGTTGCATTTTCATCTCAACTGTTGGATAGACAAAATGAGAATAAGGACACTTATGGTTTGTTAATATATTATAAGGTCTAATATATTAATATGAAATCATATTATTTAATTAGTATTGATCAAGAATTAATTTGGAATTAATTATGTGATAAAAAAGAGACTAATTAAATATATGGGGATTGATTTGCAAATCATTCATTCTTATATAGTGGGCTTATAGTCCATGATTCACTAGATTGGGCTAGGACCCATTGGGTGCTCCATGGATGCTCCATGGAGGTTAAAACCCCTGGATCATGGGGGAAATGAAAAGCCATGCACATTAGGGTTTACACGGTATAACCCTACATGTGGCACACTATATAAGCAACCTCATAAGGAGAAAAATCGGCCACTAAGACAAGAATAAGAGGGCTAGCCGATTTTGAGTGAAAGTGTTCTTCTCTTAAGTTATTCCAAGAGTTGTGGTGTTGTGTGAAACATTTGTGGCATCACATTTGAGGTGCTAGGATCACAAGGTCCTAAGGAATCCAAGCAACTACAAAGGTATGTCATTCTACTAGTTTTTATATTACAAGTACCCCATGCCATGCTAGTTAGGATGTAAACCTTGGAAAAAACTTATTTGCATGAATATTAGAGAAAACATAGATCCAAGGTTTATAGGGTTGCGTGTACACCATAGGAGTGTTAGAATGCTCAAAACCCATCAGATATATCTTGAGAAAAAGAGGATTTGGATTTGGCGAGGATCTTGATCGAGATTCCAAGTCAAGAGATGTTTCTACAGGTATGAACAAACTTTCATAATCAACTTCATAAATGACTTGAGGATTCGGAGAACCAGGAGGTAGAGCGTCGGACTCCACGATATGGGTTCTAAAATGAGTTGGTTCTGAGTTCCGAATGAAGTTGTCATTGAAAGTTATATCAAAGCATTCTTCAATAACACGGGTTCGGCGATTGAGAACCCTATAAGATTTTGATTTTGTAGAGTATCCCTGATAGATTTCATTTTATACATATTTTAGGGTAGTTTTTATTAGCATGTTTTCATCATTTTTATGTTTTTTCATGTGCATTAGTTTAAATAATGTTTAGCTCTTGTTATTCGTAAGAATTCCCGTACTGCTCATTTTTTGGTGTTTATTTTTAGGTAATTTGAAGTGGAGCGAGAGTTTGAGAGTCATCGGAGCACATCTAGAGCATATCTGGAGCTTCTTTGGAGCCAAAACGCTAAAAAAGACCAAATACGGGTTATATCTCACCAAAAACGGGTTGTTCTTCACTTACGGAACATAACCGGAGGATTTCTGATTTTTTTTGGGCATTTTAAAATTTCGGCCCTGAAGCAAGGGTCTTGCCTCTCAAGCACGGGCCGTTCCTAAATCCAGATTCCATTATTTTGGGTATTTAAACCAGTGAAGCACAAGCACGGGCCGTGCTTCTCTAAATTTTGAGTTTTTCTGATTATTTTTGGATTTTAAATTTGTGATGACCTGGCATGAGGGTGCCCTCCAAGCACGGGCTATGCTTACTACAAGAACCCTTTTTTTCTTCCCATACTACTATATAAATACCAGATACCCTCTAAGTCGATTCCAGACGACATAAGACACTTATGAAGGCGATTTCTGATACCTTTCAGCGATTTCTGAAGATTTGAAGTTACGAATCATTTCACACATTTAGTTTATATAGATTATTTGGTTAATGTTTCTTTTATCTAGTTTAAATTTGTTTTTAGCCATGTTTGGCTAAACCTTAGTTTTTAGTTCTGCATCTTTTAGTATTTCTATCTACATTTTTTAATTTTGAGCTTAATGAATGTTTAGTTTTATATTCTTGTTAGTCTGATCACCTAGGTAGGGTCTTATCATTCCATTTAATCAGTTAATAGAATCCGTAATTTTTCTTGTCAGCTGGTAATAAGTAACAACTATCAGATTGGTTCCGTGTTTGGGATTTAACTCTGATATAAATTGAAAAATCATATATTTATGCTTCTGAGCTTGTGAGAAGTATTGGGTATTGCTGGGAATTTTACACAGATCATAAAGTTGCTTTTCTGATTTAATTAAGAGCTTGTTTAATTGAACAGTAAAAATTTTGGGTTAATTCAAAGAGCTTGTTTTGGTTAACTAATTTAGGTAAAAGAGAGTATACCAGAGATTGTTAGTTTTTCTTGGTACTAGCTTAGATAGAACACATTCTAAATAACTAGATCTGAACTGATTGCATGATTAGGAAAGTTGCAGCAGAGTTGAAATCTTTTAATTATTGTTTTTCCTTTAGTTTGTTTTAACTGCAAATTTTAGTTTTTAGTTTAATTCAAAATCCCTCTCTTTATATTTCTGTTTTAATGACTAGAATGTGCCTGATGCAAAAATGCATTGACCGTTAGACTGAGTCTCTGAGGATTCGACCCTGCTTCTTTGTGCTATATTATTAGTGCAACCAGCAAAGAAATTTTATTTTCTTAATACGCCCGCGACAACATGTTAACAATCTCAAAAACATAACTTCATCAGATTTTGATTGAAACTTGGTGACCTGTTCACGATTTTTCTTGATGAACCATCTGCATCCGAAGATGTGTATGAAAGAGATACTAGGTTTCCGACCATTCATGGCTTCATAAGGTGTCATGTTGAGTTGTCAATTGAGGATGCTTCGATTTTGAGTGAAACAAGTTGCGGAGATTGCTTCAGCCCAAAGATAAAGATGTAGATTTGCAAAGTTCAACACCGATTGAGAAACTTTAACAAGAGTTTGGTTTCTTCGTTTAGTGACACCATTTTGTTGTGGAGTGTAAGGAGAAAAAAAGTTGTGTTCAATGCCTTTTTGAAACCAGGAACTTTTCGAGTGTGGCATTGGTGAACTCGGTTCCAATATCACTACAAACATTTTAGACTGGTAGAGCTTTTAGAACTTCAATTTCTTTGACAATATTGATAAGCTCATAAGTTGTTTTCGACTTCGATCTCAAAAAGGAAGCCCAAATAAATCTAGTGTAGTCATCAACAATCACATGGATGTATATCTTATGATGCAAACTTTCAACTGCAGACAGACTACATAGATCAATATAAAGAAGTTCTAATGGCTCAAATATAAACTTTTCAATCAGAACTGGATGACCTTCCTTTGATTGCTTCTCATATTTATGTGCATCACAAAGATGATCATTATCAAACTTTAGGAGTGGCAAACCTCAGACAATTTCTCCAGGAACTAGATCATTCATGTATCAAAAATTCAAATGGGCAAGTCTTTGATGCCATAGCTAGCTGACATCAGGAACGAACTTTGTAAGAAAACATATTTGAGGATTTCCGAAAATCATGTTAATATATATATATATATATATATATATATATATATATATATATATATATATATTGGTTCTGATCTGATTTGATTGTAACGCCTAGATCCTGAGGTACTTTATGTTTTCATTTTTGGTATTTTATGGTTTGCCACAGTATAGTGGAGGCACCACCACGATGTGGCAAGTAAAGATGGATCGTGTACTTCATTTAAGCCACGGTGTGGCAGTATATGGCCACGGCATGGCAGCTGGCAGATAGCAAATCGTATTTTACGGGTTTGTTTCCCATTTAAAGGAATGATGAGGCTAGGGTTTTCTCACCCTCAGCCTCCATCAGACTCTTTAAGATATGAGAAACCCTAATTTCCTTCCTCCTTTATTTAATATCTTTTTGGTGCTCTTTGGCGTCCTTGAAGGAAGAAAGAAGAAGAAGTGAGCTAACATTCAACAAGCAAGCCCCCATCCTTCATTCTAGCATTCTTCTAGACCTTTGTGAGTATCCAAGACTTGATTTTTATCATGATAGGTTGCTAGATCTTGAGTTTTGTCCCTTAATCTTCATTTTCTAGATAGTTAGGGTGGTGAGATCTCATAAAGTTTGCAACTTTATGAACTTACGGATCATTTGACATGATTATGGGTTTTGATCTGAACTATAGTTGAGGTTTTGAACCATGAATGTGATCTTTATCAAAAACCCCTTATTTTGACTCTTTATGGATTCAAGACATTCATTGGACATGCATGTCAATAAAGCAACGACTTTATGATGATTTTGATATTAGAAACCCTTCTAGAGTAAATGAGCTAAAGGCTTTTTGAAATGAGTGCTTAATGGATGAATTCATGTCTTATTCAACCTTTTTGGAACCTAGGGTTTGAGATTTTCACCTTTTGGATGGTCTTGATGGGTGAAGTTGGAAACTTTATCCTTCTAGACCATGTTTCGGACCAGAACTGAGCTTTGGAGCTCTTGGGATCAAATAAATTAGCTTAACCCATTAAGCTGCTGGAAACCCAGCGCCCATGGCGTGGCCTTAGGTCGCCACAGCGTGGCAGTTGACTAAAGTCAACATTGACTGTTGACTTTGACCATTAGCTTTTGGCTTGAGTTGACTTTTGGTCAAACATCGAATTTTGGAAGAAGAGCTAAGGGTTTATATGGTGTGTCTGTATAGGTGGAGTGTAGCCTCGGTATTCTGGTAGTCAGAGCAGTACCAGTTGAGCATTGACTGAGAGGCGACTCTTCTCACTATACTTATGGGTCGAAGGCACCAATGCCGGTCCACTAGATTGTGTTATGTAGGATTTTAGCTGTCTTTATGACTCTTGCATTTTTGTATGATTGAGTTGAAATAAACCCTAGGGTTGGGCCTATAATTGTATCCTAGGCCCCAGGGTTGGGCCCATGATTGTATGTTTGGTTTAAAAGAAATTCCAGGGCTAGGCCCATTATTGTATGTTGGGTTGGACTATACCCCAGGGTTGGGCCCACTGATTTGTATGGTATGTGTTACTTTGGGGAAACTCACTAAGCTTTGGGCTTACAATTGATGTTTATGGTTTCAGGTACTTCCGGTACGAAAGGAAAGGGCCCGACGTGATGGCACAACATCCCCCTCATGTTTCTGCACTTGTGATTACTTTTACTCTGATTACTGTGATAGTTTGTATCGTGGTTGATTTTAAGACATCTTATGTATGGAATTAACGATATTAAAATGATAAATTTTATCACTGTTTTTGGGATGTTAAAAGTTGGTATCAGAGCTTTGGTTTGAGGGATTCGGGCATACTTTCGGGAATGTCAGAACTCAAACTGAGGAATTGATAATCTTTTCAAACGAAAAATGAATTTATAAAAGATTTTTACAAAGCAGAAAAAGGAGGTGTGATGCGTGCAATTAGCCGAGCTCAAGTAAGTGGTTCCCAAAATACCCATAACCATGTGTTAGAAATATTATGTCTGGTATGTGAATTGCATACTAGAATAGGGCTACAGATGCTTTTAGGAATCGCTTATTATAATTTCCTGATTTGAGTGATGTCTTATAGCCTAGGAGGATGGGATAATATGTATTACTTAGGTTTGATATCGGGTCATTTAATTACTAAGTGTATGCTTCAAAAATTGTATACGATTAGGTTCATATAGCCCTATACTGATTTTGGCTTATTTCCTTATCCTTGTTTTGTTGTGGACTTAGGACATAACCATTATTCGACAGTCTATGTAAATCCCTTTTGTGTATAATTTTCATGTATAAGGCAACTAACAGTGTTGGTTGAGATTCTTGGTATTACAAAGGCAGTCGAATTGTGGATTCATAGGAGAGCCTAGGAAATGTCGTAGTAGGATACATATATCACATTGTGAATAAATTCACTTGGAAAAATCACATTGTGAATAAATTCACTTGTTGCAGTTGTACAATTTTCATGTATAAATTCACTTGTTTCATTCTCCCATTCTTGTTCATCCCTCTAAACACGACTCCAAGAGGCTGGTGAATTATCTTACCATCTTCATAATCATCGATGTTAATCTTTCCTCTTAGAAAATATTGAGGGAGTTTCGAAGGTTTCTTGGCTGCTGAAGCGAGCTCAATATCAGTGATTTCCAAGTAATCATAGTAGTTATTTATGAAAACCTTAATATGAGCGAAACCAATGATGAAATCATCCTTGTTGGACTCAGTTAGCTTTGAAATGTCCGCATTACTCAAAATATTTGTGACCGTGATCAAGTCATTTAAGTTCATTAATTGGAAATCTATAATTGTGAACTCGCAAGCAACATTGTTTGCTCTTAAGACAACATAACGAAACTTTTGCAGAAGACCTTCGAACAAGTTGTCTCACATGACAGTGATCACCTTCACTATCTTCACAGGTGACCATATATCTTCTTCATTTTTACCCAAGACTGCATGAAAACGAATCTTCAGTCTTTTGAACTCATCTTTATCATTGAAGTTTTCAACAATCTTGAATTGAGAAGATGTGAATAACATATGGTTGATCGGGAAATCAAGCTGATTGAAATCATAATTATCAATGCATAAGTTCTTCTTAGGCACCTTTTGAATGTAATCATTTAACCCAATTGAAACAATATCATAAATCGTTTCATAACACCACTGCTTGTTGGGATCACCCTTGTACAAGACAGGTGGGTCGTTAGCTCTTCGCCTCAAGATACTATTGATCTGCCTTTGCTTCTCGATTTCAAGATCTTGTTGCTTTATCTTCTCTTCTTCTGATAGAACCACATAAATAGCTTTTCCTTTATTACTTGGATCTTCCTTTGAAGTTGGTGGAATCGAACTTGAACTCGAACCTCCAGCTCCTTTGTTTATTGAGATCTCTTTTGCTAGTGTTCTTATAGTTATTGTTGTAGTAGAAGTTGTGGTCAATGATATGGGAAGTGACGTCGGGATTTGAGTCGAACTTATTTTCCGAACAACAACCCCTTTCTTAGGATCTTTTGAAGAATCAACTCCTCTAATTCCTTTCTCTCCCCCTTGTGACACTTGCACCGCACGTGTAGCATTAGTTGATAATTGAAGAACAAGATCAAGGATTGGAGAAAGCTCTAATTTGATATTGGTCTCAATAGTCGAAATCAATTGAGAGATCGACTCTTGGGAAACGGTTGATTGGTTCGAAAGAGAAACTTTCGAAATAGTCTCCTTGATACTAGATAAAAATTCTTCCATCTTTTCAAAAACCTGAGAATCCTTTTCTGACTTCACTTCAAGCTTGATCGAATACTCAGTGTTAAACTCACCCAACTTAGCAGTAGCAGTCGCAATGACATCGAATCTTCTATACAACAAAGTGTAGTTTTGCTCCATTTTCTGAACTTCTTGTGACATCTCGTATTTGAGTTTAGCAACTTTGAGATCCACAGATTCCTTCATTTTCGACAGTTATTCAACAAAAATTTCATGACGTTCCTTTCTAACATCATGAAGCTTCTGAATCTCATAGTCAAAGCTCTTGGAATGAACTGCTAACCTTTCAGCTTGTTTTTGCTTAATGCCCTCAACTAAGGTTCGAAAGCGATTTTCTTGAGTTTTCAACAAATAATCCATCTCAATCCCAGTCACAAAATCCCCCCTGTATCTGCTTGTATTTGAAGAAGTTAATTTATTTTTGAGTTTAGTATTTTGAATTGTTTACCTGACATGATTAAGTCATCAGGAACATTTTCCTCCACATGATCAAATTGAATATCAGTAAAGGAATCCATGATCTCATCATCTTTAGGTTCTTCATCATGAATCATTCTATCAACCGTAGTGAATTGAGAAGAGAAGACAGTTGTAATCGGTTCATGCATGATAGTAGAATATGTTGGTGAGATGGTCGAAACTGGAACGAAAGTTATTAAGGGTGATGAAATAAGTGGTAAAGTTGTGGAAGTTTCAACGGTAGAAGTTTCGATTGTAGAAGAGATGATGGTTGAAGTTTCAATAGTAAAAGTGATAGATGATTCGTTGTTTCGCATCCCTTCATTTGTGTTGACATTTGTGTCCTTATCAGATAAGTTCATAGGGATGTCTGGAGTTTGAACTTCCTCTGTATTTGACTTGGTTGGCAAAACCCCGGATGATATGTCCTTAGTCTTCTCAGGGATGGATGTCCGTGGTTGATCATTCGAATTGATGTGTGTATACGTGTTAGATACATTTACATTGACATCAGGATCCCCTGTCGCCTCGAAATTTGAATTGATAGGAGAATCCCTTCGAGGTGATCTAATAACAGAATCTTCTATGAGAATGTCTGATCTACCACTATCACTGTCGTGATTAGTTTCGACTGTTACGTGGTTAAGTGGATCCTGGTGCTTTCGTTTCTTCTTTTGCAGCTTCTGAGCTATATCCAGGGATTAACGCTTCTTCGATGCAGGTGAGACAGGAACAAATACTTCTCTAAACAAAACACATTTCCTGTTGAACTGAGGCTTTCGAATCTTCTTCATGTCCTTCTAAGAAGAATGAGTAGGTGAGGAATCAACATTCATTTTCTAAGTAGTCTTAATTTATGGTTCTTGCACAAATTGCTTGACTGGGGAATCATTGGGTTTCTTTGCTGGTTTCTTTGTTCTCTTGAGAGTTCCTGATTTTGAATGAATACTTTCTGTAGTAATATCCTCCTATACAATTGGTGGTTTCTCAACTTGCTTCTTCTTTTTTGGAGCTTTGGAAGCTTTAGAAGAACCTTCAACCCCCTTTGGTGGAAGAACACCAATTAATATAGTAGAGTCAATTGAAGGTTCTTTCGTAATGGCTCCAGATACTGATCAATTGTTGGAACCGAACAAAGATTAGTATTATGAATCTTCATCTTGGGTTGCGAAACTTCTTCTTCATTGGTTGTAGTTGGATCAACAGTTGGTTGAGGAGAAACCATTGTAGAGAATGCAAATGTGTTTGAAAGCGATGAAAGTTTGGGATTTTTAGAAATTCAATCTTAGAGCATAAAATTTGATAATGAAATTATCAACTTCCTTTTATAATTGACTGTATTTTTGAATTTGAACAGGTATCCAATAATACACTGCCACACATTAGGTTGGTTACTTACCCGGCACCGTAAAAAGCTCCACGTCATAATAGTGATCATCATGTTTTCCTTGAATCCCGTGAAGATCCCGTTGATGAGCATCGAAGGGATTCTTTTTCGTTGGTTTTGAAAGGTAGATTCAATTTTGCTCAACACCACAACTTAAGTGTGATCCAATTGAAAAAAATTACTTGGATGACCAGTGTAGTCAAGACCAAGTATGGTTGGATATGATTTTAAATGACAAGAAGTCAGAAAGATATTCAGATGAAAATCACATTCCAAAAAAAAATTAAGTACTGGATCTTGTTGGAAAAAATGTCTTCGTATTAGAATATTTCATCAAGATCACACAACACGTATGAAATGAGATTTTGAATATCGAAATTGTACTGAAACAAGTGTTTCGTTAAAATCTTGAACAAAACTGTTCACCGTCAATTCATTGATAGTTAGGATCATTGGGTTCACCATCATCACGGAAGAATGACTTAGGATCATAAACTCAGAGTTTTTTCATATCTACATTCTGGTTGGTTTTGACTAGAGATGTCGAGGATATGCAGTGTAGTGTGTTATCTTGAAAGAAATTTTTGTGAAAAAGATTGGGTATAAGAACTCATTGTACCTTTACGAAATAGATGTACATTATAGAAATCTCTTTACTCAATATGAGAAAACAAAGGTAGCTCTTCGACTAATGTAAATCTAGCGCGTAGTGAGAGTTCCATTAAAGCTACGAACACATAGAGTCTGTGAGGCTTGAGGACAACATACAACATCATGCTTCTAAAGACGCTTAACTATTACATTAGTTCAAATGAATACATGTCCCCTTGATGGATATGTTCGTTGAGCATGCAACATAGCATCAGGTTGTTACAATGAGCCATGAACCGTTGGACAAAAATAATAAAATCAAACACAAAAATAATAAAATCTTTTTGGATTTTTGTTTTTAGAAATCAAACACAAAAAAAAAAATATTTTTGGATTTTTGTTTTTAGAAAAATCAAACACAAAAATAAGAAAATCTTTTTGGATTTTTGTTTTTAGAAAACTCAAATACAAAAATAGGAAACATACGAATTATAAAATGTTACCGATATTTGTTCAAACCAAAGGCAAGCAGTCATCAAGCATGTGTTGTGCATCGAACTGCTATCACCTAAAGCGAATTGATTTCTAAATGGTTCAAATTAAATTCGAATGCGAACGCAGTCGAACGGTGAACTGAAACAGTAAACTCTGAAGGGTTCAGAAAAACACCTACAAATCGAAAACAATTCGATCAAGAAGAACAACAGAACTTGATTCCATCATTCACAATCCATTCAAAATCCTTAAGAATAATTTTTCATCTAAAGTTTTTGGGAAAAGGTCTAAAATTTGATCCGTTGTGTTGACAAAATGGACTTCAATGTTCCCATCTTCTACATGATCCTTTATGAAGTGATATCGAAGAGCAATATGTTTTGTTTTGGAATGTTGGACCGGATTGTGACAAATTCGAATTGCGCTTTGAGAATCGCAATACAAAGGTATTTTCTTCATGTGGATTGCATAGTCACGCAATAGGATTTGAATCCAAATCAATTGTGATGTGCATGCAGCAGCAACAACATACTCTGCCTCAACAGTCGAAATCGAAACACAAGTTTTCTTTTTCGATTGCCAGCTCACAAGCTTTCCATCTATTAATTGACATCCTCTAGTTGTGCTCTTTCGATCAAGTTGACATCCACCCAGATCCGCATCAGAGAATGCTTGGATAAAGAATACTGTCTTCGAAAGATACCATAATCCCAACGAAACTATCCCTTTGAGGTATTGAAATATACTCTTCACAACATTGAGATGGGGTTCTCTTGGATTCAATTCGTACGTGGCATAATTACATACAACAAACACAATATCTAGTCGACTTGCAGTCAAGTACAAAAGCAAACCGATCATGCTTCTATATTTTGTTAACTCCACAGCAGGCTTATCCAACGAAGGATTCTAGCATTTGCCAACAGCCATAGGTACTTTAACTTTAATGTTATTCATCATGCCAAACCTTTCAAGCAGATCGCGCGTATATTTTTCTTGATTAATAAAAATGCCTTCCATGCTTTGACGAATAAGCAAACCCAAAAAGTTATTAATTTTCCCCATCATACTCATTTCGAAGTGACTTTTCATGAGTTCGTCAAATTCCTTAGATAATAAAGGATCAATCGAACCAAAAATAATGTCATCAACATAAATTTGAACAAACATCAGATGATCCCCTACTTTCTTTCGAAATAAAGTCGGATTAACTGATCCTTGTTTAAATTTAGTGATTTTCAAAAAAGTTAGTCAGAGTTGCATACCAGGCACGAGGTGCTTGTTTCAACCCATAGAATGCCTTATCTAAAATATAACAGTGATCAGGATACTTATCGTTAACGAAACTAGGTGACTGTTCGACATATACCGTTTCCTTCAGAACTCCATTGGGGAATGAAAATTTGACATCCATTTGATAAACGTCAAAATCCTTATGAGTTGCATAAGCAAGAAAAATTCATACCACCTCGAGTCTTGCAACAGAGGCAAAGGTTTCCTCATAATCGATACCTTCTTGTTGAGAATAACCTTTTACGGCAAGTCTTGCTTTGTTTCGAATAACATTTCCTTCTTTATCAGTTTTATTTTTAAAAATCCATTTTAGACCAATTAACAAAACATCCTTTGGTTTAGGAATCAACCTCCAAACTTTATTTCGTTCGAATTTAGCAAGTTCAGATTGCATTGCAACAACCCAATCAGAGTGTTCTAATGCAACCTTTATTGTTTTTGGTTCTAGTTTCGAAATGAACACATTAAACATACAGTATTCTTGATGAACATTTAGCACTTCATTTCTGGATCGAATTTCGGCTCAAGTCAAGACACCAGAATTTGGATCACAAAGAATATGTTCCTTTGGATGATCTCTTGTCCACTTATCCATCGTGGATATGCAGGATCAAAATCTAAAGGTGCATCTTCGAAAATATCATCCGCTTTTGGATGTTCTCCTGCAATCAAGATATTGCTAGCTACATTATGAAAATCATTAGTTTGATCATTTTTATTATTAGGATTCAATCCACTTGGCTCCCTATCGACCATTGGATTTGAGATGTGATGCTCCCCCTAAACATCAACATGGTTCAATACACGCTCCCCCTCGATTTGAGATGTAATTGGCATATGCTCCCCCACAACAGTCGAATCATGTTTTTCATTTTGTAATGTCGAAATCAAGTGCTCCCCCTCCACTTAATCATCAGTTGAACCCGATACTCTTTCGAAATTCACCCTTGTAGTTGATGAAGAATGTGTGTCATTTTCTTCACATGTGACAATTGAATCATTAGTGTGTTTTGATGCTTCGGGAACATGAATATCATCAACATGGTTTTCGACATCAATGGCCCTATGAGGAATTCTAAAAATCAAATCAATATGAATATCATAAGAATTCATGATTTCAGATTCAACATTAGTTTCAACCATTATAGGTTTTTCAACGAAAGACCGTTCAACTCTTTTGACATAATAGTAATAAAATGTAAGATTGAAAGTTTCTTCGATCTTCCTCATTCGTTTGTTCAACACCCTATAGGCTACAAAGTTGTGTGAATATCCCAAGAAGATTCCTTCATTAGCTTTCGACTAAAATTTAGAAAGATTGTCGTTGAGATTCATGATGAAACATTTGCACCAAAAACATGAAAGAATTTAACATTAGGTTTCCTCTTGTTTATTATTTTATAAGGTATAATATTAGAATGATGATGAATGAAAGAACAATTTCGTGTGAAAAAATCAGTCGAAATAGCTTCTGCCTAAAGATATTGAGGCAAGTTCGCATAAGTAAGCATTATTCTTGAAGCTTCACATAAAGAACGATTCCTCCTTTCGACAACACCATTTTGTTGCGGTGTGTAAGGAGACAAAAAGTTGTGTGATATTCCCAAATCAGTCAAGAATGAATCTAGAATTCGATTCTTGAATTCTGATTCATTATCACACTTTATCTTTTGAACTTTCTTCTTTAAACTCAACTCTATGTTCTTCATAAAGCCAATCATCACTTGTGCAGTTTCAGACTCTTGTCGAAGAAAGAAAACCCAAGTAAACCTTGAAAACTCATCAACAATGACTAATATGTACTTCTTCTTATTGAGAGTTTCAACAGTCGAAGGTCCACATAAGTCAACGTGAAAAAGTTCCAAAGGTTAGATGATTTTTGAATCTATAACGACTGGATGATTTTGTCGATGTTGCTTTCCCTGTTCACATGCAACACACAATGAATCATTATCAAATTTTAAGATAGGTAAACCTCGAATAATATTATTTAAAACAAGTTTTTTAAGATTTTTGAAGTTAAGATAAGACAGTCGTTGATGCTATAACCAACTAAGATCAGAGGATGCTCTCGAAAGAGAACATACGGAATGTACACCCACGATTGGTTTCAAGTAGAGAGAGAAAATATATCCTTTTCATTTCGACTTCAGTAATGTTTCCTTTGTTTTCTTTCTGGGAATAATACTTCTTTCCTCATCAAAGAGAACTTGATTTCTAGTGCCAATAACTAGTTGTGAAACACTAATCAGATTATGCTTTAAGCCTTCAACATATTCATCACAATTCACCATGAATTTCCCATTCGTTACTTTTCCGTATCCTTTGACTTTTCACTTGTTGTTGTTTTCAAACTTTTCAACTCAAGCATTGTCCGACTTTTGAAAATCACGTAAATTTTCTTTCCTTCCAGTCATGTGACGCGGACATACACTATCAATATACCAGCTTTCGTCATATTTCTCATCACAAAGAACCTGCGATCAATTAGAAGAATTTAGGTACCCAAGACCTTTTGGGTCCTTGGAAATTAGCTTAAAACACATTATGCAATGACTAACCTATAATCCAACTATGAACTTTTGACTTGAAATTGTCAATTAAGTCAATTTCAATGGCTTTAGGCATTGAAATGTAATCAATCAATGGGAAAGGGTCAACATTGACTTTCACTCTTTCATCCTTTTTTCTGAAATCCATCAACTTTCTTCTTTGGAATTTCTTTCCACTTTGTCACTGCATGAGTGGATCTTGAGACGAAGTACTTCCATGCATCGAATCATTCAAGTATATCTTGTAAGCAGATTGAATTTGCTCTTGAAAAATATTTTACTGACTGATATTGTTTTCCTTTTCCCTCAAACTAGTAATTGATGTTCCTTACATCACTTCTTCCTTTTGCAAATGATAATTTCATTTTCTGTTTCGAATGAGGATTTGGAAAATGTGGATTTTTAGGTTTGAAAGGTTCGCTTTGCTTTCTTTTAACTTCCAATTTTTCAAATTCTCGTTTTGGACATGACCGTTCTAGTTGATTTTGAAAACCTTTTTAGTATTGACTTCGATAACCAACACCGTTTTGTTAAAAAACTTTTTGATTTTGATCAAAACTTCTTTGAGCATGAGTTAGACTAAAATTCCTTCTTCCATTATTCTAAACAAAAGTCCTTTGTTTGTTGTTTTGAACAAAACATCCATTTCCATATTTTTGACCAAAATTTCTTTGATTATGATTTTGAACATAGCTTCCATTTCCATGATTTTGAAAATTATGTGGCCGAAATTGATTTTGAACATCGATTAGACTGTTTTGGAAACCACTTTGCTTTTTAGACGGTTTGTTTTGAAATGTCGGTTTATTTTGAGAAAATGTTTGAACGTTATCAGAAGATTTTTTCTGAAAAACCTTTTTTTTTGTGAAAAGCTTTTACATTTTTAAATAGGCTTTGTTTCGTGCTTTTGAATTCGAAACTCCTTCCTCACAAGCCAATATTTCTACATTTCCTTTGAAGAATTGAGTTTTCACCTTTTGAGGTTTTGAAACATTCGGTAATGAGTTAACTCCTTTTCTTTGTTTTTATTATCAACAATTGATTTTTCAGTTCTCACAACCCAAACACGTTTTGGTTTTTCTTGTTGAAAAGTTGTTGAGTTTTTGTTCAAACCATTTTCAACAATGTTTTGATTTGAATAAAAACCTTCTTTTATCACTCCTTTATTGTCTTCCTTGACCAGTTTATTCAACTATGGATACACCTTATCACCATTTCCTATGGTGACAAAGACTTGATTAGGAAACAAAACTTCATTTGTATCCTTGAACTTTGGATATACCACTGAATTTGATTCCAGATAATGTTTTCCTTTATCTTTCAACACCTTTCTGTACTCCTTTGATTCCTCGAAGACTTGTTCAACTACAAATCTAGGAATACGTTTCTCATTCAAAACATCATCCTCATCACTCACATAGTCTTCAACCACAACATGATCAAAAGAATCACAGACTTTGGATGTAGAAGGTCGATCACTGTTTACTTTTGACATTGAATCATGACATTTTTATTTTCCTTTAGCCATAGAATTGACATTAATAATAGACAATCATGAGCAAACGACACTATCATCGGCCTCAATTTCATTGATATTATCATAATCATATTTGATATCAGCAAAATTTTCTTGAGAATCAAATGTCGACTTCTCAGTCAAGTTCAAAATCTTGACTTGTTCATTTTTAGTTAAAGTTTCATTTACAATATACACAAGATCATCAGCATTCATATGTTCATTAATGTTTACAGTTCCATACACATACGAATCATTTGAAACCTTGTCAAAGTTTGCGATCTTACTTTCACAATCATACGTAGTTTCATCTATTTGTTCTCTTACGTAAGCAAGAAAAGGAAGTAGTTTACGATGTTGTTCACTACAAGTTTTAGCTGAATGATGCAGTTCAGTAATTTTAGCATACAACCTTTTTTCAGAATTACAGTAAATATTACGTTGTTTAACAAGCATGATATTGTCTATTGGAATCGAATCCCTATCAACTAACAAATTAGTGATTCTTAAATATCAAGCTTGTATTACACCCTTCTTTTCCTCAAATTTGTTTTTGGCATCATCGTAAAGGGACTTGGACATTTCTGCATCACTACTCATGGAGATTAACATGTTATGAAGATAAGCACAAGTATTATCAAATTCAGTTAAGACATAATTATAAGAATATGAAGGAATTTTAAATGAGTTAAGAAGATCACGTACCTTGGTGGTCATTGATGATTTCGCTGATTTAGTAGACACGAAACACCTTCCAGTTATTTCTTATTCACTCATCTCTTCCATATTCACTTTCTCCTCATCATCTTCTTCCACGTTTGCATACATGGCTCCATGAGTCGGATTTCACATATCATCATCATCTGAACTAGACGACCATATCTGATAAGTGCCCTCTTCCTCATTACCTCCTCTGGCCATCAACAAAATTCCCTTTGTTCGAGCATGAATTTCCTCAATCTTTTCAGCTTAGTATGCTTCAACCTTGACTTTCTTCTTCTTTTCTTCCTTCTTCCTGAGCATGAAGTCCTTCGCTAGATTGTTCGACCCATTGCAATAGTTAAAATTGTAACCAGAGTCGCCTTTTAGCTTCGGCGCCTTTCTTCTCAACCAAGTTCTTTTCTTCGTTCTTTTCCTCTTTCGACTCAAACTTCACATTCTTTATAGTTGAATTGTTTCCCCTAAAATCATTACTATTCTTGAACTTCAGATTGAAAGGCTTCTTGAAAAATTTCTTCACTTTTTTGTTTGAGTAATAAGCTACAACTTCATCATCAGAATTAAACAGAAAACCTTCTTACTCAAGATTAGCTTCTTTAACAGATTCGACTTCAGATTCCTTGGCAGTCACTTTCGACATCAGTGCCAATGGTCCTCCCAAATTTAACATTCCTTATTTAGCAATTTCATTTATCTCACTTTCATGAGCTTTTAGAACATTATACCAATTTGCTAATGAATAACCATAAAAAATCTCTTTAGTTTGATCATCAAGCTAATGTTCTCCATTCCTTTCTCAATCCCATCAGAAAATTGAGATTGAACTCCATGGTCGAAAGAGTTACTCTGTATCGAGAACATTTGAATATCAGTTCGTTCAATCGATCATAGTAAGAATCGATTGATTCCTTGTCCTTCTGCTTGAGCTCACCCAATTCAAGCAAACACAGCTTCACAAAACTCTTCTTAGTTTTCATATTTCCTAAATATTTCTCTTTCAAGGTGTCCCAAATCTCCTTTGCAATTTTACAACTTCGAACGTAATTGTAAACTACTGGTGGAAGAGCACCACGTAGTTTACGTAAACATTTCTTTTCGTTCGCCTTCATCTTCTTTCCTTGAGTGATCATTATTCACTTGTAGCAGTTGTACCAATGTTTGTTAACATTCCCGCATTGAATTCTCCATTGTGTATACATCTGATCAGATCTTCATCAATTCTATTGAGATATTCTTCCATCCTATCATCCCATTGCTCATAGTACTCCGACATCAGCGTCGGAATCTTAGTTGATGATCCGAACAAGTGAGAGAATTTCGCCATTTTATTCAGATTGATGTTCGCCACTGTTATACGGATTTTTGAAGAAAAAGGATTTTTGGATCTAAAATGAGATTTAAGAAGGTAATTAAACAAAGATTGACAAGAGACCAATCAATCAAACATCCAGAGTGAAGAATCAATTTACAACAACCGATTGAATCAAGTTTTCTGAATCAAATTGCGGAAGTTTTTGAATCAGAAAGAGCGATTCAAAAAATATGAAAAACACAAGAAAACTATAAATGATTGGATGAATTCTGCTCTGATACCAATTGAAGTGTGCTAGATTTGATTACAAACACAATCAATTCAAGAAAAACAATTAAGAACACAAGATATAAATATAATCTGGTTGGCTCGTATTAAGTCTAAAGAGAGTACAAAGTATTGAGAGTGTTTTACAATACGAAGTGCTGAAAAAGTTACTGTAATGTCTAAAAAATCACAACAAATTTAAACTTTTCAAAATGATCCATTTACTTAAAAATTAAATGTTTACATAACCATTGTTTTCAAAACATTATTCAAAAAACAGAGTCTCCCAAGATCCACAACATAAAACCAAGGATGTGTATGTTCATGCCTTCACCTTGATACGGTCCTCTAAAGTACCTAAAACAAAAATAAAACTTTAAGCCAACGCTTAGTGAGTTCCCTGAAAGTACCACCACATAAACATTACAAACAACAACATGCATACTGAGCTTTCAACATGACTGGACTGTCTCACTGGGCCTACAACCTATCTGGACCGCTCTTCGGGCCTTCGACCTGACTGGTCCGCCTCGCATGCCTTTAGTCTATCCAGACCGCCCAGGGTATCTTGGCCTCCAGCACAAAGCAGGACCGCCTCAACCCAATATCATCACATATCAACATATACGATAACAATCAATAGCTAGCATATACAAGTGGTCATACAGATCTAACAGATCACTACAGCATAGCAACATCCTATATACTAGGATACAGATCTAAAATATCACTACAACATAGCAACACACGGTAAACCAAGATATCAATCCAATGGGTCAGCCTTGGTGCCTTCGACCCATAACTACAGTGAGGAAAACTCACCTCACAGTTTGACAAATAGTTGATCAATACTCTACTCCAAAATGCCGGCTAAATCTAAATCCTAAATGTCAAAATATTTCCATTCTAAATTAATAACATTTCCCCAAAATACCCTTGGTAAAAATTGGTCAAAGTCAACCGAGTCAGCTCTGCCGAGTCGACTTCGGTTTCGTACAAGGGGCGTACTCCGGAGGTACGCGGGGCGAACTAGCTATCTGAGGCATCGAGGCTTGATCTGCATACGCGCGGCGTACCCTTCGGTACACCCAGCATACACATCGGTCCCCCTCTTAACCTATTAAGTGCTTATTACTTCGTCTTAACACGTCCAATTACAGATCCAAGGCTAAAATACCATCAAGAGTCATAAAGTTTCCAACTTTATGACTTTTCATGTCCATTAAGTGCTTAATACACAAAAACTCAACATCTTAATGCCTTAAGACCTTTTATAGCATGCATGGAGTAAACCTAACCATCAAGACCATATTTTTATGACTTAAGACCCTTCATAAGGTCTGAAAGGATGACTTATCGGTCAAGAGCATGCCATGCGCAAGAATCACCATATTTGGAAACCAAAAGTTCCATAAATGAAGAAGTGGCTAGATCTACAAGATGGAGTGATCAAGTTATTAACTTTGCACCTCGAAGAGGGTGCTAGCAAGTGTGGAATCCCATATCTAAGTTTCTTCCAAGCTTCTAGGTTCTTGCACCAACTTCTCCTTCTTCAAGAACACCAAAAAGGCACACAAATGAGCTCAAAACACTCTTCTCACTTAGGGTTTGCTAGAGGGTCGAAATCTCAGATGGGGGCTTATGAGAGAACGATGAATGAGGGTATAATGGTGTTTATATATGGACCAAACCCTAAAAATTAGGGGTTGTAGTTTCTCCACATACGCCCTATGTATGAGGTGTACACCCAGCATACTAGGGTCCGCCCTAGTACGCTCAGCGTACACAACGTACGCCCAGTGTACCACCCTAAAGCCCAAAATCACCAAAATGCCACTATGGGCCATTTTGCACTGTTTCTTATACTCAAGGACTAAAATGCAATATTTATTCATACATAGGGTTAAAATTGAAAATACCTCAACATCGGGATGTTACAATTCTCCACCACTTGAACTATACTTCTTCCTTGAAGTCAGCCATCTCGAACAACTCAGGATAATTCTTCCGCATCTCCGCCTCTGGCTCCCAGGTCCCCTCGGAGCCCCTACGATGCTGCCACTGAACCTTTATCAAAGGTATATCCTTGTTGCGTAGAATCTTCATCTTCCTTGCCACTATTGATATGAGCCTCTCAACATAATTTAGGCACTCATCGACCTAAATATCATCCGAAGAGACCACGACCTCATCGTCTAACTCACTTCCGCAACTACATAATATGAGTGAAACCAATTATGAAATCATCCTTGTTGGACTCAGTTAGCTTTGAAATGTCCGCATTACTCAAAATATTTGTGACCGTGATCAAGTCATTTAAGTTTATTAATTGGAAATCTATAATTGTGAACTCGCAAGCAACATTGTTTGCTCTTAAGACAACATAACGAAACTTTTGTAGAAGACCTTCGAACAAGTTGTCTCACATGATAGTGATCACCTTCACTATCTTCACAGGTGACCATATATCTTCTTCATTTTTACCCAAGACTGCATGAAAACGAATCTTCAGTCCTTTGAACTCATCTTTATCATTGAAGTTTTCAACAATCTTGAATTGAGAAGATGTGAATAACATATGGTTGATCGGGAAATCAAGCTGATTGAAATCATAATTCTCAATGCATAAGTTCTTCTTAGGCACCTTTTGAATGTAATCATTTAACCCAATTGAAACAATATCATAAATCGTTTCATAACACCACTGCTTGTTGGGATCACCCTTGTACAAGACAGGTGGGTCGTTAGCTCTTTGCCTCAAGATACTATTGATCTGCCTTTGCTTCTCGATTTCAAGATCTTGTTGCTTTATCTTCTCTTCTTCTGATAGAACCACATAAATAGCTTTTCCTTTATTACTTGGATCTTCCTTTGAAGTTGGTGGAATCGAACTTGAACTCGAACCTCCAGCTCCTTTGTTTATTGAGATCTCTTTTGCTAGTGTTCTTATAGTTATTGTTGTAGTAGAAGTTGTGGTCAATGATATGGGAAGTGACGTCGGGATTTGAGTCGAACTTATTTTCCGAACAACAACCCCTTTCTTAGGATCTTTTGAAGACTCAACTCCTCTAATTCCTTTCTCTCCCCCTTGTGACACTTGCACCGCACATGTAGCATTAGTTGGTAATTGAAGAACAAGATCAAGGATTGGAGAAAGCTCTAATTTGATATTGGTCTCAATAGTCGAAATCAATTGAGAGATTGACTCTTGGGAAACGGTTGATTGGTTTGAAAGAGAAACTTTCGAAATAGTCTCCTTGATACTAGATAAAAATTCTTCCATCTTTTCAAAAACCTGAGAATCCTTTTCTGACTTCGCTTCAAGCTTGATCGAATACTCAGTGTTAAACTCACCCAACTTAGCGGTAGCAGTCGCAATGAAATCGAATCTTCTATACAACAAAGTGTAGTTTTGCTCCATTTTCTGAACTTCTTGTGACATCTCGTATTTGAGTTTAGCAACTTTGAGATCCACAGATTCCTTCATTTTCGACAGTTATTCAACAAAAATTTCATGACGTTCCTTTCTAACATCATGAAGCTTCTGAATCTCATAGTCAAAGCTCTTGGAATGAACTGCTAACCTTTCAGCTTGTTTTTGCTCAATGCCCTTAACCAAGGTTCGAAAGCGATTTTCTTGAGTTTTCAACAAATAATCCATCTCAATCCCAGTCACAAAATCCCCCCTGTATCTTCTTGTATTTGAAGAAGTTAATTTATTTTTGAGTTTAGTATTTTGAATTGTTTACGTGACATGATTAAGTCATCAGGAACATTTTCCTCCACATGATCAAATTGAATATCAGTAAAGGAATCCATGATCTCATCATCTTTAGGTTCTTCATCATGAATCATTCTATCAGCCGTAGTGAATTGAGAAGAGAAGACAGTTGTAATCGGTTCATGCATGATAGTAGAATATGTTGGTGAGATGGTCGAAACTGGAACGAAAGTTATTAAGGGTGATGAAATAAGTGGTAAAGTTGTGGAAGTTTCAACGGTAGAAGTTTCGATTGTAGAAGAGATGATGGTTGAAGTTTCAATAGTAAAAGTGATAGATGATTCGTTGTTTCGCATCCCTTCATCCGTGTTGACATTTGTGTCCTTATCAGATAAGTTCATAGGGATGTCTGGAGTTCGAACTTCCTCTGTATTTGACTTGGTTGGCAAAACCCCGGATGATATGTCCTTAGTCTTCTCAGGGATGGATGTCTGTAGTTGATCATTCGAATTGATGTGTGTATACGTGTTAGATACATTTACATTGACATCAGGATCCCCTGTCGCCTCGAAATTTGAATTGATAGGAGAATCCCTTCGAGGTAATCTAATAACAGAATCTTCTATGAGAATGTCTGATCTGCCACTATCACTGTCGTGATTAGTTTTGACTGTTACGTGGTTAAGTGGATCCTGGTGCTTTCGTTTCTTCTTTTGCAGCTTCTGAGCTATATCCAGGGATTAACGCTTCTTCGATGCAGGTGAGACAGGAACAAATACTTCTCTAAACAAAACACATTTCCTATTGAACTGAGGCTTTCGAATCTTCTTGATGTCCTTCTAAGAAGAATGAGTAGGTGAGGAATCAACATTCATTTTCTAAGTAGTCTTAATTTATGGTTCTTGCACAAATTGCTTGACTGGGGAATCATTGGGTTTCTTTGCTGGTTTCTTTGTTCTCTTGAGAGTTCCTGATTTTGAATGAATACTTTCTTTAGTAATATCCTCCTATACAATTGGTGGTTTCTCAACTTGCTTCTTCTTTTTTGGAGCTTTGGAAGCTTTAGAAGAACCTTCAACCCCCTTTGGTGGAAGAACACCAATTAATATAGTAGAGTCAATTGAAGCTTCTTTCGTAATGGCTCCAGATACTGATCAATTGTTGGAACCAAACAAAGATTAGTATTATGAATCTTCATCATGGGTTGCGAAACTTCTTCTTCATTGGTTGTAGTTGGATCAACAGTTGGTTGAGGAGAAACCATTGTAGAGAATGCAAATGTGTTTGAAAGCGATGAACAGTTTGGGATTTTTAGAAATTCGATCTTAGAGCATAAAATTTGATAATGAAATTATCAACTTCCTTTTATAATCGACTGTATTTTTGAATTTGAACAGGTATCCAATAATACACTGCCACACATTAGGTTGCTTACTTACCCGACACCGTAAAAAGCTCCACGTCATAATAGTGATCATCATGTTTTCCTTGAATCCCGTGAAGATCCCGTTGATGAGCATCGAAGGGATTCTTTTTCGTTGGTTTTGAAAGGTAGATTCAATTTTGCTCAACACCACAACTTAAGTGTGATCCAATTGAAAAAAATTACTTGGATGACCAGTGTAGTCAAGACCAAGTATGGTTGGATATGATTTTAAATGACAAGAAGTCAGAAAGATATTCAGATGAAAATCACATTCCAAAAAAAAATTAAGTACTGGATCTTGTTGGAAAAAATGTCTTCGTATTAGAATATTTCATCAAGATCACACAACACGTATGAAATGAGATTTTGAATATCGAAATTGTACTGAAACAAGTGTTTCGTTAAAATCTTGAACAAAACTGTTCACCGTCAATTCATTGATAGTTAGGATCATTGGGTTCACCATCATCACGGAAGAATGACTTAGGATCATAAACTCAGAGTTTTTTCATATCTACATTCTGGTTGGTTTTGACTAGAGATGTCGAGGATATGCAGTGTAGTGTGTGATCTTGAAAGAAATTTTTGTGAAAAAGATTGGGTATAAGAACTCATTGTACCTTTACGAAATAGATGTACATTATAGAAATCTCTTTACTCAATATGAGAAAAGAAAGGTAGCTCTTCGACTAATGTAAATCTAGCGCGTAGTGAGAGTTCCATTAAAGCTATGAACACATAGAATCTGTGAGGCTTGAGGACAACATACAACATCATGCTTCTAGAGACGCTTAACTATTACATTAGTTCAAATGAATACATGTCCCCTTGATGGATATGTTCGTTGAGCATGCAACATAGCATCAGGTTGTTACAATGAGCCATGAACCGTTGGACAAAAATAATAAAATCAAACACAAAAATAATAAAATCTTTTTGGATTTTTGTTTTTAGAAATCAAACACAAAAAAAAAATATTTTTGGATTTTTGTTTTTAGAAAAATCAAACACAAAAATAAGAAAATCTTTTTGGATTTTTGTTTTTAGAAAACTCAAATACAAAAATAGGAAACATACGAATTATAAAATGTTACCGATATTTGTTCGAACCAAAGGCAAGCAGTCATCAAGCATGTGTTGTGCATCGAACTGCTATCACCTAAAGCGAATTGATTTCTAAATGGTTCAAATTAAATTCGAATGCGAACGCAGTCGAACGCTGAACTGAAACAGTAAACTCTGAAGGGTTCAGAAAAACACCTACAAATCGAAAGTAATTCGATCAAGAAGAACAACAGAACTTGATTCCATCATTCACAATCCATTCAAAATCCTTAAAAATGATTTTTCATCTAAAGTTTTTGGGAAAAGGTCCAAAATTTGATCCGTTTAGTTGACAAAATGGACTTCAATGTTCCCATCTTCTACATGATCCTTTATGAAGTGATATCGAAGAGCAATATGTTTTGTTTTGGAATGTTGGACCAGATTGTGACAAATTCGAATTGTGCTTTGAGAATCGCAATACAAAGGTATTTTCTTCATGTTGATTGCATAGTCACGCAATAGGATTTGAATCCAAATCAATTGTGATGTGCATGCAGCAGCAATAATATACTCTGCCTCAGCAGTCGAAATCGAAACACAAGTTTTCTTTTTCGATTGCCAGCTCACAAGCTTTCCATCTATTAATTGACATCCTCTAGTTGTGCTCTTTCGATCAAGTTGACATCCACCCAGATCTGCATCAGAGAATGCTTGGATAAAGAATACTGTCTTCGAAAGATACCATAATCCCAACGAAACTATCCCTTTGAGGTACTGAAATATACTCTTCACAACATTGAGATGGGGTTGTCTTGGATTCAATTGGTACGTGGCATAATTACATACAACAAACACAATATCTAGTCGACTTGCAGTCAAGTACAAAAGCAAACCGATCATGCTTCTGTATGTCGTTAACTCCACAGCAGGCTTATCCAACGAAGGATTCTAGCATTTGCCAACAGCCATAGGTACTTTAACTTTAATGTTATTCATCATGCCAAACCTTTCAAGCAGATCGCGCGTATATTTTTCTTGATTAATAAAAATGCCTTCCATGCTTTGACGAATATGCAAACCCAAAAAGTTTTTAATTTTCCCCATCATACTCATTTCGAAGTGACTTTTCATGAGTTCGTCAAATTCCTTAGATAATAAAGGATCAGTCGAACCAAAAATAATGTCATCAACATAAATTTGAACAAACATCAGATGATCCCCTACTTTCTTTCGAAATAAAGTCGGATTAACTGATCCTTGTTTAAATTTAGTGATTTTCAAAAAGTTAGTCAGAGTTGCATACCAGGCACGAAGTGCTTGTTTCAACCCATAGAATGTATTATCTAAAATATAACAGTGATCAGGATACTTATCGTTAACGAAACTAGGTGACTGTTCGACATATACCGTTTCCTTCAGAACTCCATTGGGGAATGAAAATTTGACATCCATTTAATAAACGTCAAAATCCTTATGAGTTGCATAAGCAAGAAAAATTCATACCACCTCGAGTCTTGCAACAGAGGCAAAGGTTTCCTCATAATCGATACCTTCTTGTTGAGAATAACCTTTTACGGCAAGTCTTGCTTTGTTTCGAATAACATTTCCTTCTTTATCTGTTTTATTTTTAAAAATCCATTTTAGACCACTTAACGAAACATCCTTTGGTTTACGAATCAACCTCCAAACTTTATTTCGTTCGAATTTAGCAAGTTCAGATTGCATTGCAACAACCCAATCAGAGTGTTCTAATGCAACCTTTATTGTTTTTGGTTCTAGTTTCGAAATGAACACATTAAACATACAGTATTCTTGATGAACATTTAGCACTTCATTTCTGGATCGAATTTGGGCTCAAGTCAAGACACAAGAATTTGGATCATAAAGAATATGTTCCTTTGGATGATCTCTTGTCCACTTATCCATCGTGGATATGCAGGATCAAAATCTAAGGGTGCATCTTCGAAAATATCATCCGCTTCTGAATATTCTCCTGCAATCAAGATATTGTTAGCTACATTATGAAAATCATTAGTTTGATCATTTTTATTATTAGGATTCGATCCACTTGGCTCCCTATCGACCATTGGATTTGAGATGTGATGCTCCCCCTAAACATCAACATGGTTCAATACACGCTCCCCCTCGATTTGAGATGTAATTGGCATATGCTCCCCCACAACAGTCGAATCATGTTTTTCATTTTGTAATGCCGAAATCAAGTGCTCCCCCTCCACTTAATCATCAGTTGAAGCCGATACTCTTTCGAAATTCACCCTTGTAGTTGATGAAGAATGTGTGTCATTTTCTTCACATGTGACAATCGAATCATTAGTGTGTTTTGATGCTTCGGGAACATGAATATCATCAACATGGTTTTCGACATCAATGGCCCTATGAGGAATTCTAAAAATCAAATCAAGATGAATATCATAAGAATTCATGATTTCAGATTCAACATTAGTTTCAACCATTATAGGTTTTTCAACGAAAGACCGTTCAACTCTTTTGACATAATAGTAATAAAATGTAAGATTGAAAGTTTCTTCGATCTTCCTCATTCGTTTGTTCAACACCCTATAGGCTACAAAGTTGTGTGAATATCCCAAGAAGATTCCTTCATTAGCTTTCGACTAAAATTTAGAAAGATTATCGTTGAGATTCATGATGAAACATTTGCACCAAAAACATGAAAGAATTTAACATTAGGTTTCCTCTTGTTTATTATTTTATAAGGTATAATATTAGAATGATGATGAATGAAAGAACAATTTCGTGTGAAAAAATCAGTCGAAATAGCTTATGCCTAAAGATATTGAGGCAAGTTCGCATAAGTAAGCATTGTTCTTGAAGCTTCACATAAAGAACGATTCCTCCTTTCGACAACACCATTTTGTTGCGGTGTGTAAGGAGACAAAAAGTTGTGTGATATTCCCAAATCAGTCAAGAATGAATCTAGAATTCGATTCTTGAATTCTGATTCCTTATCACACTTTATCTTTTGAACTTTCTTCTTTAAACTCAACTCTATGTTCTTCATAAAGCCAATCATCACTTGTGCAGTTTCAGACTCTTGTCGAAGAAAGAAAACCCAAGTAAACCTTGAAAACTCATCAACAATGACTAATATGTACTTCTTCTTATTGAGAGTTTCAACAGTCGAAGGTCCACATAAGTCAACGTGAAAAAGTTCCAAAGGTTAGATGATTTTTGAATCTATAACGACTGGATGATTTTGTCGATGTTGCTTTCCCTGTTCACATGCAACACACAATGAATCATTATCAAATTTTAAGATAGGTAAACCTCGAATAATATTATTTAAAACAAGTTTGTTAAGATTTTTGAAGTTAAGATAAGACAGTCGTTGATGCTATAACCAACTAAGATCAGAGGATGCTCTCGAAAGAGAACATACGGAAGGTACACCCACGATTGGTTTCAAGTAGAGAGAGAAAATATATCCCTTTCATTTCGACTTCAGTAATGTTTCCTTTGTTTTCTTTCTGGGAATAATACTTCTTTCCTCATCAAAGAGAACCTGATTTCTAGTGCCAATAACTAGTTGTGAAACACTAATCAGATTATGCTTTAAGCCTTCAACATATTCATCACAATTCACCATGAATTTCCCATTCGTTACTTTTCCGTATCCTTTGACTTTTCACTTGTTGTTGTTTTCAAAATTTTCAACTCAAGCATTGTCCGGCTTTTGAAAATCACGTAAATTTTCTTTCCTTCCAGTCATGTGACGCAGACATACACTATCAATATACCAGCTTTCGTCATATCGCTCATCACAAAGAACCTGCGATCAATTAGAAGAATTTAGGTCCCCAAGACCTTTTGGGTCCTTGGAAATTAGCTTAAAACACATTATGCAATGACTAACCTATAATCCAACTATGAACTTTTGACTTGAAATTGTCAATTAAGTCAATTTCAATGGCTTTAGGCATTGAAATGTAATCAATCAATGGGAAAGGGTCAACATTGACTTTCACTCTTTCATCCTTTTTTCTGAAATCCATCAACTTTCTTCTTTGGAATTTCTTTCCACTTTGTCACTGCATGAGTGGATCTTGAGACGAAGTACTTCCATGCATCGAATCATTCAAGTATATCTTGTAAGCAGATTGAATTTGCCCTTGAAAAATATTTTACTGACTGATATTGTTTTCCTTTTCCCTCAAACCAGTAATTGATGTTCCTTACATCACTTCTTCCTTTTGCAAATGATAATTTCATTTTCTGTTTCGAATGAGGATTTGGAAAATGTGGATTTTTAGGTTTGAAAGGTTCGCTTTGCTTTCCTTTAACTTCCAATTTTTCAAATTCTCGTTTCGGACATGACCGTTTTAGTTGATTTTGAAAACCTTTTTAGTATTGACTTCGATAACCAACACCGTTTTGTTAAAAAACTTTTTGATTTTGATCAAAACTTCTTTGAGCATGAGTTAGACTAAAATTCCTTCTTCCATTATTCTAAACAAAAGTCCTTTGTTTGTTGTTTTGAACAAAACATCCATTTCCATATTTTTGACCAAAATTTCTTTGATTATGATTTTGAACATAGCTTCCATTTCCATGATTTTGAAAATTATGTGGCCGAAATTGATTTTGAACATCGATTAGACTGTTTTGGAAACCACTTTGCTTTTTAGACGGTTTGTTTTGAAATGTCGGTTTATTTTGAGAAAATGTTTGAACGTTATCAGAAGATTTTTTCTGAAAAACCTTTTTTTTTGTGAAAAGCTTTTACATTTTTAAATAGGCTTTGTTTCGTGCTTTTGAATTCGAAACTCCTTCCTCACAAGCCAATATTTCTACATTTCCTTTGAAGAATTGAGTTTTCACCTTTTGAGGTTTTGAAACATTAGGTAATGAGTTAACTCCTTTTCTTTGTTTTTATTATCAACAATTGATTTTTCAGTTCTCACAACCCAAACACGTTTTGGTTTTTCTTGTTGAAAAGTTGTTGAGTTTTTGTTCAAACCATTTTCAACAATGTTTTGATTTGAATAAAAACCTTCTTTTATCACTCCTTTATTGTCTTCCTTGACCAGTTTATTCAATTATGGATACACCTTATCACCATTTCCTATCGTGACAAAGACTTGATTAGGAAACAAAACTTCATTTGTATCCGTGAACTTTGGATATACCACTGAATTTGATTCCAGATAATGTTTTCCTTTATCTTTCAACACCTTTGTGTACTCCTTTGATTCCTCGAAGACTTGTTCAACTACAAATCTAGGAATACGTTTCTCATTCAAAACATCATCCTCATCACTCACATAGTCTTCAACCACAACATGATCAAAAGAATCACAGACTTTGGATGTAGAAGGTCGATCACTGTTTACTTTTGTAAGCAAGAAAAGGAAGTAGTTTACGATGTTGTTCACTACAAGTTTTAGCTGAATGATGTAGTTCAATAATTTTAGCATACAACCTTTTTGCAGAATTACAGTAAATATTATGTTGTTTAACAAGCATGATATTGTCTATTGGAATCGAATCCCTATCAACTAACAAATTAGTGATTCTTAAATATCAAGCTTGTATTACACCCTTCTTTTCCTCAAATTTGTTTTTGGCATCATAGTAAAGGGACTTGGACATTTCTGCATCACTACTCATGGAGATTAACATGTTATGAAGATAAGCACAAGTATTATCAAATTCAGTTAAGACATAATTATAAGAATATGAAGGAATTTTAAATGAGTTAAGAAGATCACGTATCTTGGTGGTCATTGATGATTTCGCTGATTTAGTAGACACGAAACACCTTCCAGTTATTTCTTATTCACTCATCTCTTCCATATTCACTTTCTCCTCATCATCTTCTTCCACGTTTGCATACATGGCTTCGTGAGTCGGATTTCACATATCGTCATCATCTGAACTAGACAACCATATCTGATAAGTGCCCTCTTCCTCATTACCTCCTCTAGCCATCAACAAAATTCCCTTTGTTCGAGCACGAATTTCCTCAATCTTTTCATCTTAGTATGCTTCAACCTTGGCTTTCTTCTTCTTTTCTTCCTTCTTCCTGAGCATGAAGTCCTTCGCTAGATTGTTCGACCCATTGCAATAGTTACAATTGTAACCAGAGTCGCCTTTTAGCTTCGGTGCCTTTCTTCTCAACCAAGTTCTTTTCTTCGTTCTTTTCCTCTTTCGACTCAAACTTCACATTCTTTATAGTTGAATTGTTTCCCCTAAACTCATTACTATTCTTGAACTTCAGATTGAAAGGCTTCTTGAAAAATTTCTTCACTTTTTTGTTTGAGTAATAAGCTACAACTTCATCATCAGAATTAAACAGAAAACCTTCTTACTCAAGATTAGCTTCTTTAACAGATTCGACTTCAGATTCCTTGGCAGTCACTTTCGACATCAGTGCCAATGGTCCTCCCAAATTTAACATTCCTTATTCAGCAATTTCATTTATCTCACTTTCATGAGCGTTTAGAACATTATACCAATTTGCTAATGAATAACCATAAAAAAATCTCTTTAGTTTGATCATCAACCTAATGTTCTCCATTCCTTTCTCAATCCCATCAGAAAATTGAGATTGAACTCCATGGTCGAAAGAGTTACTCTGTATCGAGAACATTTGAATATCAGTTCGTTCAATCGATCATAGTAAGAATCGATTGATTCCTTGTCCTTCTGCTTGAGCTCACCCAATTCAAGCAAACACAGCTTCACAAAACTCTTCTTATTTTTCATATTTCCTAAATATTTCTCTTTCAAGGTGTCCCAAATCTCCTTTGCAATTTTACAACTTCGAACGTAATTGTAAACTACTGGTGGAAGAGCACCACGTAGTTTACGTAAACATTTCTTTTCGTTCGCCTTCATCTTCTTTCCTTGAGTGATCATTATTCACTTGTAGCAGTTGTACCAATGTTTGTTAACATTCCCGCATTGAATTCTCCATTGTGTATACATATGATCAGATCTTCATCAATTCCATTGAGATATTCTTCCATCCTATCATCCCACTGCTCATAGTACTCCGACATCAGCGTCAGAATCTTAGTTGATGATCCGAACAAGTGAGAGAATTTCGTCATTTTATTCAGATTGATGTTCGCCACTGTTGTACGGATTTTTGAAGAAAAAGGATTTTTGGATCTAAAATGAGATTTAAGAAGGTAATTAAACAAAGATTGACAAGAGATCAATCAATCAAACACCCAGAGTGAAGAATCAATTTACAACAACCGATTGAATCAAGTTTTCTAAATCAAATTGCGAAAGTTTTTGAATCAGAAAGAGCGATTCAAAAAATATGAAAAACACAAGAAAACTATAAATGATTGGATGAATTCTGCTCTGATACCAACTGAAGTGTGCTAGATTTGATTACAAACACAATCAATTCAAGAAAAACAATTAAGAACACAAGATATAAATATAATCTGGTTGGCTCGTATTAAGTCTAAAGAGAGTACAAAGTATTGAGAGTGTTTTACAATACGAAGTGCTGAAAAAGTTACTGTAATGTCTCAAAAATCACAACAAATTTAAACTTTTCAAAATGATCCATTTACTTAAAAATTAAATGTTTACATAACCATTGTTTTCAAAACATTATTCAAAAAACAGAGTCTCCCAAGATCCACAACATAAAACCAAGGATGTGTATGTTCATGCCTTCACCTTGATACGGTCCTCTAAAGTACCTAAAACAAAAATAAAACTTTAAGCCAACGCTTAGTGAGTTCCCTGAAAGTACCACCACATAAACATTACAAACAACAACATGCATACTGAGCTTTCAACATGACTGGACTGCCTCACTGGGCCTACAACCTATCTGGACCGCTCTCTGGGCCTTCGACCTGACTGGTCCGCCTCGCATGCCTTTAGTCTATCCAGACCGCCCAGGGTATCTTGGCCTCCAGCACAAAGCAGGACCGCCTCAACCCAATACCATCACATATCAACATATACAATAACAATCAATAGCTAGCATATACAGGTGGTCATACAGATCTAACAGATCACTACAGCATAGCAACATCCTATATACTAGGATACAGATCTAAAATATCACTACAACATAGCAACACACGGTAAACCAGGATATCAATCCAATGGGTCAGCCTTGGTGCCTTCGACCCATAACTACAGTGAGGAAAACTCACCTCACAGTTTGACAAATAGTTGATCAATACTCTACTCCAAAATGCCGGCTAAATCTAAATCCTAAATGTCAAAATATTTCCATTCTAAATTAATAACATTTCCCCAAAATACCCTTGGTAAAAATTGGTCAAAGTCAACCGAGTCAGCTCTGCCGAGTCGACTTCGGTTTCGTACGCGGGGCGTACTCCGGAGGTACGCGGGGCGAACTAGCTATCTGAGGCATCGAGGCTTGATCTGCATACGCGCGGCGTACCCTTCGGTACACCCAGCATACACATCGGTCCCCCTCTTAACCTATTAAGTGCTTATTACTTCGTCTTAACACGTCCAATTACAGATCCAAGGCTAAAATACCATCAAGAGTCATAAAGTTTCCAACTTTATGACTTTGCATGTCCATTAAGTGCTTAATACACAAAAACTCAACATCTTAATGCCTTAAGACCTTTTATAGCATGCATGGAGTAAACCTAACCATCAAGACCATATTTTTATGACTTAAGACCCTTCATAAGGTCTGAAAGGATGACTTATCGGTCAAGAGCATGCCATGCGCAAGAATCACCATATTTGGAAACCAAAAGTTCCATAAATGAAGAAGTGGCTAGATCTACAAGATGGAGTGATCAAGTTATTAACTTTGCACCTCGAAGAGGGTGCTAGCAAGTGTGGAATCCCATATCTAAGTTTCTTCCAAGCTTCTAGGTTCTTGCACCAACTTCTCCTTCTTCAAGAACACCAAAAAGGCACACAAATGAGCTCAAAACACTCTTCTCACTTAGGGTTTGCTAGAGGGTCGAAATCTCAGATGGGGGCTTATGAGAGAACGATGAATGAGGGTATAATGGTGTTTATATATGGACCGAACCCTAAAAATTAGGGGTTGTAGTTTCTCCACATACGCCCTGCGTATGAGGTGTACACCCAGCGTACTAGGGTCCGCCCTAGTACGCTCAGCCTACACAACGTACGCCCAGTGTACCACCCTAAAGCCCAAAATCACCAAAATGCCACTATGGGCCATTTTGCACTGTTTCTTATACTCAAGGACTAAAATGCAATATTTATTCATACATAGGGTTAAAATTGAAAATACCTCAACATCGGGATGTTACAATTCTCCACCACTTGAACTATACTTCTTCCTTGAAGTCAGCCATCTCGAACAACTCAGGATAATTCTTCCGCATCTCCGCCTCTGGCTCCCAGGTCCCCTCGGAGCCCCTACGATGCTGCCACTGAACCTTTATCAAAGGTATATCCTTGTTGCGTAGAATCTTCATCTTCCTTTCCACTATTGATATGAGCCTCTCAACATAATTTAGGCACTCATCGACCTAAATATCATCCAAAGAGACCACGACCTCATCGTCTAACACACTTCCGCAACTACATAACATGGAAAGTGTTGTTAATCTGGCTGAGCTCACTCGGAAAATCTAACTAGTAGGCTACTCTGCCTACCTTGGCGATCACACGGAACTATCCATTATATCGGGTCCCCAATTTTCCCCTTTTCCTGAAGCATATCACACCTTTCTAGGGTGAGACCTTTAGTAGTACCATATCACCGACATGAAATCCTAACTTCGATCGGTGTTGGCGGGCATAACTCTTCTGCCGACTCTAAGCTGTGTGAAGTCTCTGCCTGATCTGATGATTAAGCTCCATGGTCTGAAGGACTACCACAGTCCTTCCCATGACTCTGTGACCAACCTCTCCCCAACACACTGGGGTACGACATCTCTGACCATACAAGAGCTCAAAAGGCGGGGCACCAATTCTAGAGTGATAGTCGTTGTAGGAAAAATCTACAAGGGGTAGGTAGGAATCCTAACTCCCAGAAAAATATATGACATAATCCCGTAACATATCCTCAAGTGTTTGGATGGTCCGCTCAGTCTGACCGTAGGTCTGCGGATAATAAGCAGTGTTGAAATGCAGCCTCATGCTCTGCTCCTCGTGAGACTTCCACCAGAATCGAGAAGTGAACCGAACATCTCCATCTGAAATGATGGAGACCGGAACTCCATGACGAGCAAAAATATCCCGAACATACACATCAGCCAACTTTTCAGCCGAGGAGCTCTCCCGGATAGCTAAAAAGTGGGCATTCTTGGTCAATCGATCCACGATGACCCAAATAGCATCAAAACCCTTGGCAGTCTTCGCTAACTTATTGAAAAAACCCATGGTGATCTGTTCCCACTTCCACATGGGAACATCCAAAGGCTACAACTTTCCATGTGGCCTCTGATGCTCGTCCTTGACCATCCTACAGGTCAATCACCTCTCCACATACCAGGCTATCTCCCTCTTCATACACGACCACCAGTAACTTAGTCTCAAATCCCAATACATCTTAAAGGGCCCCCGGGTGTATCAAAAAGCGAGACTTATGAGCCTCCTGTAACACTATATGTATGACCCCACTAGAATCTGGAACCCAAACCCGACCACACTGGCTGAACAGTCCCCGACTATCGATGACAAACCTTTCGATCTCACCTCTGATCCTCTCCTGTTTCCAGTTCTCTTTCTTGACTCCTTCTGCGTGGGCCCCTCTGATCAAATCCAAAAGTAGGGAATCAATGGATATCCTCAAACACATCTCTCCAGATGTAGATCCCGCCGACTTGCGGCTCAAAGCATACGCTACCACATTCACTTTACCCGGATGGTAAAGGATCTCGCAGTCATAATACTTGACCAAGTCCGGCCACCTGCGCTGTCTCATGTTCAGGTTCGGCTGGTCCATAAGATATTGCAAACTCTTGTAATCCGCGTAAATGGTAGAACGGACCCTATATAGATAATGTCTCCAAATCTTGAGGGCAAACACCACTGCCCCCAACTCTAGGTCATGAGTAGGATATTGTGCCTCATGGTCCTTCATCTGCTGAGAAGAATAAGCAATCACTCGTCCCCTCTGCGTAAGGACCGCCCCCAAACCAGTGATGGATGCATCACAAAATACCACAAAATCCTCTACACCCTCTAGAAGGATCAACATTGGGGCCTCACATAACCTCTGTCGTAGCGTCTCAAATGCCGACTGCTACTCAGGGCCCAATCGTAAATCTACTCCCTTCCTCGTTAGATGAGTGAGGGGTACAACAATATTGGAGAAATCTTGGATAAATATCTAATAATATCCCGCCAAACCCAAGAAACTATTGATCTCTGAGGGAGATTTTGGAGCCTCCCACTGCATCACTACCTCGATCTTGGCCGTATCGACCAAAATCTCGTCTTGGTTAATGAGATTCCCAAGAAACTGGACCTCTCGTAACCAAAACTCACACTTTGAGAACTTGGCATACAGCCGTTCGCACCTCAATACTACCAAAAGCTCTCGAAGGTGCTCTTCGTGTTGCTTTATGGTCTTGGAATACACCAAGATATCATCTATGACCACAATAAATGATCGGTCGAGCATCGGCTCGCATACCCGATTCATCAAATCCATAAACACTGCAGGCACATTGGTGAGCCAAAATGGAATCACCATGAACTCATAATGCCCAAAACGAGTCCAGAACACGGTCGTCTCCACGTCCTTCTCTCTCACCTTCACTTGATGATACCCCGACCTCAAGTCGATCTTAGAGAACCAAGATGCACCCTGCAACTGATCGAAGAGTTTGTCGATACGCGGTAGGGGATAACGGTTCTTCACCGTCAAATTGTTCAACTCCCGGTAATCGATGCACATCTGGTGTGAACCATCCTTATTCTTGGTGAACAGTATTGACGCTCCACACGGAGAACTGCTGGACCTGATGAACTGCTTTCCTAACACCTCCTGAAGTTGATAGGACAACTCCTGCATCTCAAGTGGCGCCAAATGGTACGAGACCTTGGCAATCAGAGCCGCACCTAGCACGAGGTCAATCCTGAGCTAAACCTGCCTCTCGGGGAGGCACACCGGGTAACTCCTCCGGAAATACATCAACAAACTCCCTAAAAACTGGCACATGTGAAACCGAGACCTGCTCCCCCACCCGAGTATCAACCACATAGGCAAGATAACCCATACACCCACGATGAACATACTTTCGAGCTCTGGCCGACGAACAAAACCCTGATCCAACCCTGGTACCCTCTACATAGATAACCAGTTCTCCCCCACTTGGGGTTCGAACTATCACTCGCTGACCGTTGCAATCGATCATAGCACCAAACCTGCTCAGCCAATCCATCCCCACTATCACGCAAGCATCCCCCATGGGATAGGGATCAAATCTATCAGATAAGGCACCCCGAAGATCTCTAATACACAACCCTGATAAACTCTCGATGTAGAAACCCCATTTTTCATTGGCGATAGAAACCTACAATAGACACTCCAACTCACTAAGATTCATACTAAAATCCCTACTAAATGATTGAGACACAAAGGACCGAATCGCGCCCGATTCATCAAATCCATAAACACTGCATGCGCGTTGGTGAGCCTAAATGGCATCACCACGAACTCATAATGCCTATAACGAGTCCGGAACGCGGTCTTCTCCACTTCCTCCTCTATCACCCTCACCTGATGATATCCCTACCTCAAGTCGATCTTGTAGAACCAAGATGCACCCTGCAACTGATCGAATAGGTCGTCGATCCACAGAAGTGGATAACGGTTCTTTACCGTCAACTTGTTCAACTATCGGTAATCGATGCACATCCGGTGTGAACCATCCTTCTTCTCAGCCTGATGAAATGCTTGCGTAATAGCTCCCGAAGCTGAGAGGACAACTCCTGCATCTCGGGTGGTGACAAACGGTATGACGCCTTGGAAATCGGAGCCGCACCTGGCACAAGGTCAATCCTGAACTCAACCTTCCTCTTGCGAGGAACACCGGGTAACTCCTCTGGAAATACATCATCGAACTCCCTGAAAACTGTACATCTGAAACCGATACCTGCTCCCCCACTCGAGTATCAACCACATAGGCAAGAACTGTACGATCATGCGTTCGCCTTCCCGCGATCATTAGAAGTACCTGAAACAAAATCAACAACTGTAAGCCCGAAGCTTAGTGAGTTCCCCCAAAATACCCATTCGCACATCAACATACATATAACACAAACATCATACTAAGGGTCCAATCAACCATCGGGTTGGAATACCCCAGGCCCTCAACCATCGGTTTAGAATGCCAATCATACTATAGGTCCAGTCTGATGAGTTTTGAGCATTCTAACACTCCTATGGTATACATGCAACCCTAGAAACATTGGATCTATTTTTTCTCTATTATACATGCAAACTTTCATTTTTCCAAGGTTTCATCCTAACTAGCATATGATTGGGGTATATGTAATATAAAAACTAGTAGGATGACATACCTTTCTTGTTGCTTGGATTCCTTAAGACATTGTGAGCCTAGCACCCCAAATGTGATGCCTCAAATGCTTCACACAACACCACCAACAACTTGGAATAACTTGCGAGAAGATTGATATGCACCAAAATCGCCTAGCCCTCACTAGAATCACTTAAGTGCCGATTTTACAAGGATGAGGCTTCTTTATATAGTGTGCATATTAGGGTTACACCATGTAACTCATGTCTTTCCACATACTTCATGATCCATGGGTTTTAGACTCCATGGAGCATCCATGGGTCACCACACGGGTTTAGCCCATCATGAAGAATTATGGATTATAAGCCCACTATATAAGAATGAATGATTTACCAAATCAATCCCCATTTATTTAATTAGTCTCTTTTGATCACAAAATTAATTCCAAACTAATTTTTGATCAATACTAATTAATCAATTCATATTAATATATTAGAACTTATAATATATTAATAAACCATAAATATCCTCTTCTCACAAAAGTCTATCAAAATTGTTCCGATGCCATGCAACCCAAATGGACCATGCCAAATCGGGTCAAATACATACCAAATATAGTTATTGACTTAGACACCTTATCCAACAGTCTCCCACTTGGGTAAGTCTAATAACTATAGCTGCAAGTATTACTTCAGGATTCGACCAGCAATCGTCGCTCTTTCAAAGTCTCGCGGAACTAAGTTGCACCATTTTAGATAAGTGATCATATACTCCTCTGTTCTCAAGATATCAGCCGGACAAATACATGGAACAACGTCGTACTTATTGTCCAGCAGTTTGTTTCCCGATTTCCGATTTGTTTGACGTAGAACTTAATCGAACACATCAATTTAGTTCTGACCGGGCCCCACACATAAGTCAAAACAAAATTATCGAGGGGCCCAAGATATCGCTTCTAATCCTCCAAGGACTAAAAGGAACATATAAAATTCGACTCATATGCGTGTACTGTCTAATCATCAAATTGTACACAACATCACGTTTTATAACATCATGTTACTGATGCGTTTTCGTACTATCAATGTACAACCAACTCATAGTAAACAACTCATATCTCTTGGTTTGAAGACTTATATGATATTACCGTCTCACGATCACTCGAGATAAATTCCATGAAGTATACAACTAAGCGTGGGTTGAATCCAATACTCAGAACTTATGAACACTCATGAATGTTGCAGCAACAATTGCTATGTCTAATACAATTCAGACAAATCTACAAACCCAATTCATGACAATCTTATTTTAATACCTACTTCCAAAGTATGATCGACTGTGGATAGTTTGAATAATATGATATACCATAACATAATTATTCTGGAAGTTAAAACATGCAAACTGAAACAATAGTAAAAGATTGACACAAGACAGTACCATACTAGTAAATAAAGACATCTTTTATTTAAACATCAAATGTCAATTACATTTCAACAATTACAAGTTTCGAAAGCTATCTAATTACTAAAAATAATATCATCCTTCAGCCCAATGCGTTGCGCATGCTATAAATGCTTAACCCTACATAGTCCCTTCGTGAGGGGATCTGTTGGGTTCTCATCCGATGATACCCTCTTTGCCACGATGAGTCCTTCTTCTATTCAATGTCTAATGAAGTGGTATTTTCTGTCGATGTGCCTGGATCTGCCGTGATCCCTTCGTTCCTTGGCTAAGGCAATTGCACTCTCGTTATCACAGAAAATCTCCGTAGGATCCTTTATAGCTGGTACAACTCCAAGGTCTCCAATGAAGTTCTTCAGCCATATTGCCTCCTTCGCCGCCTCACTTGCTGATATGTATTCTGATTCGCAAGTTGAATCAGCTACTGTCTCCTGCTTGGAACTTTTCCAAGTAATTGCTCCTCCATTCAGGGTAAATACCCAGCCCGACTGAGAGCGGAAATTATCCCTATCAGTCTGAAAGCTAGCGTCACTATACCCCACTACTCTCAAGTCATCACTCCCAGCAAGGGTAAGGACCTAGTCCTTAGTCCTCCGCAGGTACTTGAGAATGTTCTTTACCGCAGTCCAGTGAGCCTTGCCAGGATTCCATTGATATCTGGTGACCATTCTCAAAGCAAAGGCCACTTCAGGGCGAGTACAAGTCATAGCATACATGATCGAGCCTACATGGGAAGCATATGGTACTCGACTCATCTAAGCTATATCAGCCTCTGTACTCGGGCTCTGAGTCTTACTCAGTTTGGTGTTACTCTGGATCGGTAAGTCACCTTTCTTGGAATCATGCATGCTGAACCTTTTCTGCACCTTATTCAAGTAGGTACTCTGACTAAGTCTAATTAGTCTCTTACTCCTGTCTCTTAATATCCTTATCCCTAGGATATAGGCAGCTTCTCCAAGGTCCTTCATAGCGAAACACTTCCCAAGCCAGGACTTAACCTCCTGCAAGGTTGGGATGTCATTTCCTGTTAGTAGTATGTCATCCACACACAATACCAAAAAGCTAACTATACTCCCACTAGCCTTAACATATATACGGGACTCATCCTCGTTCTTCGAAAAGCCAAACTCTTTGACTTTCTCATTGAAACAAAGATTCCATCTGCGAGATGCTTGTTTTAATCCATAAAAGGATTTCTCAAGCTTACACACTCTATTAGGGTGCTTTGCATCGACAAAACCCTCTGGCTTACTCATGTAAACATCCTCAGCCAACTTACCATTAAGGAAAGCGGTTTCGACATCCATTTGCCATATTTCATAATCATGAAATGCAGCAATGGCTAGCATAACCCTAATAGACTTAATATTCGCTACTGGTGAGAAGGTTTCATCATAATCAACTCTCGGTGTTTGATTAAAACCCTTCGCAACTAGTCGCGCCTTATAAGTGTGTACCTTCCCATCCATGTCGGTCTTCTTCTTGGAGATCCATTTACTCCCGACTGTCTTACAACCCGGTACATTGTCAACCAAGTTCCAAACTTTATTGTCATACATGGACTGAATATCGTTGTCCATAGCCTCCTTCCATTTGGCAGATTCAGGGCCTACCATGGCTTCCTTGAAGTTGTTAGGTTCATCTAAATTTATCAGTGTACTATCACTGATAAATGCATCACCTTCTGTAGTAATATGGAAACCATAATAAAACTCAGGTGTGTTCCTAACTCTCATGGAACGCCTCCGAGGTACAGACTCATCAATCGGATCAACAAGAGTTTCCTCCTCAGGTTGATTGCTGGTGTTTGAGGTTCCTTCACCGCTTGACTCTTGAAGTTCTTCAAGGTCAATTTGTCTCCCACTGTTTCCTTGGCTTATGAATTCTCTCTCACGAAAGAGTCCTCTTCTCGCCATGAAGACAACATTGTCACTCGGTCTGTAGAAGAGATAACCAAAAGATTTTTGTGGGTAGCCAATGAAAATAAACCGCTCACTTCGAGGTTCGAGCTTATCGTGAGTCTCGCACCTCACAAAAGCCTCGCAACCCCAAATCTTGATGTGGTCTAGAGTGCGAACTTTCCCAGTCCACATCTCGTGAGGTGTTTTGGCAACCTTCTTGGTAAGGACTATATTAAGGTTATGGGCGGTAGTCTCTAAGGCATACCCCCAAAATGAGATTGGTAACGAAGCTCGACTCATCGTGGAACAAACCATGTCCAACAAGGTTCGATTGCACCTCTCAGCCACACCATTCAGTTGTGGTGTCCTAGAAGGTGTCAATCGTGAAACAATTCCACATTCCTTAAGATAGTTAAGGAACTTGATACTAAGATACTCACCACCCCGATCGTATCGGAGCATCTTTGTCGTCCTGCCCAACTGATTCTCCACTTCCTGTTTAAACTCTTTGAATTTCTCAAAGGTTTCTGACTTATGCTTGATTAAGTAGACATAGCCATATCTACTATAATCATTTGTAAAAGTCACATAGAAGCGGTTAGCATCCCTTGTGGTGGTTCTGAAGGGTCCACACACATCTGTGTGTATGAGATCCAACAAACCTTCACCCCTAGCACAAGTACCATTGAAGGGTGACTTTGTCATTTTTCCAAGTAAACAAGATTTGAAACTATCATCTGACTTTAAGTCAAATGACTCCAAGACTCCAGCCTTTTGGAGTTGGCCTATGCGCTTCTTGTTGACATCTCCAAGATGACAATGCCACAAGGATGCCTTATCCAAACTAGTGGAAGAATCAATATGCAATACATTATTTCCTAAGTTGTCTACAACCGACACAGTTTCATATACACCATTACAAGGTAATGCTTTAAAATAAAGAACACCATTATAAAAAGCATTAATACCACCACATACATTATCAAATGAAAAAGTAAATCCTTGTTTGTACAAACCATGAAAAGAAATAATATTTCTCGCCATTTCAGACGAGTAACAACATTTATTCAAATCTAATACTAATCCACTACTAAGCAATAAAGAATAAAATCCAATCTTGGTGACAGGTGAAACTTTCCTATTCCCCATGATCAAGTTTATCTTCCCGTGCTCCACATCCTCACTTCTTTTTAGACCCTGCAAACCAAAACAAATGTGAATTCCACACCATGTATCATGGACCCAAGAATTAGTGTGTGGTGAGTTATTAGACAATATAGTGTAAATACCTGCATGGGTGGGTTTCACTTTCCCATCCTTAAGATCCTGCAAGTACTTGGGGCAGCTTCGCTTCCAGTGCCCTTTTTCCTGACAGTAGAAGCATTGTGCATCCTTCGGGTTGGAAGAGGGAGTGGCAGAACCACCTTTGGTTCCACTCGAATAGGAGCCATCAAGAGACTTTCCCTTGGTACCCTTCGTAGGGGTCTTCCTCTTTTTCCCTTTACCTTGCCCGATTGCCAGCACAGGGGCGGTGGTAGGAGTGGCAACAACATTCTTACCTTTGAGACTACTTTCAGCAGTCCTCAAAAGTCATTGAAATTTGCTAAGTGTGACCTTCTCCTTGTTCATATGATAGGTCATGCTGAACTGATCATAATAGGAGGGTAAGGAGCGTAGAATGATATCTATTGCTAACTCTTCATCAAAGTTCACATTCAACTTTAGCAAACGGTCCACGAATCTTTGCATTTTTTGCAGGTGGCCCATGATGGATTCTCCATCCTTCATTTTCGTTGTTATCATGGAGGTGATGATTTCATACCTTTCCTGACGAGCACTCTGATGGTATCTTTCCATCAGGTCCTGGTGCATCTCATAAGGGTAGATGTCTTCATACGATTTCTGGAATTCTGTTGTCATGGTACCCAACATGATACAAGATACCTTAGTGGCATCCTTCTGATGGGTAGTGTACTCATCAATCTCCTCTGGAGTAGCAGAAGACTCATCAATAACCTTTAGCTCCTTATCAAGGACATACTCCTTGTCTTCATAGCGAGTGACCATCCTTATGTTTCTAATCCAATCATTGAAATTAGTCCCATCAAAGATGACTCTCCCACAAAGATTCATGAGAGAAAAGGAGCCATTAGGGTTTTAGCCAGAAGCATTGTTCGAAGACATCTGAAAAGAAAGAAAGACAAGTTTAGATTAGATAAAGAGTCCTTAATAAGACACCCAAAATGAAATATTAAGGCTAGGACCCAACACAATATTATATAACTTGGAAGAGGGATGCCTTAATCCAAGCTACAAAATATTTGAAGGTAGGTAAATGACGATTTACCAATTTCCACCATGAAAAACGAAATAGATTATTAGGTTTTAATTGGATTGAAATTCCTAGATCTTTTGAGATCCATTAAACAATTCAATGACATGTTTAAATCTCGATTATGCCCTTCAAGTTTGTGACTGGGATACCGAGGATAACAAACAAGGTGTGAATAACCATGCAAATTAACTTGGTACTCTTAATTTTATCACCTAACCAATGTGTATGTTAACCACATGCACTCCACCGATCTATGATAAACCTTAAACCACCCTTTGCCATCCTTGTTAAGTCCAAGTTAGTGTGCCGGTTAACCACACATGCTCCACTAACAACTTTAGCAAGGTGTAAAGTGTAATTTCATGGGTTAGACCCAATTTCACATTTTCCTAAAGTAACTAAGATTGGAAATTTATAAAAGGTTTAGTTACTATATATTTATCATTATACTTTTAATGAGAATTATAGTCCTTGTCCTACCCGTTCGGCTAACGACCCTCCACCAGTCAAGGAAGCGGTGGGTGAGAGTGGACACCCATTAAGCTGCCATTTTATAGGCATCAACCTTATACCCCCCTTATAGACCGGCTTCGTGAATGAGGCCTACTAACGGTAAGACTGACTTGTTCTTATACATATATATATATATATATATATATATATATATATTATTAACTTATAATACTATAAAGTATAAGGTTTGAATTTTAAACTTTTAAAATTCTAGGGTTTGAAATTAAAGTATTAATGCGTGACTTTACAAATTCCAAAATTTGAGGGCAACTTTTGAAACTATTCAAAACCTTTCATTTCTATAACTTATGAGTTTTAATGATTTTAATGAAAAGAATTTTTGAATTCCATAACTTGAGGACAAGTTATGGAGTCCATTAAAATGCATTTAGATCAACAATTAAACTAGCAAGCATGTCAAATAATTTCTATGATCTAACAAAACTCATAAGCACGCATAATTCATATCAACAATTTTCAAGAATCATATGAACTTAATATGAAACTTGAAACTTTGACAATTATCATTGAAATGGGATAAGCACAATCATTACCACATCAAAAACAGGTTTAACAATCTAAAAACAGTTTAGCGTAATGATCCTAGTCCAATTCCAACAATAAAACTCGAAATTCTGAACTCAGGGCCTCCTACTCGCTGAGTGCAAGAACCTACTCGACGAGTAGGATGAGTTTTCACATGGACTCGTCGAGTGCCCCCATGGACTCGGTGAGTTCACTGAACAGTGAGCAGAAAAATCGATTTTTTAGCAATTTGCATCAAGTATAATTGAAAACTAGCCTAGGCTCTGATACCACTGATGGGTTTTGAGTATTCTAACACTCCTATGGTGTACATGCAACCCTAGAAACCTTGGATCTATGTTTTCTCTATTATACATGCAAACATTCATTTTTCCAAGGTTTCATCCTAACTAGCATATGATTGGGGTATATGTAATATAAAAACTAGTAGAATGACATACCTTTCTTGTTGCTTGGATTCCTTAAGACCTAATGAGCCTAGCACCCCAAATGTGATGCCTCAAATGCTTCAGACAACACCACCAACAACTTGGAATAACTTGAGAGAAGATTGATATGCACCAAAATCGGTTAGCCCTCACTAGAATCACTTAAGTGTCGATTTTACAAGGATGAGGCTTCTTTATATAGTGTGCATACTAGGGTTACACCATGTAACTCATGCCTTTCCACATTCCTCATGATCCATGGGTTTTAGACTCCATGGAGTATCCATGGGTCACCACATGGGTTTAGTGTCACATCCCGAACCGTCAGAACGGACGGCGGAAACGTCGGGGGGCGGGTGACGTCATGCGTAGTATCACAACAATCATATCATAACAATCAAAGTAAACACAACCATTACATTACAATATGAATATTTACATCCGTTTGAAAACATAGTTTGTACATGTCAGCATATAACAAAAGTAAAAGATAAAGACGAGACTCCAAGATGCTCCGTATTCTCCAAAAGTTGGCGAAGGTACCTGTCTATTGTTGCCCTGAGAATACAAGCGGTTTTGAAAACGTATCAGCATAAAGCTGGTGAATTCATAAGCATGTTTTTGTATTGAAAACTAGTCACTAAATTTGTACAAGTGATTTCCTTTCATTATAAGTAAAATATCATTTGTATCGAAATCCTGGTCAATCACCAGTAAGTAAAGTATGTTCCGTTTGAAAACCCTGGCTACCGCCAGTAAGTGAGGTACGTTTCGTTTGAAAACCCTGGCTACCGCCAGTAAGTAAGGTAGTTTTATTACTTAAAACAAAACTAAAGGTTGTGTCCCTGGAATACCCTCCAGTAAGTAGATAGGTAGTTTCATTAATTAAAATAAAACTATTAAAGTAAGAAATCCCGTAAACAAAGATTAGTTTATACTTATTGTGAGTCGTATAACCATGCTAATATGACCGGTGACCTCCTTGACGTTTCTTCAGGCATCGTACAATTACAAAATTTGTCACCCCAGGCGTGCCCGCCTAACTGTAGCTAACAGTTCAGGTGTCGGATTGTCGGTCCCCAATAGATCTATTCATAAATTTCACGCTCTCCCTCCAGGAGACTCTGGTTATACTAACGGTGAGGATTTATTGGTACCCCGAAGGGCATAACGAAGATAGGTCTCACAATAATGTATTAACTAGTTTACGTGTAGATCGGTTGTTCTCGAGTTCGAAATCGTTGTAAACGGTGTAGAGTATAAATAATTATACACAAAATAATTATTTAGTAAGATACTCTTGTTATTCGTATGGATAAACTAAATCTGTCATAGTTTATGTGTTTGACTTGGTACGTACATTGAATCTGTAAAATCGGTAATGAATTCCCCAAACTATACCTATTATAGTTTGACTGGTAAGTTGTGTTCATGTACTGTTCTGAAAACTATGCAATTATGTTTAGAAAACGTCCCTTATGCTCCGCATATTACAAAAGGGATAAAGAATCTAAATGTTTGATGTAAAACTTGTTGTAATTGCATCAGTTTTTAACTTGTGAAAACCTTTATGTTTGGCTTGTATTCCCCCCTGAAAACGTTATAAAAACTTATAAAAGCGTAGGGGTATGAACTCACAGTTGGTTGGATGCAAAGGATTGAACTGGACGATCCTTGAGTTGGTGTACGTTGCACTTAACGGAATCCTAATATCAAATAAATACATATATGTATCTAAATTAGCGATTTCGTTAGATAAAGTGTTAGATAAACACTTGTTTTTGGTTAAGGAATGTTACCGGGACTTGGTTGAATTGAGAAAACAGGCTTTTCCCCATGAAAGAGCTGTTTACGGTCGACAGACAGTTTACGGTTCCATGGGTTCACGGTCCCATGTGTTTTCGGTCTAATGACCTTACGGTCATAGGGTTTACGGTCTAAGGAGATCTGGTGAGTTTACAGTCTATGAAGATTGATGAGTTTACGGTCGCAACAGGTTTACGGTCTATGAATATTGACCGTAAACTCAAGAACAAGGGTGCTTGTTTTCGACGAAAAACTGTTCCAGAGGCTCCCAAACGGCCCCAAATGATGATTTCCGGCGTTTTTCGGTGAAAGGAGGGCTTTATGGTGTTTACGGTCAAGAGGTTTAGAGAGAGAAATTGGGTGTTTCCGGTCAAGAAGGTTCAAATGAGGGTGGGGGTTCAGTATTTATAGACTGGGGTTTGGTCGGTGGTGGGGTCCACCTGACACCGACCGTAAATGGGTTTACGGTCGTACTCGACCATAAACTCGTTCTGGCCGTGAACTCGGTGATTTTTGAGTGAAGGTTCGAGTTTTTTTTGCGATTCCGGTTTATTCCGACTCGTATAAAATACATATTATTTATTTAAAACGTAAAGTCTTTCTCAAACTAAGAAATTTGACGGAATTTAATAAAAACCCAAATTTTATTAACGAAAACTGGGTAAGGATAACGGAAAAAGTTTCGGGTTGTCACATTTAGCCCATCATGAAGAATTATTGATCATAAGCCAATATATAAGAATGAATGATTTACCAAATCAATCCACATTTATTTAATTAGTCTCTTTTGATCACAAAATTAATTCCAAACTAATTCATGATCAATACTAATTAAATAATTCATATTACCATATTAGAACTTATAATATATTAATAAACCATAAATATCCTCTTCTCACAAAAGTCTATCCAAATTGTTCATATGCCATGCAACCCAAATGGACCATGCCAAATCGGGTAAAGTACATACCAAATATAGTTATTTACTTAGACACCTTATCCAACACAGTCATCCTCAGGATGGAATACCCCAGGCCCACAACAATCGGGTTGGAATGCCCTCATACTACGAGGCTAATCATCCTCGGGATGGAATACTCACGGCCCACAACCATACGATTGGAATGCCCAGGTTTGTTGGCTCTCGCACAAAGCAGAGAAGCCTCAACCACCAATCAACAGGCGCACATATATCAGATAATCACATAACAGTCTATAGACATACAAACCTATCTAACCGATCATAATAGCATAACATCATCCTATCTACCAAGATACTGATCTACAAATCATAGCAACATAATACCATTCTATCTACCAGGATGCTAATCTAACAGCTCATACTAGCATAACATATCAGAGTAACAATCAAAAAGGGTCGGCCTTGGTTCCTTAGATCCTTGAGCATAGTGAGGAAAACTCACCTCACAACTGTCGGACTGAAGTGATAGCTCAAACTCTCGAACCATAGCCACGAACTCCACCACCTAAATTTATCATAGGCCCATTCCCATAAATTTCCAAGTTACCAAAAATACCCCCAGAAGTCAATTGGTCAACCCTTGGTTAAAGTCAAAGTCAACAGTCCATGTTGACCCAACTCGTCGAGTTCAGGTAGCAACTCGTCGAGTTCCTTAAGGGTTCATAAGGTCATAAAACCCTCACTGACTCGCCGAGTTTACCACCAACTCGTCGAGTCTATTCGGAATCTGAAGTCGAGGAAACCTTAACTGGCTCCTCGAGTCACCTTACTGACTCGCCGAGTCCATGCAAAAACCTTTAAGGCTAATCTTTATTGGACTCGCCCAGTTGGCCCTGCAACTCGTCGAGTCCGTTCGGTCCTTTCTTCATTCAGATGCTTCTAAGCCACCCCAAAGCTCCATATTGCAGATCAACCTCCCGAAGGCATGTTTATCACGTAAAGTTTCAAACTTTACGTGCATGCAAGGCTCTAAAGGCTTAGAATATCAAATCCAAGCTTATAATGACATTTAACTCAAAAGGGGAGGTTCATACTCGCTAAAGCTGGAGACTTTATAGCTATAGAGACCAAGATAAGCTCAGATCTGAATTTGCAACTTCAGACCCTAGCCCATACTCAAAAATGGCTAATATACATGCTAGGAAAGACCTAATATTAAACATAAAGAGATCTAGAAAGAGGGAAGGTCAAGGTAACGACTTCTTACCTTCAAACTGATGCCAATAAGTAGAAGGGTCAGATCCACTAGCTCCTCTTGCACCACTCCTCTTATACTTCAAGTCTTCTTCTTGCAAATCACCTTCCAAGCTTGAAAATCACACAAGAATGGAGTGCGCACACGAATTATGGTTTTTGGACTCACAAGGGGCTGTAAGGGGAGGCTAAGGGGGCAATGGATCCTTTAAATAGGGTGAAGAACCTCGAAAATTAGGGTTTCATCCTTCAACTCCAACTCGTCGAGTGGTGTCCTACGACTCGTCGAGTTGGTCACTTAAACACGTGGCCAAAACGTTCCTACTCGACGAGTCAGGGCATCCAACTCGTCGAGTAGAGCTTTCAATATGAAAAAATAAAGCTGTAAAACTAATACCCTAGAGTCGGGGTGTTACCATTCTCCCCCAGTTGAACTAGACTTCGTCCTCGAAGTCCGCTGCGGTGAACAACTCCGGATAGTGCTCCCGCATCTCAGCCTCTGGCTCACAAGTCCACTCAGACCCTCTTCGGTGCTCCCATTGTACCTTTACCGAAGGTACCTCCTTGTTTTGTAGAACCTTTACTTTCCTCTCCAGTACGACCACTGGTCTCTCTATGTAATTCAGGGGCTCGTCGACCTGTATGTCCTCCAAGGATATCGTCGATGAATACTATGACCGAGCGATCGAGCATCGGTCTGCCAAACCGATTCATCAGGTCCATGAACACTACTGGTGCGTTGGTGAGCCCAAGCGGCATCACCACGAACTTGTAATGTCTATAACGAGTTCGGAACGTGGTCTTCTCCACGTCCTCCTCTCTGACCCTGACCTGATGATACCCAGACCTCAAGTCTATCTTGGAAAACCAAGATGAACCCTGCAACTTATCAAATAAATTTTCTATCCTCGGGAGTGGATAACGGTTCTTCACCCGATGTGAACCATCCTTCTTCCTGACAAAGAGTATCGGCGCTCCCCACGGGGGAACTGCTCGGACGAATGAACTATTTTCCCAGTATTCCTGTAGCTGTGATAACAGTTCCTACATCTCTGGTGCTGCCAACCGGTATGACGCCTTGGCGATAGGGGCCGCAACGGGCACTAGGTCGATCCTAAACTCGACCTGCCTCTCCGGAGGCACTCCAGGTAACTCCTCCGGGAACACATCAGCAAACTCCCTGACCACCGGAACCTCTGAAACTAAAACCTGATATCTGGCCCGCGTATCTACCACATACGCTAGATAACCCGCACACCCATGCTGAATGTATTGCTGAGCCCTGGCAGCTGAACAAAACACTGATCCCAATCTGGTACCCTCGCCATAGACAGTCAGTTATCCACCACTTGGGGTTCGAACCACTACTCGCTGACCCTCGCAATCGATCATAGCCCCAAAGCGACTAAGCCAGTCCATACCCATAATCACACATACATCCCCCATGGGAATCGGAATCAGGTCTATCAGAAAAGATATTCCGAAAATCTCTAATACGCAGCCCCAATATACCGAAGAAACGAAAACCCCGTGTTCGTTGGCGATAGAGACTCGCAACGGACACTCTAACTCTCCCACTAGCAACCCGAACTCCCTACTGAAAGTCTGAAAAACAAACGACCGACTCGACCCCGAGTCAAATAATACCAAAGCAGGTAAGGAGTTCACTAATAACGTACCTAATCACAGGTACAAACATATAAGCATAAAACAGATATAATTAGTAAGGTAAGGGATAGAAACATAGCAGCAACCACATCCGGTGGTGCTCTGGCCTCCTCGGCTATAAGCTGGAAGGCACGTCCCTGGACCCTCGGGGGCGCTGCTCTACCTTGACCCCCATTAGTGATCCTCAGTGTAGTTGGTGCGGGGGCCTGCGCCGGCTTAGCGGCGAGCAACGGGCAGTTGGCCTTCACATGGCCAATCTGCTCATAGTGGTAACATAACCTCACACTTGGAACTGGGGTGGGCTGGCGACAATCCTTCGCATAATGCCCCTCCTTGCCACACATGTGGCACCCGCTACCTAATCGACAAACTCCAGAATGACCCTTTCCGCACTTTCCACAAGTGCGGCCACGCTGACCTCTGGCCCTAGTATCAGCGGTCTTGGACCGCTTCGGCGCCGGATGTGACTGCGTCGGGGCCCGCCTCTGCTCTCGTAACTGTAACTCATTTTCCATCTCACGCCGCCTGGTGGCCTCCTGTAAATCCAACAAAGTGTCACATCGCTGGGTAGCAACAAACTGTCGGATGTCAGTCTTGAGCATGCTCATAAATGTGTCATCTGAGCCTGCTCGGAATCAAACTCCAAGCAAAACATCGCCCTCTCCGTAAACATACGGGTGATCTCAGTCACAGTCTCACCCTCCTGCCTCAACTCCAAAAACTCTTGAGCTAGCCGCTCCAGCTCGACCCGTGGAATATAGCGAGCGTGGAACATATCCCTGAACTGCTCCCAAGTAACAGCAGCTCTCTGATCATCCGCATAAGACCCAGTCATAAGTCTCCACAAGTCCTTTGCCCCAGACCTCAACAGGTTCAGGGCACATCTGACCTTCTGGTCAGTAGGACATGAGCACGTGAAGAAACAGCCCTCCACGCCAGACAGCCGCCTCATGGCTCTGATCGGATCATGAGTACCATCAAATGTTGGGCGCTTCGTGTTATCGAAGTCCCGGGACTGAAAAGCTCGGCCAGCTCCTCCCCCTGCCGCTGTTAAAGCCGTTGTAGCTGTTGCGACAGCCGTCTCAGCAAGGGCTGCATATCTGTCATCAAATTACTCCATCATAGAGGTCTTAATAGACCCAAACATCTCCGAAATCTGACCCCAGACAATCCCGACCACCTCCTTGCGGATGATCTCCCTGACACGATCCTCTGTCAACGTTGGCCCACCCTTGCCGATAATCGCGGGCTCCGTCAGGGGATACTGATCTCCCTGCCCTAATACCGATCTGGATCAAGTCATAAAACGCCTCGTAACCACCATACAGAAAATATACCAGGAAGATATCAGATAATCCGCATAAATAACAGGGAACCAACTCCCAACTAAACCCTAGGGATTATGACTTCCTTGCTACACGTATGGGTCCTGTGCTTTCAGTAGTACGGGCCCACAATACCTTCTACACCTACCCATATCTGTCTCAAGTATCATCACAACACCCTAACGATATACATATGCATGGTGATCGCTCAATCCTCTCTGTCTCAAGTATCATAACTGGTCTACTAACCTCGCACGACTCAACCATCCATTAAACTTCCACCAACCCTAAAGCACTAGTGTATGCTACTCATACATAATGTTGGACCCTATATACTTTCGAATACCTGATCCTACCCTAAGCCCTTCATCAAACAAGGATAGGAAATAAGACCAAACCAAACATTCTCAGGCTATAAGATCTTAATTATGTACGGCCGTGATGAATACACTAAGCAACTACATTAATGATGTCAATTTCATATAATGAAAACCCTAGGCTATCAGGCATCATACAATCAGGAAATTCGATCATGCAATTCCTGAAGATGCCTAGCCTAGTACTAGCATGTTGTTCTAACATATCACATAATCAAATAACTGCATGGTATTTTGGGGTTTACTTACTGGCTCCGGTTGATCGTACACTTACATCCTCCTTTTCTTATTTTGAAAACCATTTAAAATCATTTCGAAAATATTTTCCTTAGTTTGAGACTGGATTCACACGAGTGTTCCTCAAATTCACTCAAACCATGGCTCTGAAACCAACTTCTAACATCCATAAAAATCATGCCAAATTTAAACTTTTAAAATATCCCCAAACCATTGATTATTACAAAAGTTGTTTTCAAAATAGTTTAATGTCAAAATATCCCAGAATCAAATCATAAACAACAGGATGTGTACGATCATGCCTTCGCCATCCCGCGATCATCAGAAGTACCTGAAACAAAATCAACAACTGTAAGCCCGAAGCTTAGTGAGTTACCCCAAAATACCCATTCTCACATCAACATACATATAACACAAACAGCATACTATGGGTCCAATCAACCATCGGGTTGGAATGCCCATCATACTATAGGTCCAGTCATCCACGGGATGGAATACCCCAGGCCCCAACCCATCGGGTTGGAATTCCCTTATACTACGAGTCCAATCATCCTCGGGATGGAATACTCACGACCTACAACCATCGGGTTGGAACGCCCAGGTCTGTTGGCTCTCGCACAAAGCAGAGGAGCCTCAACCACCAATCGACATGTGCACATATATACCAGATAATCACATAACAGTCTATAGACATACAAACCTATCTAACCGATCATAATAGCATAACATCATCCTATCTACCAAGATACTGATCTACAAATCATAGGAACATAATATCATCCTATCTACCAGGATGCTAATCTAACAGCTCATACTAACATAACATATCAGAGTAACAATAAAAAAGGGTCGGCCTTGGTGCCTTAGACCCTTGAGCATAGTGAGGAAAACTCACCTCACAACTATCGAACTGAAGTGATAGCTCAAACTCTCGAACCACAGCCACAAACTCCACCACCTATATTTACCATAGGCCCATTCCCATAAATTTCCAAGTTACCAAAAATACCCCCAGAAGTCAACTGGTCAACCATTGGTCAAAGTCAAAGTCAACAGTCCATGTTGACCTAACTCGTCGAGTGCAGCTAGCAACTCGTTGAGTTCCTTAAGGGTTCAGAAGGTCGTAAAACCCTCACTGACTCGCCTAGTTTACCACCAACTCGTCGAGTCTATGCGTAATCTGAAGTCGAGGAAAACCTAATTGGCTCGTCGAGTCACCCTACTGACTCGCCGAGTCCATGAAGAAACCTTCAAGGCCAATCTTCATTGGACTCGCCGAGTTGGCCCTGCAACTCGTCGAGTCCCTTCGGTCCTTTCTTCATTCAGATGCTTTTAAGCCACCCCCAAAGCTCCATATTGCAGATCAAGCTCCCCAAGGAATTTTTATCACGTAAAGTTGCAAACTTTATGTGCATGCAAGTATCTAAAGGCTTAGAATATCAAATCCAAGCTTATAATGAGGTTTAACTCAAAAGGGGAGGTTCATACTTGCTAAAGCTAGAAACTTTATAGTTATAGAGACCAATATAAGCTCAGATCTGAAGTTGCAACTTCATCCCCTAGCCCATGCTTACAAATGGCTAAGATACATGCTAGGAAACCCCTAATCTTAAACATAAAGAGATCTAAAAAGAGGGAAGGTCAAGGTAACGACTTGTTACCTTCAAACTTATGCCAATAAGCAAAAGGGTCTGATCCACTAGGTCCTCTTGCAACACTCCTCTTATACTTCAAGTCTTCTTCTTGAAAATCACCTTCCAAGCTTGAAAATCACACAACAATGGAGTGCACACACGAATTAGGGTTTCTGGACTCACAAGGGGCTGTGAGGGGAGGCTAAGGGGGAAAAGGATCCTTTAAATAGTGTGAAGAACCCCGAAAATTAGGGTTTCATCCTTCAGCTCCAACTCGTCGAGTCGTGTCCTCCGACTCGTCGAGTTGGTCACTTAAACACGTGGCCAAAACGTTCCTACTCGACGAGTCAGGGCATCCAACTCGTCGAGCAGACCTTTCAATAAGAAAAAATAAAGCTGTAAAACTAATACCTGAGATTCGGGGCGTTACAGAAACGCCATGTTCGTTGGCGATAGAAACCCGCAACATACACCCTAACTGGCTAAGGGTCATACTAAAATCCCAAATAAAAGATCGAGACACGGAGGACCGACTCTCGCCCGATTCAAATAACACAAGAGCAGGAAAATAATTCACTAAGAATATACCTAATAAAAACATTAATATAAGCATACCATAAAATAATCAACAGAACAATAAATAAAAACATACCAATCACGATGTCTGGCGCTGCCCTGGCCTCATCTATGGGTACTGACGACGTACAATTTATATGAGTAGTTCCAGTCCGATGTCATTGGCCGCGTACCAATAACACCAGACTGGGGGGACTTGATGATATATGGTCCATTGGCATGGCCTAGACTGCTCCAGCGCGTCAGCCTGGCCTGGCGCGCTCCTGCCAGCCCTGCCTGGCGTTCCCTTGCTAGCCCTTGCTGGGGAATCCCTTGCCAGCCCTGCTGGGGACTCTCCTGTCGGCCCGGCCAGGCGCTCCCTCGCCTGGCACTCCCTTGCCATCCCTTTCTGGTGCGCGCCCGCCAGCCCTGCCTGGGGCGCGCCCGCCAGCCCCGCCCGGCGCCTCCGGGCGGCCTTGCCCAGCTCCTTACTAGTTGGGCCTTTCCGACATCGAGTATGGTGGAAGGTACTAACTATCTAGTGGATGAATGCGTTGGTTTACATATTGCTGCAATCGGATAATTTCAGAAGGGTAGGTATAACTCTATGGCGTGGATCTTGTTTGAGTCCAACTGTTGTAGGTGTTGGATTAATGTCTAAGTCCATAACTATATTTGGTATGTACTTGACCCGACCCGGCATGGTCCATTTGGGTTGCACTTCACCGGCATAATTTATATGGATAGTCTTTTGAGAATAGTATATTTATGATTTATATTAATATATTATAAGTTCTAATATATTTATATGGAATCATATTATTTAATTAGTATTGATCAAGAATTAATTTAAAATTAATTAAGTGATCAAAAAGAACTAATTAAATATGGACTCTTATATATATGGAATGGGCCAAGTTCATTTAGGTTGGGCTAAGCTTTCATGGATGGTCCATGGAGCTTTTAACCCATGGATCCTATGTAAATGAAAGGTCATGGGTATTAGGGTTTACATGGATGTAACCCTAATCCTCCATAATATATAAAGGGGTCCTTGGCTCACAAAATTGGCACAAGTGTGTGAAAATAAGAGTGGGTCGATTTTTAGTGTGCATACATATTCTCTCAAGTTCTTCCATGGTGTTTTGGTGATTTGTGATTCCATTTGAGGCTTCCACACTATTGGGGCTAAGCTCTTAAAGCTTGAAGACATCAAGCTACATCACAAGGTATGTCATCTAACTAGAACTTTGTAGTATAGGTGCTTCATAATATGCTAGTTAGGATGAAACCTTGGAATAGTTAATATTTGCATGTATAATAGAGAAAACATAGAACCAAGGTTTATAGGGTTGCATGTACACCATAGGAGTGTTAGAATGCTCAAAACCCAACAGTGGTATCAGAGCCATGGGTTGTTTTCTGTTATATTGATGCAAATGTTTTATTTTCAAGTTGAAAAAAAAAGAAAAAAAAAACATGACGTTTGTCAAATTTTAAGATAATTACTTGTTTTTGTGAAAAACTAATTATTTGTAAAAGATAAAATGATATGATTATTTTATTAGTTTTAAAAGTTTAATCTAAAGAGTTTTTTGAAACCTCCATAAGTTATGGAATCCAAAAGTTTTCAAGAGTTACAAAACTTGCCCTCAAGTTTTGGAATTTGGAAAAAGTTTTTTATGATAAAAAAAAAGAATTGAATTCTAAAACTCTTGGGTTCATAACTTAAACAATTAATTAAATGGTTTTAATTTTGAATTTAATAATTGGAATTATGATGTTTTTATTGAATAATTCAATTAACTCTTATGGACTTTATTAATAGATAATTAAAGTGTTTAATTAAAAGAGAATTAATAATTCCATAATGACATGGTTTAAATTTAATTAAATTAAGAGTATAGTTTAATTAATAGATTAAACCACCAAGTATTTTAAATGTCTAAAATACACCCTTATACTATTATAATATTAAAAGTTTAATATATTATATGTATAAGAGCAAGTCGTCTTACCATTAGTAGGCCTCATTCACGAAGCCGGTCTATAAGGGGGGTATAAGGTTACTGCCTATAAAATGGCAGTTTAATGGGTGTCCACTGTCACCCACCGCTTCCTTGACTGGTGGAGGGTCGTTAGCCGAACAGGTAGGACAAGGACTATAATTCTCCCTTCATTATAAGTATAATGATAAATACTAAGTAACTAAACACTTATAAATTCTCAATCTTAGTTACTTAGGAAAATGTGAATAAGGTGCTAATCCATGAAATTACACTTTGCACTTTGTTTAAACCGTTAGTGGAGCGTGTGTGGTTAACCGGCACACTAACCTGGACTTAACAAGGTAGGCAAAGGGTAACTTAATGTTTATCATAGTATCGTTGGAGCGTGTGTGGTTAACCGGCACATCGATTGAGGGGTAAATATTAAGGGTACCAAGTATATTTGCATGGTTACTTCACACCTTGTTTTGTGATCCTCGGCATCCCAGTCACAAAACCTGAAGGGCACACTCGAGATTGAAACATGCCATTGAAAAGTTCAATGAATCTTAAAAGAATCTAGGAGTTTCAAAACCAATTAAAACCTAATAATACATTTCGTTTATCTTGATGGAAATTGGTGAATCGTCATTCACCTACCTTCAAATATTTTATAGCTTGGATTACGGCATCCCTCTTCCAAGTTATAAAATAGTTTGTTGGGTCCTAGCCTTAATATATCATATTGGGTGTTATATTAAGGACTTAAATCAACTTTACGTGAATTTCTCCCATTGTTGATGTCTGGTTTATACAACAATGATCTTCCCAAACCAAGCTTTCCTAATGAATATAACTTCCCGAGTTTGGCTCATGGAAGTCATACTTCTCTTCGTCCACCTCCTCCAATTATTCTCCCTAACCCACAAGTTCAAGGTCACTCAAGCCCTAATGGCAAGCAAGGTCTATGTGTGATCACATCTTAGAGATGAAGTCACATATTGACAAGCCGGGAGAGTTGGGTGTCAAAGTCTTGAGAAAGTTGGATGTTCAATCACTTTCTAAGTCACATAGTGAGTTCCTTTGGGACTACTATGAAACAGACTATGACATGAACCTTAATGATCATATCTATTTGCTTGGTGCTGCTGAATCAGCAATGATTTGGAACGATAATAAAGCAAATTTGATTAGAAGATCAACTTCCCAAAAACTTTATGGACAGTGACAATGGTGACACTGGAAATCCAGAAAAAGCATTCTCTTCCCAATGGAAAGGGATTGGCTATAGTCAACCCGGTTGACCAAATGGTAAAGAGAAAGGCTAAGTCTGAGATAGTCCCATTACCAAAGGGTCCATATGTTTATTTTGCCAAAGGAAGGGGCGTTGATTGCAAAGCTGCCAAATTTACCTAAGGATGTTAAAGTCAATAAGTTTGACTCTACATCAGGTAGAGCCCATTATCTAACTCTGTTAAGTTCTATTCTGAGATCCTCATTACATGATGTGACTGGGTCACATGTTGATGTTTTAAGAATCAAAGAATAGAGAGAAATCTTAAAGGAAGTATATGCTGATTCTGATCGCGAAGGTGGATTTCGATCGCATCAGAATTTTGAGCAGTTGCTTAAGAAGTTATGATATATTGCTAAGGAATAGATAACAACAATTTTCCATGTGGATTGTAAGGATAAGTTTTTCCGCAAAGTTTTAAAATAAAAGAAAATTGTTTAATTTTATTTATTTGAAGTATCCTTACAATGGCATTTGTGGAAAATTGTTGCTTATATGATTCCACTGACAGCAATATTGGAAAATGGATTTGATTCTTTTATTTGTGGTAGTGTCTAAATTTACCAAATCAGGAAAGTTCCTCATCACCCAAGTTTCAATTGGACCGAAACTTGGAATCATGCAAGTTGAATAATATGATGAATGAGAACTTTCAAGCATTGGAAAATCAAGACTAATTACTTGTTCACATGGATGTGTGAGTCAAGTGAAGGACTAAAGGGATCGAGTATACATTCTTGTGCACTGGTGATGTCCACCACAAAGCTCGTTAAGACTATTTGATTTACTAAAGTTTAGTAAATATGGTTATACTTACAAGTTTAAGTATAATTCTGAAACATTGGAAAAGTCTCAATGTATGGCAGAACGAATGGGAAGAATCAAATTAGGCAGAAAGATAAAAGTTTCTCAAATCTGAAAAGATGGGAGAGTACTTTAGTATCATGTTTGTGATCATCTTAATGATTTAGAAATCATATCACAATTAGTCCTCTAAAGGTCATCTTAGTGCATTCTTATGACTAAGAAGAGGAGTCATGAATTGTTGAAATGGTTAGATCAGGAAGATGAGTCATACTTCGTTCCAAAACAATTCTTAGAGTCATACTCTAAGATTGTAACTTGAGTGACATATCATAAAGAAAGGTTTAAAACACTTGTCAAATGTAAGAGTAAAGGTGTCCTACTCTTGTACATTTGAAATTGGTAAGTTGTGATGTTTTGGATAAAACAAAGACCAACTAAGGCCAATTGTGTGAAGTGTTTGTCTTGATAAAGAATCCGCACTATCTCTTGAATATTTGGCAAGATAGTCTTATATGTCAAGAGGATAGCGGGAGTCTTAAAGATCCTAAAAAGAATTTCAAGAACTAATCAAGAATAAAACCTGAGGTTCTTCACTAGCACACAACTTGAGGTTTATAACCTATCGTGTTGACATATTCTGTGCCCATTCCAGTTAAAGTTGGCTTTGCATAGGAGTTCTGAAAGTTCTCAATTGGTTGCATAACAACTTGGAAGCAATGGCAGGCCCTATACTGCCAGGTGGCAAGAAGTTAAGATTGCATAAGTTCAGTCCATATGAGTTTGGATTTGTCATTATCCTTGTCTTGTGACTATGGTTTTGACGATTCACATGGATAAGAACACATACACCATAAAATCTAAGGGTCATAAGGTTTCTCTCCGATTCATGAAAATGATGGTGAGGAAACACTTCCACCAAGTAGATTTGAAGCAGATGGCAAAAGGTCTAAACAATTGAGACTATGATTACGGCATCCCTTTTCATAGTTCTGAAATTGTTTAGACACACATGCATGCTATCTAAGGAAAGGTGTATGATTTTGATAAAGTTTTATCAAAACATCTCGTATCAGAAATCTGAACTTTGGTAAGAAAGTCAATAAAGTATTGATTTCTAGAAGTACAGCTGATTTCTGAGTACATGTCAAAGCTAGTGGGAGCATAAGTGTTCTGCTAATAATTATCATGTTAGTGGGAGCATGATAATTATTGTTAGTGTTGCAAGTTAGCAATGTTAATTATAGAAAACAAAAGTTTCAATTTGTGAGGCTGCGGGGATTGAAAAAGTTGTTTTGCTATAATTAAGGGAGAGGATATACTTCATTTCAGTTCTAAAGGCTTAGATTGAGACCTTAATCATCTTTAGTCAAGAATATATATATATATATATATATATATATATATATATATATATATATATATATATATATATATATATATATATGAATTTCATGTTGGATTGGTTCAACTTAAGGAAATTCTATATATTGCGTTCTCAAAATTCGATTATGATTACGACATCCCTCTTCATAGTCAAATTTTGAAAACATGGCAAATAAAAATATTGTAGCAAAAGACTAGTCTAGAATCATGTCTTTATGTGAGACATCATGAATCGTGTACCATTTGCTTTGGGTACAGGATCGATTGCATGTGCTATAATATTTGTCATTTCTAAATTTTTCCAAATGCCAGAGGCATTAAGAAGGGAAAAGGTCTAGAATTGGATATGACTAAAATGATTAAGCAATTGTCGAGGACAATCTGAGGTTTACCAAAGATTGGTTGCTCAGGGACAGTTGGAAGTATAGTGCTAATTTTGGAAGGACCATATTGACATATTCTGAAAAGAGGCATCTCTTATTCAGAAGTGATAGTCAAAATGAGAATATGGAGTTGTCTCCATAGGTGGAAGTTATCTGTGTAAGATTAGAAAACTTAATGCAAGAAGCATGTCCAAAGCAATGTACTTTGAATATGAGACTTAGTTTCCATGGAGTTGATCTCCATTGGAATACCTTATAATGACTGTTGACAAGTCTTTGTGACTTTGTACATATTCATTACAGGAGGGTCAATGCATATAAGTTTAAAAGCTAAACAGATTTCGATAAATGATAGGAATTTGAAATTCTCACATTTTTCGATAAGGATTTGGGAGTGTGAAATTAGAATCATTGAAATTATGTTTAATTGGTTTATTTCAAAAAGTAAGGATCATATACAAACATAGAGTGCATACTTGGTGTATGGCAAAGCTATTGTTTAAGAAAAACATAGTGTACATGCTTGGAGCATGGGACAACTAGTGTTTTTAATTCAAGTATAAAGTTGATAAAACCGAAACAATGAATAATGAGTAATCAGTATGGTGATAAATAAAAGTGTTTATTTATATTCATAGGGTCTGATACCATATTTGATTCATTTATTCTTGTGTTTCACTTTGCATGTTTTGACTTCCAGAATAACTAAGTCGCTCTTCCTGAATGATTAAGTTATTCAAACCATCCACAGTCGGTGATATGTTGGAAGTAGATATGAATCAAGACTGTCATGGGTTGGTTTGTAGAGGTCCAAGTTGGTGGACAAAGTGGTGCTACAACACTCATGAGTGCTCATAAGTTCTGAGTATTGGATTCAACCCGCGCTCATTTGAATCACTTCATGGATTTTATCACGAGTGATCATGAGACGATAATATCTTATATTCTTCAAACCTAGAGATATGAGTTGTTACTATGAGTTGGTTATACATTGATTGCACGAAAACGCATTTGGTAACTCGATGTTATAAAACGTGCCTTTGTGTATGATTCAACAAGTAGTAGAACAAGCCATATGAGTCGAAGTTTATCCATTCCTTTTACCTTCGGGATAAAAGCGATATCTGTGGGCCCCTCGATGATTTAGCGATGACACATGTGAGTGCTTGGCCAAGCCAGGACTGATTTGATTTGTTCAATCATTCAGTCATCATAAATTGAAAATCGGGAAACAAAAAATGGACAGAGAGAATGATTATAATCCATGTCTCAGTCCATATAATATCTAGAATGGAGGAATATATGATCCCTTATCTAATGGACAAGTCATTGACAAGGTCAGAGTTCGACAGCGGCTTTAAGAGCTACGATTGCCAGTTAGGTTTTGAAGTCATACTCAATAATAGTTTTAGACTTATCCAAGTGGGATACTGTTGGATTAATGTCTAAGTCCATAACTATATTTGGTATGTACTTGACCCGACCCGGCATAGTCCATTTGGGTTGCACTTCACCGGCACAATTTATATGTATAGTCTTTTGAGAATAGTATATTTATGATTTATATTAATATATTATAAGCTCTAATATATTAATATGGAATCATATTATTTAATTAGTATTGATCTAGAATTAATTTAGAATTAATTAAGTGATCAAAAAGAACTAATTAAATATGGACTCTTATATATATGGAATGGGCCAAGTTCATTTAGGTTGGGCTAAGCTTTCATGGATGGTCCATGGAGCTTTTAACCCATGGATCCTATGTAAATGAAAGGTCATGGGTATTAGGGTTTACATGGATGTAACCCTAATCCTCCATAATATATAAAGGGGTCCTTGGCTCACAAAATTGGCACAAGTGTGTGAAAATAAGAATGGGCCGATTTTTAGTGTGCATACATATTCTCTCAAGTTTTTCCAAGGTGTTTTGGTGATTTGTGATTCCATTTGAGGCTTCCACACTATTGGGGCTAAGCTCTTAAAGCTTGAAGACATCAAGCTACATCACAAGGTATGTCATCTAACTAGAACTTTGTAGTATAGGTGCTTCATAATATGCTAGTTAGGATGAAACCTTGGAATAGTTAATATTTGCATGTATAATAGAGAAAACATAGATCCAAGGTTTATAGGGTTGCATGTACACCATAGGAGTGTTAGAATGCTCAAAACCCAACAGTAGGGTGGAACCTAACATTCGAAAAATTATCTGGTACTAGTAGTATGTAACTGTGTTCATGCAGTAGTTAGGTGACACCTGTAGAAGCTCCTTTTGCAGCTGATAGCAGAAAAGGGTGGGGATGGGAGTCTTAGGGAGTCCTTATGAGATGTTTGGTACGTAGGGATCCTTATAGTTTGAGAGCGTGTTAGTTTGGAAGGGTGCTTGGTGGGGTCGGGGTAGTCCTTGAGGAGGATATAAATAGGTGTGGAAGGTAGTATTGGGCCCGTGCTACTAAAAGCACAGGATTTATACCCCGATGTCAGGAAGACCATGACAAATCTAGGGAACCCGAGAGTGTCAATCTTCTCGTGTGTATGCTAATTGTTTATGTGGTTATATTTTAGTATGGTGGTGAAACGTCATGCAGCGGGAGGTTAAGGATATGGATCTGGTTTAGGCATGGGATCTGAACCAATTGATGAGGGTATGCGAGATTTCATTTCATCAGAGATTACGAGAGGCATCCTTGATGCGACCCCTGTATTGTTCGGGTCGATCAAGGAAGGTATCATGGAGTTGATGGAGGGTTGTCTGCGGATCTTCAAGGCCGATATGGCTGCAAGCCAGTCGGGGGCCTGCACACTCTCCTTCAAGGATTTCATGGGATGTGGGGCACCAGATTTCTTTGGCGTGAAGGACCTCATCGCAGCCAGGCGTTGGATAGCCGACATCGAGTGTGCTCAGATGAAGAGCTTCTTCCCCGATTGGTCGAAGGTCAGGTTCGCAGCCGAATGCTTGAGGGAGTGAGCCTGGGACTAGTGGGAGGAGTTCGGCTATGCCTTGGGAGCCCCGAACATTGAGGCCATGATATGGCCAGATTATGTGACCAGGTTTCAAGCAGAGTTTGCACCGATTGTTGAGGTGCAGCAGCTAGCCAGGGAGTTTCTTGATATGATACAAACGACAGAGACTATAGCGGAGATCACCGCCAAGTTCAGAGAGAGGGCTTTTTTGGTGCCCCAGTATGCAACTGATGAGGAGATGAATAGGACCCGATACCATGATTTGTTGAGATCCGACATCTGGGAGTTTGTTAGTTTTTCCGCCTTCCCGACACTAGATGATATGTTAGCCAGGGCACGGGAGCGAGAGATTGATCTGGAGCACATAGGGAAGAGGAAGGCGGAGATTGGGATGTCAGTTGGGGTTTCACCGAAGAAACCCAACGGTTTCGACTCTAGGTCGACGGGCCAGCAGGGCCAGAGCCACTGTGGAAAATGCGGCCGGGCGCATGATGGGGTTTGTAGGGCGGGTGGTTCGGGCTGCTAAAAGTATGGCAAGTCGGGGCACTTTAGCAAGGATTGTACTGCTTCTATCACCACTATACAGACATCATATCTGATTTGCTTTCATTGCAATCAAAGGGGCCACAAAAAGGCCAACTGCCCGAGTTTAGCATCAGGAGGACCAGTGGTAGCACCAACCCTGTCGATTCAACGGATCACAGATGGCCACCAGGGCAAGGCGGATGCTCCTGTGGTGAGGAGTCGGTTATTTTAGTTGACCGCCGAGGAGGCACATGGTACACCAGATGTAGTGACGGGTATGTCTCTTCTCCTTAACTCTTTATTTATATTGATTTCGTTTCTTATGTTTTATTTGTTTTGTTTTAGGATCTTTCCTTGTGAACAATATCCCTGATTTGGTATTATTTGATTTGGGGTTTACCCGATCATTTGTGTCTCTTGCGCTCAGCAAGAAGTTTTTCGGATCTCCGAGTGAGCTGGATCATCCATTAGAGGTCGAGATTACGGATGATCGATCCGTCCGAACATTGAGGGTTCATCGGGATTGTGTTCTGGGGATGTTTAGCGAGCGGCATCTGATTGACTTGGTTCCCATTCCTCTGTGCGGGAACAAGATTGAAGTGGGGATGGACTGGTTGAATCCTAATGGGGAAGTGATTGATTGTGAGCACCAGCTGGTACGGGTTCGGACCCAAAGTGTGGGAGAGTTGGTGGTCCATGGAGAGCTTTTGCAGCGCTGTCCGGTCATATGCTCAGCCGCTAAGGCTTGACGTTATCTCCATGAGGGTTGTTTTGGATTCGTTGATTATGTTATGGATACGCGGGAGCAGGATAGGGTGTCGGTTCATGATGTGCTGGTACTGATGGAGTACCCGGATGTGTTTCGGGAGGATTTACCTAGGGTTCCTCCGGAGAGGCAGGTGGAGTTCCAGATTGATTTGGTTCCTGGTGCGGCTATGATAGCCAAAGCACCATATTGATTAGCTCCACCAGAGATGCAAGAGTTATCTACATAGCTGCAGGAGTTGTTAGACAAGGGATTCATCTGACCGAGTAGTTCACCTTGGGGTTCATCGATCATGTTTGTGAAGAAGAATGACGGGTCGCATCGGATGTGCCGGGAGTTGAGTAAGCTAACAGTAAAGAACCCTTATCCACTCCTGATGATCGATGATTTGTTTGAATAGCTTCAGGGTGCATCTTAGTTTTCCATGATTGATATGTGCTCGGGTTATCATCAGATGAGGGTCAGAGAGGAAGATGTTCAAATGACGGTTTTTCGGACTCGCTATGGTCATTACGAGTTCCTAGTGATGCCTTTTGGGCTCACCAATGCTCCAACCGTGTTCATAAACCGTGTGTGCGGACCGATTCCAGATTAGTATGTGATTGTGTTTATTAAAGATATCATGGTCTATTCCAAGACCCAGGAGCAGCATGAGGAGCATTTGTGAGAGTAGTTTGAGACCCTGAGGAGGGAGAGGTTGTATGCGAAGTTCTCCAAGTACGAGTTCTGGTTGTACGAGGTGTAGTTTCTGGGGCACCTTGTCAACCAGAACGATATTCTGGTCGATCTGGCCAAGGTGGAGGTCGTGATGAGGTGGGAGGTTCCGAGGTCTCCATCTGAGATTCGGAGTTTCTTGGGTTTAGCTGGATATTACCGGAGATTTATTCAGGGTTTCTCCAAGATAGCAGTTCCCCTGACCCGAATGACGAAGAAGACTGCCACTTTTCGCTGGGGGCCTAAGGAGTAGGCAGCGTTTGAGACTTTGAGATAGAGGTTATGGGATTCGCCGATTTTGACCCTGCCAGAGGGTGTTGAGGATTTTGTGGTCTACTATGACGCGTCTATCACGAGATTGGGCGCGGTATTGATGTAGAGGGTTCGTGTTATTTCTTATGCCTCGAGGCAGCTGCAGCCTCATGAGGCGAACTATCCGACGCACGATTTGGAGCTGGGGGCTGTGGTTTTCTCCCTCAATATTTGGTGACATTACCTCTATGGGGTCCGCGGTACTATCTACACGGATCACAAGAGTCTAAGGTACTTGATGGATCAGCCGAATCTGAACATGAGGCAGCGTTGGTGGTTGGATGTGGTGAAGGATTATGATTGTGAGAACCTTTACCACCCGGGGATGACCAATGTGGTGGCCGATGCTCTTAGCCGCAAGGCAGCCGCGACTACGAGCAGGGATATCTGTCTGAGGATGACAGTGATTACTCCGCTTCTGGAGCGGATTCGGGAGGCGCAGATTGAGGCTATGAAGGAGGAGCACCATAAGAGTGAACACGTTGTGGGGCAGGTGGCTTCCTTCAATTATGATAACCGGGGATTATTGAATCTCCATCGGAGAGTGTGGGTTCCTTACTGCGGTGGTGTGCGTCAGGTTCTGATGGAGGAGGCATACAAATTGAGATTCTTCATTCATCCTTGGGCGAAAAAGATGTATAGGGATCTTCGTCCTAATTATTGGTGGCTTTGCATCAAGCGGGATGTAGCCTGGTATGTGGAGAGGTGCTTGACTTGCAGGAAAGTCAAGGCCCAGCATCAGTGACATCACGGCAAGGTGCAGCCGTTGGATATTCCCGATTAGAAATGTGAATATATTACTATCGATTTCATTATGAAGCTACCTAGGACTGCGTGCGGTCTGGATTTGATTTGGGTCATCGTGGATCAATTGACCAAGAGTGTGAATTTGATCCCGATTCAGGAGAGAGTATCTCTGCTGAGAAGCTGGCCGAGGTGTACATCAGGGAGGTCATAGCACGGCATGGAGTGCCGGTTTTTGTGGTTTTTGACAGGGATGTCCAGTTTACTTACAGATTTTGGAAAAGATTTCACGACAAGTTGGGTACTCATTTTCATTTTAGCATAAACTTTCACCCGCACACAGATGGCCAGAGCGAGCGGACCATCCAGACATTGGAGGATATGTTGTGGGCATGTGTTCTGGATTTCGGTGGTAGTTGGGATACGTATCTTCCGTTAGTGGAATTCTCATATAACAATAGCTACCACGCCAGTATTAAATGACCTTCTTTTGAGATGCTCTATGGGAGGAAATGCAGGACCCCGATATGTTGGGGCGAGGTCGGTCAACAAGTTATGGGGAGTACCGCGGTGGTACTTAAGGCGACCGAGCTAATTCAGTAGTTTTGTAGCAGGCTTCAAACAACTTAGAGTCGGCAGAAAAGTTATGCCGACAAGCGCCGATAAGACTTGGAGTTTCAGGTTGGGGATATGGTTCTCCTAAAGGTATTACCTTGGAAAGGTGTCATCCGATTCGGGAAACGGGGCAAGCTGGGCCCCAGGTATATCGGTCCTTTTAGGGTTATAGCTCAGGTTGGTAGGGTGACATATTGATTGGATCTTGCAGAGGAGCTTAGTCAGATTCATAGTACTTTTGATGTCTCGCAGCTGCAGAAATGCTTGGCTGACGATTCCGCAATGGTTCCATTGGAAGACATTCAGGTGGATGACCGTCTGAACTACATTGAGAGAACTTAAGTGATCCTTAATAGGAAGACGAGAACCTTGAGCAAAAAGGTGGTTGAGTTGGTTAAGGTGCAGTGACAACACCACAAGGGCTCAGAATAGACGTGGGAGCCGGAGGACGAGATGAGGGAGCATTACCTAGAGTTATTCGCAGCAATGGACTTCGAGGACGAAGTCTGATTCAAGTCGGGGAGATTTGTACCATCCGAATCCTCGAGGTACTTATTTTTTTAAAGTGTTTCATTTTAGAGGAGGCACACATCGTGAGCCATAGTGGTCAGAACAGATCTCACGTCGTGAGAAATGGAACCTCACGACGTAAGCTAGGCGACTGTCCCGATCTAAGAATCCAGTTGGCGAGTGAAGATGATTCAACTTACTGAGTGAGTCTGGATCTCATGACGTGAGCCTTAGTGGCCACGACGTGAGGGTCAGCTAAGGAAGAAAGTTGACCTTTGACCCTAGGCGTTGACTTTTGACATGAGTTGACTTTCGGTTAGCTCTTGGTGCTGAAGGACAGATCTAAGGTTTCTCTTGTGTGATTATCTAGGTGTGGAGTAGCACCGGTGTAGCTGTTAGAGAGAACGGCAGTAGTTGACTTCCGATCGAGAGGTGAGTTTACCTTCATTGTATCTGTGGGTCGAAGGCACCAAAGTCGGCCCACTAGTTAATATTTGTAGTAAGATGATTTTCTATGTGATAACTGTGTGGTATGCCAGTAGTTTTCAATGTTCTGTGATTATTTTATGACATTATGTGTTAGTGGTAGGGTGAAATAGACCCGGTATCCAGTTGAAATAGACCGAAGGGGATTGCAAGCACCCAGATATGTTTGATAGTATGCAGTTGAAATAGGCCGAAGGGGAGTGCAAGCACCTAGATATGCTTGATATTATCCGGTTGAAATAGATCAAAGGGGTAGGAGGGCACCCATATATTCCTGACAGTTTGTTTGTTCAGTATGTGGTATGTTGGGGGAACTCACTAAGCTTTGTGCTTACAGTTTTCAGTTTTTGTTTTAGGTACTTCCAGTTTGAAGGGGAAGGGCCCGGTCTGATCGCACCGCATCATTCTATGTTTTCCGCACTTAGTGATTTTGGGATTTGTACTCTGATGATATGTTATAATATAACTATTTCGAATATTTGGTATCGGTTTCTTATGAATTGAATGATTTCAAAAACAAAATTCTATTTGTATTTTTGGGATGTTACATAGGGTTTGCTAGAGGGTTGAAATCTGGGATAGGGGCTGATGAGAGAATGATAAATAAGCCTATAATGGTGTTTATATATGGACCAAACCCTAAAAATTAGGGTTTGGAGTTTCTCCACGTACGCCCTGCGTACGAGGTGTACGCCCAGCGTATTAGGGTCCGCCCTAGTACGCTTCGCATACACAACGAACGCCCAACGTACTACACTAAAGCCCAAAATCATCAAAATGCCACTATGGGCCATTTTGCACTCTTTCTTATACTCAAGGACTAAAATGCAATATTTATTCATAAATAGGGTTAAAATTGAAAACACCTCAACATCGGGATGTTATAGTTACCCACTACTCTAGTACTTACCCTATTTATAGGGTTTAACAGATTCAACAAAAAATACAAGGACTAAACATTGTAGCTTCGAATTCAAATAATATCTTGCAAATACATAGAGAGTCGAAATCATTTGGATTTCGACTCCTTATAGACTCATACCATTTCGACTTCTCACTATAACATTTCGACCCCTACAAATTTAGCTCAAATTCACGTTGTGAATATTGAAAAGTAAATTATAGTTAGCTTAGATTCACAGTATGAATAATAGTATGTCAGATTCACATTCTGAATCCTAAAACTTGAATTATATACAGTTTAAATTCATGATGTAAATAAATTCATTTGTGAATTTAAAAAAAAAATCAATTTATAAGTAATCAAAACGTTAAAATATTATAAATTTACAATGAATATACTTAAATTCACATGTAAATTTCAATAATTTAATTTGTGAATGATCAAAGTGTTGAAATAGTAAGTCAGATTCACATTGTGTATACTAAAAGCAAAAGTATATGCAGTTTAGATTCACAGTGTAAATCTGATTCACCGTGTGAATCTAAGCTAAAATTTTGATTTTTCTATATCCATATGAATGTATATTTAAAGAGTACCAAACTTGATGAATTATGATATATTTATTTAATTTTTTCGATAAAAAAATAGGCAAAATTATTAGAAAAAAAAAAACTAATAAAAGAAAGTGAATTTTTTTTGAAAAAAAAATATTTTTTCTTTATAAATATGGATGTCTATGGAAAGAGGATAAAAATTAAGAATTTCGGTCTATTCGGGTTTTTTTTTTTTTTGAAAAAAGAATAGCCATAAAAAATAAAAATAAAAAAGTATGTTTTTTGTTATGATCTGGTTCATCATAAGTAATAAAAATTTATGAATGAGATTAATTCATTGCTTCCATGGTTTAAAATATTTCTTATTGAACTTTTATCTCTCTCTCTTTCTCTCTCTCTATATATATATATATATATATATATATATATATATATATATATATATATATAAACTAAAAGTTGTGCAATTAAATATAAATTCATCAAACAATATGGTATGCATATGCTCCCTTCCTATTTATTTTGTTTGTTTTACTTTTTAAAACATCATCAATGCCTATCTATAAAGAATATATTCTATCATATTATTACAATATTACAATATTACAATATTTGGTTATTTTATTTTGTGGGGATGCTTTTTCTAAGGTCAGTATTCGAAACCCAATCAATCGAACAAACAAATTGACAATTATAGATGACAAATAATTTATTTGGCGAAAAAAAAGTAGCTGTATAATTGTAAGTTTTTAATGTATGGAAGCTTATTCCAACATGTTGCCACCAATGGCAATTTTCAATCTTGCATTCTTGGTTAAGATAAGTTCAAGGACAAATAGTTTTTATCCATAACCTTGAATTATTTATGCTTTTATAATAAGAGTCGCCCAAGAATTTGGAAACATGTATTCTTGGAGTTATACCTATGATGCATCCGATTATATGAGTTCATCAACTTATAAAAGATACTTATGATCAAGTGGAAAACATTTGATTGAAAGAGACTTGATGTAATTTATCCTCTTATAATTGACGCCAAGAAGGAAAAGATAAAATAATTGAACGAGATGCGAATATCTCATACCCTTCTGTTTATTTCTTAAAAAAACTTCTCTTTCATATTCTAAGAAAGCAGGCATATTTATAAGAATGTTTATTATCCATGTATGATATATGCATATGTCATTGTCTACTTTACCTACAGGCTACGTATGCATATACGTTTTTTTTTTTTTTTTGACTGATTGTCGTATTTACCCTAACCTCTACCATTTAATAGATAACTAGTTTATAACTCGTGAAAACCATGGTTATAAAATTAAGCCAGCGGTGTCCGATGTTGCCCTCCTTCTTTGAGGTTGAGGGTTCATGTCCCGTCGTGGGTATATGTGGATTTAAGGTCTAGTTTAGAAATATGTTAGATTTGCCGTTTCAAAAAAAATTAATTAAAATTTTATAGTAAAGTTCAAAATTATTAATTAATTATTTTAAATAAATTATTAATTAACGTATATTTTTTAGTTATATAAAATTATAATCATTGATTTAAATAAATACGTGACCTTATAATCTATATTAATTTTATTTTAATTTTTATTCTAATATTATTAATTTAATGTAATTAAAATGAGAAAATTAAATTAAATTTGAAATGGAGATTCCATAGGTTGACAAGGGGCATGACATCTATTCTTAATAAAAGAGTACTTTGCAAGCCACGTGTCCCTCTTTTGGACCTCCAACTTGCCACGTGTCCTTACCAGGATATCTTTTGGCTCAAATTCCCGCTCAATTGTTGTTTAGGGTAATATATCACATCCCTTAATATCAGCAATTCAGTTTTAAATATTCATCTGATACCAAAAATACCTCTAATAAACATAATTGAAACGCATTTCCTCACTATAATTCTGCCACCGATTTTGAGAGTTGATTATCATGAATCTTCCATACAAGAGAAATGATGCCTGTGACCACCCTTCTTCTCTTCTAAATCACTCTTGATTCTTAATTTTCTTTGGTATTTTGAATTTTCTAGGGTTTTTAATCGAACCATAATCCTCACCGCAAATAACATCAAATTGACGGCATCATTATTATTGATATGGGGTTAAAGATTTGGATGTAGTTTGCTGGAAAGGGAGGTACGTTGTCTTTTCTTCTTTTTTATCCTTGAGTAAATTGGATCTGATGAAGAACACCCAAAACAGCCCAAATTTGAAATCTCCTATTCGGTTTTTGATGAATTCCAAACCTTAATATTACTCTTATCTTAGGAAAGTTCTACTTTGAACTTTGAAATGTACGAGGTCTGCCATCAAGATTCAAGGTGCGTATTTTCTATACAACTGTCGTGTATATAGTAAACATTATACTAAGACACAAAGTTTGTGGCTTTTTGAGATTGCAATGAGAAAAGGTAAGATATCGATCATAAGTGTGGTAGATAGCCCACAGTAGAGGAACTTTATGCATTTGCATATAGAAATTTGTGGTAGTTAGAGATGTGCTCTTTCAATTTCCCTTTCGAGTATATAAATGCACTGCAAAAAAATTAGGAAAAATGGTATTTGAGTTCACAAGGAGAGATGGTGGGGGCAATAAGGTCTTTTAGTCAATTAGGATATGTCGGTGCTGTTTATCTTTAAGTGGGAGTTTAGATTCAGTCGGTCATCATCTTGGATCTATTTCTGTTAAAGTGAAAGCTCAAGGATTCCAATTTGTAATCATTCATTTTTTTAGTTAAGTCAGTTTCTACATAAGTGTAAAACAGAAGTATACTTTGCTTCTTTACTTTAAAAGTAGATAGTTTTGTAGTTGGTGTTATTATTTATATCCCTTTTAATTTGATAATTGAACTTGATTTGTGTGGAATGCAATGGTGATGGTGATGAGATAGAAAAAGAGGAGATCAATGGACTGAGATTCTCTCTTGGGAGCCTATAGCCTTTTTTATCATAGTTTCTTTGTGGGTATGATAAGACCTGTTATTCAAGACACATGGAAAATAATCAGTGAATTTGTCGAGGTAATGAAACGCTCATTTGATAATTCTTCAATTTACAAATGTTTTTCCTTACTGCATAAAGTTTAAAGATGATAAAAAAAAATATAAAGGTAATTTACTATTTCATATAATTTTCTTTCTCATGTCAATCATTAAGTTGGATTTGGAGTTGTGAAGAGAAAGGAGAAATAATTAATGATAATTACAAACTTCTACCTATTTATTTAAGGTATGTACAAAGCTTAAATGAGCTCATATCAGGTTATCTGGATCCAGGGTATGTGCTAAAGCATCATTACCGAAAAGAATAAGGTAGTGTTGAGTATAATGGATCAGAGAAGGAAGCAATGGAATAAACTATTGCCGAAGGAAGGTGATTCATTCTGTTTGTTAATTTTCGTTCCGTTTTTTCCTTCATTTATCATGTAATGAAACGAAAAATTGCATTGTAACCCAATTTTGTTTGTGGAATTTTAACGTCACAAAATTATCTTATCACTTAATTGGGTTTTAATGAGCCTATGTTGTCTTTTAATTTTTTTAAGATAAATGTCTAATAATTTCTCAGATGTCATTAATATAAATGCTTAAAATATTGTCAAAAATACATTCAATACTTCCGGCAATCATTACGCTTCTGGACCTAACACACGAATTTTGCCAACAAAATTAAGAATATAGTCTTATGAAAAGCCTCATCTTGGTGAATTCCGGATCCAAAGTTGCAAGATATCCATATTTAGTCAATTGGCATGTCATTTGCTTCCGCATAAACTTAAACAACCTTTAAATTACAGAAATTTAAACAACCTTTAAATTACGTATTGCTACTTTTGATTTAATATGTATGTTAATAGCCACTTTCTTTCTTTCTTTTTGAATCTAGGAGGGTATAATTGGTAACTTGACCATTCACTATACTCAAATTTTATATTGCATCGTGCAACTTTACTATTTTATCAAATATCTAAATATACAAAAAGTAAATTGGATGTTCATAATAGTGTATGTATTTATTTTAAAAGACTATTATAAGTAAATTGGATATTTATAACATTATATATATTAATTTAAAAACAAAATTATAAAATTACTGACAAAGCTTTAATCTTTGTAAATTAATAATTTTTTTTGTATTTATTTGATTAGCCATTATGAATAGTGTTAATCTTTCACAACCATAATTTCTACGGGTTTAAACTAACAATTTTATAGTTACAGACAAAACCTTTAAGCTTCTAAAAAATACATGTTTGCAAATGTATTATTAATTATAACGTCTATTAACTTCTAAAATGTTTTACGTTGGTTCCGTGTAGCACACGGGTTATAACCTAGTTAATTATAAAAACTAATAGGGTGACACGTGACAAACTAAGAATACACCTATCAATTTATTAGAATAGAAAAATATGTTATGTGTACTTAATTTGTAGGATAATTCGTTGTGTAGAGATCAATTTTAAGCGAAAAAAAAATAAAATCAACAACGACCCAAGTAGACCACCAAACTAAGGGAACCAATTGCAAAATAATAATAATAATAATAATAATAATAATAACAATAAATGGTAATCAAATTTAATATGGTAATAATACTTTATATTTTTCTTTTTAACTGTCTGATATAATCATAAACTACACCGATATTTTTTAACTCTCTAATATAATCTTAATTAACTACACCGATATGAGTTGAACCTCAACAACTTGGGCTGGGATAAACTACACCATATGAGTTGAACCTCAGCCGGAGCACCATGTCAACACCAAATAATGCTACCTTGGCTTACTCTTGTGAATAATAGATTATATATATTTAACTCTCTAATATAGTTCTAGGTTTTTACACGGATGAAGTGAAGAGATAAGATCGTTTCTGTTGAGAGGGATCCAAACTTCTTGTTTGATTTTATAAGTTACACAGACGTAAGCAAGAAAATGGATATGAACACTTTAGAACAAGTTGGAGTCAAAATCATATAAAAACGCAACAGAAGCTTATGTCAAACTTATAATACTTGAAGACAACAACTTAATTGGATGGGAAATGGTTGTTGGCCTGTTCTGATGCTCACCTACAACTTACAGTTTTTTGTTGATTATGAATGAGACTATATATGTCCAAAACTAATGCTGGTTAAGAACCCCATTTATAATTTAAGAAATAATTATATCAAAGAGAGAGAAAAATGGTGGGTTTAGATTGTTGTTATATAATAAATCATATGAATGTGTCAATGTTCCTCCCATGCATGCAAAGTGTGACTGGAATAAAATCCAAGACCAAATATCTAGGACCCATAAGCTAACATAATAAAGAATTAAGTTTTTTTTAATATCTTGGTTGAAAATAGTACTAGAGAGTAGAGACTACTCTTATTAGTTGCTATATCATAATAGAGAATTAATAGCCAGCCAAACACCATCACCTTTTTTTTCTTTTTCTTAAGAGAAAATTGCAAATTTGGTCCTTGTGGTTTGTCAAAAACTGTGGATGAGGTCCAAAAAGATTTTAACTTGCACCATTAGTCCAAAATGAAAATTTTCTTGTGGATTTGGTCTCTTACAAATTTGAAAAGACTATCATACCCTTTTAATTTATTTTATGTATTTTCTAATATTTATTTCTATATTTCTAGAATTAAGAAAAATAAAAAATCCCACCATATCTCTGCCCCACCGGACCCCCGCCCCCCTTCTTCTTGATAAACCAGATTTTGTAGAAACCCAAAAATTTGAACGTAGACGAAGCAAATCAAAAACCCAAAACATGAAGCTTTTGAGAAAACCCATCTAACTGTTAACAACTTTAACCCATAGAAGATGAAGTGATCGGTTGTTACTATTTTGGAGCCTATTGTGATTTTGTGAAAACCCAGAAAATCAAAAATAAGATGTAGCAAAATCGAACTCCTCCACTGCCCCCTGATTCGAACCTATTACGATTTTGGAGTTAATCCTTATTGCTGCTCGATTTGGTGTGATACGCCTTATGATTTCTCTCTGTTCGATTCTATTTGTGATGGCTATATGTGCTTTCTAAAGATTCAAACAAATCCATTGTTCGATTTGGAGTTAATCCCGACAGATGCCCGATGGAACTAGTCGCTGGTAATCCAAGCTTTCTTGAAAACATTCTTCAGTTTTTAGGATGAATCAATTAAGCAAGATCTACATTTTCTTGAAAAATCCACCTTCCCCGATTTTGTCTCCCTTTCTCCCTGATCACACCCGATGCCGTTGATGGTATAAAAACTCAAGAAACTACACCATTTTCTATTTATTTTATGTTCACATATGTTCAGTTTTTAGCATAAGATTTTGCCAAAAAAAAAACTCATATTTTTTAGTTGTTTCTATGTTCCACGTAAACTTACTTCCATGGATTAATGTCGAGCCCCTGTGCAGTTGAAGATATAGTTGTTGATGTTGTTTTTAAGCATTTATATGTTTTTAGAGTTGCATCAATTGTAGAAGAAGTGTATATGTGTGTGTATGATTGGGAAGAGAAGAAAAAGAACCAGGTGGGAGGCGTTAGGTCTTGTGGGAGGTGGGTCTAGATGAAGTTTTGGTATCAGTTTTAAGTCCAACCTCATTACAAAGCTCTTCACCTGAAAAAATGGTAGAGATGTTGTGAAGATGACGAACTTCATACTGTGAAAATGAGAATGGCTAAATGTGTTTTTGACTTTTTAGAGAGAGAGAGAAAGAGAGAGAGAGAGAACGATGGGGTGAAATTTTTATTTTTATTATAAAAATATTAAAGTGAATATTCAAAAATGTAAAAAAGAAATTAAAAGGGTATTATAGTATTTTCAAATCATTTTAACTTTATTAGGGACCAAAACCACACAAAATATTCAATTTTGGACCAGTGATGCAAGTCAGAAACTTTCTGGATCTCATCCACATTTTTTGACCAACCACAAGGACCAAATTTGCAGTTTACTTTTTTCTTAATGATATATATATATATATATATATATATATATATATATATATATATATATATATATATATATATATATATAGGGTTACGATTAAATATGAATTGTAAGTATTATGTGACCATATGACCAAATTGTAACCATCAGATTAAAAGATTTAAAGGTTAGGATCGAAAATGACATAATAGTAATTAAATGGAAAAAAAATGAATTAATATCTATATTAAAACTACGATAATGGTACATCAGACATTTTGGTTTAAACAAATTAGCAAGGACGAATTTTAAGGATATATATGTTTGACTGATTTTTTTAACAATGTTTTAATTAATTTTAATTTTATCTTGATTGTAATTAATATAAAATATAGAAAACATTCTTAAAATATATAGTGTTTCTAAAAAATCTACAAGATTCGATTTAATCCAATTTTGTTGATTTTAATTGCACATAACGTTCATTTCACATAGAATTCTCTAAGAATTAAGAATACATCAAAAATATATTATAACATATTTTAAAAGAATTTGCAACATTCTTTTTACATAGTACTCACAAAATATACATTGGTTACATATATTATATATATGATTACATAAATTACATTGAGAATAATATATATAACTTGTATAAAATTTTTGAACGGAAGACAATTTACAATTCTTGAAGAATTCAAAAATTCTTAAAGAATGCTTGAATAAAACTCGACATATGGGTCTGAAGAATTCTTGTAAAATTCCAGTATTATTGATGAATTGTAGAATATAATCCATGTTTGTAAGACAGCAACACATTTAAGTAATTTAATAATTCTTGAACAATTCAAACATTCTTCAAGAATTCAATCCCCTTGAATACACTTCTGCCCCTCTTACCTCTATCTTTTTTTGGTCAGGGTGTGTTTTGATAGCTACAAGAACTCGAGAACATCAAAAGAATTCCACGCATCAAAGTATATTAATTATAAGGAGAAGTGAGCAAACCATAAATGTTTTTCATAGTGAGGAGTTGACATGTTTTTGCTCCATGAACGCCTCTGTTGTTCAGCATAACAGTAACGCCAAAGTTTATACCCAGTACTACGAAATCGGAGTATAACAAGTTGTAATAGTTAAACATGTAACCATATTCTCTGTGACATTTCATCAAACACATACAGGGCATATAAAAATTAGTATAGATCGTAGCAAAAAAATTAGGATAGAAACATCCACATAGAAACCTATTGACATAAAACAAGACACTAGAACACTATTACTAAAATCATCTATAAAAATAATACTTTTTTGGAACGACAAAAAAATGTCAGATAAATTCACCATGACCAATTTTATTCGACTTTCACAAGAAATCATAAAACATATATGGCATCATCGAGTATTGTGGTATATATGTTGAGGTATATACAAATTACATAAGAAAATAAACTCTATGATTCGTCAATTAACGAGCTTAGGATTGAGAATTTGAAGGAAAACTCAATTATATAAAACAAAAGAGAATGAAATTTGATATACATAGATGATTTACCTGACATAAGAGATAAAGATACAAAAAAATAAGAAGAACACCAGTTCGAGCTCTGTTGTGTCGTTTTCTAAAGACAATAGAGAACCAATGACGATATATAGGGAATTGAGAAAGAGGAAGTTGAGATCAGATGATATCTCCCCCAAACGTGTCATACATTTCCAAGAAAATAATAAGGCATTTTGACTTAGTTGAGATCAGACAACTAAGTCAAATTAATTAATAAAATTAAATCAAATAAAATTCAATACAAATAAAAATATAATATGATGATGAGTATCATACATTTCCAAGAAAATAATAAGGCATTTTGAAAGAAATAATATTCTATGAGAATGAAAGAATAACACATGAATTACAAGTATATAACTGATATTCTTGAAGAATAATGCATAAACTACAAATGTGTAACTGACATTCTTGAAAAATAATACATGAACTACGAATGGATAACTGACATTCTTGAAGCATAAATAAACATTATTACAAAAATAAAATACATTCTTTAAGAATAACTAGTGAAGGTTCCCCCGCTTTGCGGGGGTTGGAAGCCTTCAGTTGATTCTAAACGAATGATACTCCTTAACTTTTCATTTGTAGAACTCTTATGGACATATTATACATTACCCATGAGAGATAAAAATAAAATATTTGTCTATTCTAATTTTATAGTTTCGATGCATTTGATATTAAAATGTAATTAAAAATAATGAATACATATCATTTTTAGTCAAATTGTTTGATCTTTATGTCGCAAATTTGGTGGTGCCGTTATTGCAACTGTCGTATGTGCATTCTCCCACTAAAACATTAATGTATCCATTTTCGCGATATATGTGAAAATTCTCTTCTATCTATCGCTTGTTCTATTTAAGACATATGTTCCACTTCTGAATGTGTTTTAATATCAATCACGAAACATGATCAGAAGAAGATTCATGAGTAGTGTTCAATCCAGACATTATTGGAAAATAATCCACCTCATATGACAACCGCAATTCATACTATATCACACAACCTGAAGAAGAAAAAACTAACATGTCATACTTTGACATTATAAAACCGAAATTTGAATATATAGTGTTATTGTTACCATTAAATTTCCAAAAAGTAGAGTCAATAACCCTATAATCTAAATTACTGACCCTCCCAGATGCAGCTACAACAGCCTCTACCACCATATTTTTCTAACCACTATTTCCACTACAAAGTTCTGCCCAATTATTGATATGTTTTATAGGTTACAAAAAAATATGTGGCAGAAAAACTTAACCCTAAGTTCACATGCAACCTATTGGATCTAAGTTTTCTCTATTGATTTGCAACAATCAATTAAACATCAAGAACCCTAAGAGTACTCTATTATTTTTGAAATTCATAAAGGGTTTTAGGGTTTACATACCTTTTGATTATTGTTGTAAATAATCAACAATTCCTTCTTGATCAAGCTTCAAAAAGCAAGCACCAGAAATCTCGTGCCTCTAATAGTTTGTACACAAACCCTAGTAATAGAAGACTTTAGAGGAGAGAGGAGAGGGAAGGAATTTTCGGCTCTAAGGCTTTTAGATAAGGAGTGCCGAAATTATGAACCCCATAAGGAGTTTATATAGGTGATCAAGGAGTCTAGGATAAGGCAGGTTTCCTTGGATAACCCTTATCATTTTCTTGCTCTCTAAGGCTTCCAAGAAGCCCTAGGAACCTTCTCCAAAACCATCCCCCCTATAGGAAGGTTCTGGAATTCTTCAATGCTAAACTTTTGAACATTGTCACATTTAGTCCCTGTACTTTTATTTAATCCAATTAATCCCAAAATTAGTCCAATTAATTTCTGATTGATTATTAATTAAATAATACTATTTCTAATTAATATATTAACCTCACAATATATTAATAAATTATTTATTACTATTTATTAATCTTATAATAAACCAATAAATCAACCTCTCTCTCAAAAAAGTCATTCTGTCAATTACTAGGTTTGAGCGCAACCCAAAATGACTCTTCTTTTAATTCAAGTATATACCAATTTAGTTATTGTTTAGACATCTAATCCAACAGTCTCCTACTTGGATAAGTCTATAACTAAAATTGCAAGTATAACTTCTAAATCAAACAGCAAAGGAGTGCTTTCCAAAGCAACTCCAGGCCCTGATCTGTTCAGACATCGGTCCTAAAATAAGTGATCAAATATTCCTTCGTTCTACAAGATATCGTATGGACATGAGACATGGGTTATAATCAATATCTTGTCCAAAATTGTGTTTCCCGATTTCCCGATTTGTGATGACCTCATAAGACTTACTAATTAAACACATCAAATTAGTCATGGTTGGGCGCAACACTATAACGTCAACACCAAATCACCAAGGGACCCAAAGATATCGGTTTTCTTGTTAGGGTAAAAGGAATGAATAAGTTTTGACTCATATGCTTGTATCCTTTACTCACCAAATCATGCATGACACTATGTCTTATAACATCAAGTTACTGATGCGTTTACGTAGCACCAATGCACAACCGACTTGTAAATTACAACTCATATATCTCCATTTTAAGAATATAAGATATTATTGTCTCAGAATTACTCGTAATATAATCCATGAAGTAATTCTCTAAGCATGGATTTATCCAATACTCAAAATCTCCATTGTTCTAAGTACTCATGAATACTGTAGCAACCATTGCAATGTCTAGTTTCCATAGACAATCTACAATCTATTCATGACAGTCTTGATTCACTACTTACTTCCAAAAGTATGATTGACTGTGGACTTTTGAATAATCAAATCATTCAGGAAGTAAAACATGCAAAATGAAACACAAGAATAAATTATTGAAAAAGGCAGTAACCATACTCATAAATAATCTCTATTACTTAATCACCAAAGTCAATTACATTTATTTTGTAACAAGTTTCAAAATGTCAACTAATTACTAAAACTAATATCATCTCTTAAGCCTATGCTCCTAGCATGCTGGTTATTCTTAACCGTACTCAAAACCTTCGTGAAAGGATCTGCATGATTATCTTATGAGGATACCCTCTTCACTATAAGATGACCTTCTTCAACTCTATATCTAATGTAATGGTACTTTCTATCGATATTCTTGGATCTACCATGATCCTTGGGTTATTTGGTCAAAGCAACCGTGCCTTCATTATCACAGTAAAGTTCCAATGACTCTTGAATTTTCAGGACTACTCCAATATATCCGATGAAGTTCTCAACCGAGCCGCCTCCTTTGATGCCTCAATCGACGCGATATACTCTTATTCACAAGTAGAATCAGCCATCGTATCCTGCTTGGAACTTTCCAATTCACTGCTCCACCATTTAACACAAACACCCAACCCGACTGAGAACAAAAGTTGTCTCGATCTGTCTGAAATTTGGCGTCACTATATCCAGTTACTCTTAACATATCACTACCTCCAAGGACTAAAATCATATCCTTCTTCGTTCACAGATACTTAAGTATGTTCTTTACTAGAGTCCAATGAGCTCTAACAGGATTGCTCTGGAATCGGCTAACCATGCTCAAAGCATAAGACACATTAGGGCGAGTACATGTCATATCATACATGATCGAACCTACAGCCTAAGCATATGGGACTCAACTCAAATCAGTTATCTCTTCATCTATACTAGTGTTGCATTAGGTGTCTAAGCCAATAACTAAATTAGTATAATCTTGAATTATTAGCAAAGTCCTTTTGGGTTGCCCTCAAACCTAGTAATTGACTGGATTGCTATTTGGAGAGAGAGAGAGAGAGAGAGAGAGAGAGAGACTGATTTATTAACTTATTATATAGTTAATAAGTTAAATAGAAATCAAAATAAATGATTTATAAATATATTATGAGAATAATATATTAATTAGAAATAGTATTGTTTAATTAAGAATTAATCAGAAATTAACTTGGATTAATTTTGGGGTTAACTGGATTAGTTGAAAGTGGAAGGACTCAAGGTGAAAATGTTCAAAATTTGAACATTAGCTAATTCTAGAACCTCCCTAGGAGGAGGGACGAAATTCTAGTTGGTTATAGGGTTTCTAGATGGTTTCTAGAGCTTTTCTTGGGCTCTAAGTAAACTTGGATGCCTTAGGGGGAAAGCAAAAGAATTAAAGGCTTATCTAAGGAAACTACCATATCCTTAGCCTCCCTATCACCTATATAAACCCTCCTAAAAGTTCACAATTTTGTTCACCCCTTCTACAACTTGCTAAAGTTTGGGTGTGATCCATTAGAGCCACGAGATTTCCGGTGCTTGCTTTCGAAAGTTAGATCAAGAAGGAATCGTCGTTTATTTACTACAATAAACATAAGGTATGTATTTTTCTAATAACCTTTGATAATTTTCGAAAATAGTAACATACTCCTAGGGTTATTGATATTCAATAGTTGGTTGCAAGTCATAGTAAGAACATAGATCCTTTAGGGTGCATGTGAACTTAGGGTTTATGTATTTACGCCAAAAATAGTTTTTTTTTGTAACATATAAAACTCATCCGTGGTATAAGAGTCATTGTTCTCATTGATCTTGCACAAAGTTGAATAGATCAAAATTAGGGTTTATAGAAACTAAACCCTAATGGAGGCATTTTAGAAAATCCCTAGAGTTCTTGAAACCCTAGCCTCCACCCTTAGGCTTTTTGATTTTTTGCAAGGGTTTTAGAAACCTTAGCCTCCTCCCTTGTTTTCGATTACTTAGAGGGAAAGTTAGGGTTTCCTTATTTGATAATTATCGTTTTATTTAGTTAAAATAGAATAATTAATATTGGATAACCCCAATACCCTTATTTTTCGAAAATTTAGTAGGGATTGGTTAGGATTAAATTTAAATTATTTGATTAATACTTAATATTAAATAATTATTTAATCCTCATGAGATTAAAGTAATTTAATTAATTATTAATTAAAAGATAAAGATTAAATCTTACTTGGTTTAGTTTTAAATTAAATAAATATTTTTTATTAATTTTGAAAATTTAAATTTAAACCTAGTATTTTAGAAAGGTTTTAAAATACACCTTATACTATATATAACATATTAATATATATTATATGTATAAAACAAGTCAGTCAAATCGCTAGTACGCCTTATTCACGAAGTCATATTATATAAGGAGAGTTTAACGAAGCAGCCTATAAAATGACCGTCATTGGGTATCTACTCTTACCCACCGCTCTCTTGTATGGTGGAGGGTCGTTAGCCGAACGGATTTGATAGGACATAATGTCATTAATAAGTATAATGATATAAAGTAACTAAACTATTTTTAAAATCTCACTATTAGTTACTTTAGGAAAAATGTGAAAAGTATTCTAATCCATGAAAAACACACATCATACTTTATATGTCGTTAGTGGAGTGTGTGTGGTTAACTGACACACTAATAGGGACTATAAAGAGATATGATGGACATCTTGAAAATTATCATTGTTGACAGAGAGTGTGTGGTTTAACGACACGTCAATGTGAGATGATAAATGACATCAAGGTTGTTAAGCGGGTTTGTATGGTTATTCACATCTCGTTTCTATTCCTCGACATCCCAGTCACAAAAGTGAGAGCATAATCCGAGATTAAACATGCCATTGATAAGAATCAATGAATCTCAAAAGATCTAGGAGTTTCATAAGATTGGAATTGTTAAAAGCCTTACCTACCAAAAATAGATTCGAATTTGATTGTGGCATCCCTGTTTAGAGTTTGAATCAAAAATATGGATCCTAGCCTTAATTTAAATTTATGGGTTAATTATTAAGGATTAAAATCAACTAACTTGAATTCTTGTTTTCTCCTATTTTGAAATATCTTATGAAGATAGAAATGGTCTTCCTAATTCTTAAGGAAATAGTTTTCCTTAATCTTCCAGAGATGGTCTTCCAATTTCAAGTCAAGGTAAAATTGTTTTCCTTTCCTTAGGAAATGATGGAACTAGACATTATCTCCTTCTCCTATGACTATCCCAATGTCACATTTTCCTCAAGTTGAAATATACGAGATTTCTTAATCCATATTGACATATAAACATCAAGATAGAAACTTTATGTGTACACATGTTCTGAAAAGAAATCGTACATTGACAAGTTGAATAAAATAGGTGTCATTTTACCAAGGGAGCAATCCATTGACTTGGTTCTTCTGTTGCTTCCAAAGTCATATAATCATTTCATTGAGAACTTTTATATGAGGAGTTTCGACATGACCTTAACTGATCTGACCCAAATGTTGATTGTTGAGCATATCTAAAGCAGAGATGCTTATTTGGTCTAATTCCAAGGTTTCCATAGAAATTGACAATGGTGACAATGGTGGTCCAGAAAATATTTATCTTTCCAATGGAAAGGGTTGTCCAAGATGAAACTGTTTGATCGTATGGTAAAGAGAAAAGGCTAGTTTTGGGATCGTTCCACATGTTAACCCTAAGAGTCCTTTTGTTTCTACTACCAGTTGAAAGGACATTCGAAACAAAGCTACCCAAAATACATGAAAGATCTTAGAGATGGTAAAGTCAAGTCGTGTGACTCTACTTCAGGTACATCCATTATCTGACTCCATTGTTTTATAGGTTCCTATTCATAGGCTCTTAATACATGATGTGATGATCAAAATTTGATAGTATTAAAGGAGCTAAGAGAAAGAAGGAAGCTTGAGCAAGGTGAGCTAAATCTGATCATGAGAAATGGACTTTAATTACATAGATTCGAAGATAGGAGTTTCGAGCAACTACTAAGGGGTTAGGATAATTTAATAGATTGCTATTACTCTTAGGAGATGTCTAGAAACATAGTTTTTCATTTTATGCATTGTAAGGACAAGTTCCAATTTTTCGTTTATTTTCAATAAAAATGAAATTTTGGTTTATCTGGTTGCTTATTTATTTTTCCTTGCAATGAAATTTATGAAAGTGTTAGTTACATTTCTAATTTTAGCAATATTAATTGTGGATTTGATGATATCGCTTGTGGTATTGTCATAACTGACCAAGTGAAAATAAATCTCATCACCAACTGGACAGATACATGGTGTTGTACAAGTCACATTATATAGTATATGAGAATCTTGTTCATTGACAAATTATGACTAATTCATTAATAACATGTTTATGTGAGTCAAGTGAAGGACTAATGGATCTAGTACATGTTGGTATGGACTATTCAGATCCACTACAATTGATAATGACTCTATTCGTCATGATTTACTGATGTTTCAGTAAATATGGTTGTGTTTATAAGATTAAGCATAATTCTGATACTTTGGAAAATATTCAAAGAGTAGTATAACGTATAACCAAATCTATTAGGCAGAAAGATAAAAGATTCTATAATTTGAGAAGAAAGGAGAATGCTTTCGTATCATGTTTTATGATCATCTTAGTAATTGTGAAATTGTATCACAATTGACTCATCCAAGAACATCTTAGTACAATTGTATGACTAAAAAGAGGAATCGAACATTGTTGGAAATGATTCAATCATATAAGAGTCATACTTTGTTCCAATCAAGTTTTAGAGTCATACTCTAGTAGCTAAAAATCATATCTTGAAACTCTTTTCAAACTAATAAGGTTGAAAACACCTCGAAATATGTGGAGTAAAAATGTTTTCTTACACTAGAACTTGTAGAATTGGAGTTGTGATGTTTTTCGTTAATCGGGAAACAAAGGATAAACTGAGACCTATGTTATGAAGTGTTTTGCTTGTCGGGAATCCACACGAACTTTTGAATATTTGTTTTAGCTCGCCAAGGAATGTTCCATGAGAGAAAACTCATATGTAAATAAGTCAGTGGGAGTCATATTGATCTTGAGAGTTTCAAGAGTCAACCGACAATAAACCTTTTAGTTATCACTATCACGCGACCTGAGGTTGATAACCTATCGTGTTTTGTTGACACATTCTTATTTCTGTTCACTTCTAGTTTAGTTGGCAATTCTTATGAGTTCTATATTTTTCACTTAACTGCAAAACCAAAGCATGTTGATTAGTGATAGTACATTGATCAATATGGATGAGTTGCTTAACAACATGGAAGCACTGGTAGGCCCTTATGCTACCAGAGGGTAAGAAAATTAGAATAAGCAAAGTTCAGTCCATGAAAGGAAAGCTAAATTTAAATTTGGTTTGTCCTAAACCTTATCTTATGATTGTAGGTTGCAAATGATAGATTCACATGGATGGGAACGTTTGCACCTTGAAATCTATGTAGTAAAGATTCGCTCTATTTCATAAATGATTACGAGGAATCACTTTCGATAGTAGATTTCAAAGATCTGATAAAGATCAATATGGATATTGGCTATTGCATTCTCAAATTCATAATAAGATTATGACATCCCTTTCATATTTCGATCTGTGAGAAATGGCAAGGAAATGTTTGAACTTTCATGATATATATATATATATATATATATATATATATATATATATATATATATATATACAAGTTCTGAAAGGGTTTAAACTCACACATATACTATCCAATAAAGGTGTATAAGATTAAGAAGTCTAGCTGAAGACTTATCATAGCATCACATAACAGAAATTTGTACTTTAGTAAGAAAGTCAAGAGTATTGATTTCTAGAAGTCTAAATGATTTTTGTGTGCATGTTAAAGCTAGTGGGTGCATAATTGTTATGTTAGTATTACATGTTAACAATACTATTCAGAGGGAAAAAAAATTTCAATTTGCAAATTGCAAATTGAAAAATTTAGGAATTGTTTCACTATAGTAAGCTTAAGGGAGAAGGCACTCATACTTCGTTTCAAATATAAATGATTAGATCGTATAGTCTAATAGAAATTAGTCATAGACGTATATGAATATCATTTTGAAATAGTTCAACATCAGAAATTTGATATATGGAAATATTATAGCAAGAGATTGAACAAATATTAGATATAATGAATCGAGTCCCATATGCTTCGAATATATAATCAATTACAAATGTTGTAATATTCACGTATTTTGATTTTTCCAAATGCCTTGAGCATTGAGAGGAAACGGATTAGAAGTTTTTGTGACTAGAGTTGTTAAACAACTGTCAAGAACATTCTGAGGTTTACTAAAGATTGGTTGCTTGTGGACCGTTGGAAGTATGGTATTAATTTGGACGGACATTAGTGACATGTTTGAGATTGAGATTCTTCTTGGTCAAAATTTATGGTCATATGGGAATATCGAAATGTTTCCATAATAAAAGTTGATTATTAAATCTACGTGTGAGTTAGATACTTTAATGCAAGAGAAGTGTTCCAGGAGTGTACCTTGAATTTGAAACTTCATTACCATGGAATTGTTTCTAGTAACAAATTTCCAATGAAACATTTTGTAATATCGTTGGATCAATCTCTGTGACTTAGAAGCCTCGACATCACAGAAGGCCAATGCATGTAAAGTTGGAATTCCAATACATTTTAGATAGTGACAAGAATTTGGGATTGTAAAATGAGCATCATTGGAATATTATCCAGTTGATTTGTTCACAAAGGAAGGACCATAGAGAGACATAGTATGCATGTTCATAACATGACATAATTGATGTTATTTAATTCAAGTGGTTAACTGATTACTCGAAACATTATATAATGCATAAATTCGTAATTATTATGGTTATTAAATAATATAGATTTATTTTTTTTTTCAATAGATTTGAGACCGTAGTTAATTAGCTTATTATTGTGTTTCACTTTGCATGTTTTACTTCCTGGATGATTTGATTATTAGAAATTCTACAGTCGCTCATACTTTTGTAAGTAAATAGTGAATTAAGACTGTCATGAATTGAATTGTACATTGTCTATAAGGATTAGACATTGCAATAAGATTGCTACAATGTTCATGAGTACATAAAAGTGGAGATTTTAAGTATTGGATAAATCCACGCTCAGAGAATTACTTCATGGATTATAAAAGTGGATAACGGAGAAATATTTGATCACTTATCTAAAGGACAAACATCTGATCGGATCAGAGTTCGACAGTTGCTTTGGAAAGCACCCATTGCTATTTAATTTAAAGTTATACCAGTAATTTAGTTTTAGACTTATCCAAGTGGGAGACTGTTGGATTAGGTGTCTAATCCAATAACTAAATTAGTATAATCTTGAATTATTAGCAAATTCCTTTTGGGTTGTCCTCAAACCTATTAATAGTCTAGATTGCTATTTGGAGAGAGAGGTTGGTTTATTAATTTATTATATAGTTAGTAAAATAATTTGAAATCAAAATAAATGATTTAATAATATATTATGACAATAATATATTAATTAGAAATAGTATTGTTTAATTAAGAATTAATTAGAAATTAATTGGAATTAATTTTGGGGTTATTGGATTAATTAAAAGTGGAAGGACTAAAGGTGAAAATGTTCAAAAGTTAAACATTGACCAATTGTAGAACCTCCCTAGGAGGAGGGATGGGATTTTAGTTGGTTATAGGGTTTCTAGATGGATTCTAGAGGTTTTCTTAGGCTCTAAGGAAACTTAGATATCTTAGGGGGAATGCAAAAGGAATAAGGCTTATCTATGGAAACTTCCTTAACCATAGCCTCCCTATCACCTATATAAACCCTCCTAAAAGTTCACAATTTCGTTCATCCCTTGTACAAGATGTAACACCCTGTTTTAAAAGTACTCGGTTGTGGCTTCAGAGGCCAAGGGTATAGGCGTATTGTGACGATTCGGTTTTTATAGGTCTCGGGTCTTATTCGGAAGGTTTTAGGCTTGGGGGTGTGGCTAGGCGCGTAGGGCTTCCCTCCACCTCTCCGTGGATATAAAGTTCTTCAAAAACGGACTTAGAACGAAAAAGTTATAGCACTTTGAAGTTATTGGCAATATTGGTCCCTAATGAAGAAAAGTGGTCAGAAGGTACCATGCATGCAAGGTGGCCAGCACGGAAGTATGCCCAGCGTAAGATGGGGGTACGTCCAGCGTAGAGGAGTTAGTGGACGCGTCTGTTGGAGGAGTATGCTCAGCGTACAAGAAGTACGTCCAGCGTACGCTCAGAGTTCCTAAACCCTAATTTTGGAGCTAAGCACTATATAAAGAACATAATGCCCTAGATATCAGTCTCCCTCTCACCCTTAGACAGCCACCACAAAACCCTATCCCTTCTTTGAGTGTTTTTGGAGCTTAGGAGGCCATTGGAGAGCATTTTGGTGTGGTGAATCCATGTTCCAAGCAAGTGAAAAAGAAAAGCAAGGTGGTGGTTCAAAGGAGAAGCTGTAAATCCAAGATTGTTGTTCCATTTCAGGTCACCTTGAGGTATAAAGCCTTGAACTTTCCTTAAGTATGCTTAGATCTAGTGTGGTGATGTTTTAGACCTTTTTGGTCCCATGAATAGAGCTTTATGGTTCAAATCTGATTCCTAGGCTTAAAGTTGACACTCTCAGTGCCAAATGAGTCCCTAACACAGAAAGTTGCCATCTTGGATGTTTTAATGGGTTCATACATGAGTTAAGACCACCTTCATGGAAATAGAATACTGTTTTTGGGGTTTGGGCTTAGTTGGGTCATGTAAAGTCACCAAGTCAGTGACTTTATGGATTAAGACGTTGAAGAGGACATGGATCTGTGATTATAGCCTTTGGAATAGAGTATTAAGTGCTTAATGGGAAAAGTGACGTAACAGAGAAGTACGTTGGGCGTACATGCATATACGCGCAACGTACATACCATGAAGCATGTACTCCTAGCGTATAGAGGAGTACGCCCCGCGTATTCAATAGAAGTGGGCTTTGCGTGTTTTGGGCATCGGATTGGGCCATACTTTCGAATTTGGTTCTTTGGGCCTTAGTGGGCCATCAGAAGTTGGATAATTTGGGCCAACAATATGTTTGGGCATAGGGTAAGGCCCATTAGAAGGATTTATCTCAATTTAGCAAATTGGGCCATTAGTGGGCTTGGGAAGTTTACCTAGTATTGGGCCTTTCATATTATGGATTTTCGGCCTTTGTTTTGGACCAATTTAGATAAGGGGTAAAATGGTCATTTTAGCCTAAGGAGGATTGTTGGTTTGGACTAATTATTATTTTGGTAATGGTAGCTCGAGGAGTTGAGAGATCAGCAGTTCGGGGATCTGCCAGCTAGCAGCGAGAGGTTTATTCGCAGGATTCTACAGTCAACTTGCGAGGTGAGTTTTCTCCTGTAGGAACGGGTCTAAGGCACCAATGACGGCCCGTTTATGTATGTTATTGTATACCAGATTTAGATCCGATGTCGGGGTTAGCCCGATGTAGTTTATATGCTTCCGGAATATAGTCTGATGTCGGGCGAGGCCCGAGGAAGGTTTACATGTATGTTTCCGAACTATGGTTCGATGCCGAGTAGTACCCAAGGAAGGAATGCATGTTTAGTTATACTTTTTGTGTTTGTGATACTTGTATGTGCCTGGTAGGGAGGAGAGTGTGGGCGGGGGCCCGTATCTCATCAGTAGCTGAGTGTGGACGGGGTTCCAAATCTCATTATTAGCAGAGTAGGGGTGGGGTTTCAAGATAGGCGGGGCCTTGAGACTAGCAGTTATAGTGTTGAGTTTGTTTTTTTATGTAATAGTATGATTATGAATATATGTTTGTATGTGTATAGTGGGCGGGGCCCAAAGATAGGCGGGGCCTGGTAGAAACAGATCTGTATACCGAGCGGGGCTCGATGCCAGGCGGGGCCTGATGCCAGATTCGTCTGTTGCCAGGCGGGGCCCGAGGTTGCGGGCTAGACCCAATGTATGTGGTTATGTGATTATGTGTAAAGTATGTGGTAGTTTAGGGAGACTCACTAAGCTTTGTGCTTACGGTTTTCAGTTTTGGTTTCAGGTACTTCTAGTAGCAGAGAGAGGAGCTCGGGTTGACTGCATTTAACACACCATGATGATTTAGCCTGGGATGATTACTCTAATGTTTGATATGATACTCTGATAATGTTTTGAAATACTTGACTTGTATTTTGATGAAATGATTGATAACTATGGGTTATTAAATGGTTTAAAACGAAATTTTGGTCTAGAATTTTGGGACGTTTCAAGTTGGTATCAAAGCCTTGGTTTGAGGGATCCGGGCACACTCCCGGGTGTGTCTGAACTCAAACTAAGGATTTGGTATGAAAATTTTCAAAAGAAAATCATTTTTATAAAAAGAACTTTGAAAAGGGAAAATAAATTCAAAAAGAGAAAAGGGCGTGGTGCATGCAATCAGCCGAGCTCAAGTAAGTTCTCCCAAATTACCCATACAAGTTTATGTTATGATATATTTATGAGAACTGCATGCTAGATTAGGGCTAAGGATCTAGGAAGGATGCCTTATGTGCCTGTTATATGTATACCTGCTTATTGAACTGCATGCTAGTACAAATTAGTCAGTGATATGATGGCCTGATTAAGATATGCTATATTATGTTTACTCGATGCTCGAATGCTTCTTGCTTTGTGCTTTTAGGAGTCTTAGTTATCTTTTACTAACTAGTAAACGAATATGTTAAGTTACATATTTCAAGGACTAAATAATTTCAGAAGGTTAGTTCTAGCTCTATTTCACAGCTCTTGTTTGAGTCCAACCGTTGTAGGGTAGGATCTCTCATTCGAAGAATTATCTAGTCTTAGTGATATGTAATGGTATTCACGAGCTAGTTAGGGGGAGGTAGTAGGGACTTCTTATACAGCTGATGGTGGAGAGTGGGATGGTGATTACCCTAGGGGAAGCCTAGGATGAGAGTAGTGTTGGGAGCAATAGTAGTAGTGAAAGGGACTTGGTGGAGTCAAGGCAATTCTTGAGGAAAGTATGGATAGATGTGGAAGGTAGTATGAGCCCGTACTACTGAAAGTAGAGGATCCGTACTCAAGTCAAGAAGGGCTGAGATGAAACCAAGAAAATTGTAGTGTGTGTGATCCCTCTAGTTATGATGAGTATTCTGATGATCATTATGATATGTTGCAGCATGGTGACGCTACGTACTAGACTAGTTGGCACTTCGGGAGTCGGTGAGGGATCAGGTTCGGGCTCAGGAGCCAGGCAGCTTGACGAGCAGATGAGAGGGTTTATATTAGCTGATATTACGTGCAATATATTGGACCAGACTCCTTAGATATTTGGTACGATCAAGGAGGGTGTATTGGAGATTTTGGATGAGAGGCTGGGAGCCTTCCATACTGAGATGGCGGCCATGATAGGGGCGCGCACATTGACATTCCGAGAGCTTTTGGAGCTCCAGATTACCATGGGGCTAAGGACCCCATTGCTAGAAGCAGATGGTTGGTTGATGTCGCCACCACCTTTCATTCTAGCGGATGTCCCAAGGGGGACAAGGTCCGACTCGCCTCTTGTCTTCTGAAGGACAGAGTACGTGATTGGTGGGAGGAGGTTGGACATGCCATTGGGGATGATGCCGCGTTGGATGCGATGACATGGAGTGACTTCTTGGCCAGGTTCATGGTTGAGTTTGCACAGGTGATTGAGGTGCAGCAGCTACCACGGGAGTTTCAGGACCTCCAACGGACTACATAGACGGTGGATGAGATCACCGTTAAGTTCAGGGAGAGGGCACTTCTTGTTCCGCAGTATGTAGCAGACGAGGATATGAAGAAGACCCGATATCACAAGATGCTGAGGAGTGACATCAGGCAGTCTGTGAGCCGATCCAGCTGCAAGACGGTGGAGGATAAGATCGCTCGAGCCAGAGAGAGAGAGAGATTGACTTAGAGTCAGAGAGGAAGAGGAAGCGAGATGAGATTCATGTATCCACAGGTTCGGGCAAGAGACCCAAGACATCAGATTCTAGATCAAGAGGCCATTAGGACCGTAGCCGCTGTGGAAAGTGCGGCAGGACACACGATTGTGCGTATAAAAGCGGTAGTGGTGGTGATTATGGTTGTTACAAGTGCGACCGGATTGGTCATTTTAGCATGGATTGTACCGCTACCACTACACAGAGACCAGACTTGATCTGCTTCCATTGCAGTCAGCGGGGCCAAAAGAAGGCCCAATGTCCGAGTTTGGCAGCAGTGTGACAGGTGATACCACCTGCCCCTGCGACATTGACGATCACAGATGGCCGTCAGGGCCGGGCAGAAGCGCCTGCGGCGAGGATCATGGCTTTCTAGTTGACTATAGAGGAGACACGAGCAGCTTCCGATGTTGCAGGTGCGTATCTTTTGCATTTCCTATCAGTTTTTATTTATGATTTTATTGCTATTTTCTCGCATCCATATGATTAGTTATATCTTGGGATTATACTTCCTTTTTATTTTCGGATTATATTCCATCTGCATACCATGGGTCTTAGGGTAGTAGTATGGGGAAGTCTCCGTATTAAGTGGATTTTCAGGATGCGGTAGCTGTAGCAAGTGTGATTGGAACCCGGGCAGTATTCCGACAGTCTTCAAGGGTCTTACTGCTTTAGTCTGGGTTAGTTTTGGGAACACTAACAGTGGTAAGCATTGGTTGCCAGCAAGATTGATCACTGGATGATACGAAGGATTGGGGGATCTTTCCTGCCGGGTGTGTTGTAAGATGTTAGTTGAACCAAAGTGGGGGAGAGTTCTCCAAGGGTACAGGAACAGAAGGAAGTGTGGATTTAGGATGAGTCCGCATTCTCTTTAGGAAGGGAGACAGCCCAGGGGCTGATTTGGATTGAGGGGTGTGTGAGTTGGGAGTTTGGGAAAACTTCCCAACGTAAGATTCGCGTCTTTTGATGTTAGATAGTTGGTTTTGGGAATCAGGTTGAGGAGATTTCCGTCAGAACACGAATTCAGCCAGGATGTTAGGTTGTGTGCATGATCGCCATGGAAAGTGTTGTAAAATTGCGGCATAGCCGTAGCATTCACTAGCAGTCAGACCGTCTGGGAAAACGTTGTAAGACTGTGGGTTAGCCGCAACATTCATTAGCAGCTAGTTAGCAGAGTGTGGGGGCAGGGGCCCGTACCTCCTAGTTAGCGGAGTGCGGGCGGGGGCCTATATCTCCTAGTCAGCAGAGTGTGGGTGAGGCCCGTATCTCCTAATTAGCATGATCAGAATCAGGAAGGGATAGGTAGATGGTATTCAAGGTGGAGTTGGACCTGTGTAGCCCTAGATAGGCGAGACCTGTGGGAAAGGCCGCTCCGTGTTATAGTTTGGGTGGGACCCGAGGGCGAGGCCCGTGTGTTTGTAGCAATGCAGGTGGGACCTGGCAGAGACTATGAGGTCGAGATATAGGATCGGGGATTTCATGATTTAAAGAGCCAAGAGTGGAAATGTTGATAGAGCAGTTTTGGTAGCCGAAGTTTTCATCGGAAGTCGCTGGGAGCGACTGAGAGGGTATTCATTGTTTCGGTAACCGGGGGGGGGGGGGGGAATCTGGTATTTCTAGATAGTCGACAGATAATTTGGGACTTGGGAGGTCTCGGCCCATTCGGAAAGTGGATACGAGTAATTGATTTGACTCTGTTGCGCAGCTCTCGTCTGAGTCTAACCGTTGCACGGATGAATCTTTTACTCAAAGGATTATCTGAACTTTCTGTCAAGTATGATTGTCCTATAGATAGTTATGTGTGGGCAGTCTGTCAGGGAGACAGACCAACATGGATTTGGAATCTGGAGAAGCAGAAGTGATTTGCTGAAGCTGAAGTTCACTACCTTCGGGATGGAAATTTGATTAGTTTCGATTGTTTAGAGGAGAATGGATTGCGCTTAGAACCATCAGTTGTGTTCCTCGGATCGTTGGCTTGCATACGGGTGTTAGTAAGGATCGATTTCGAGGACGAAATCCAATTTAAGTGGGGGAGAGTTGTAACACCCTATCTTGAAAGTACTCGGTTGTGGCTTCGGAGGCCAAGGGTATAGGCCTAATGTGACGATTCGGTTTTTATAGGTCTCGGGTCTTATTCAGAAGGTTTTAGGCTTGGGGGTGTGGCTAGGAGCGGAGGGCTTCCTGCCACCTCTTCATGGATATAAAGTTCATCGGAAACGGACTTAGAACGAAAAAGTTATACCACTTTGAAGTTATTGGCAATATTGGTCCCTAATGGAGAAAAGTGGCAAGAAGGTACCATGCATGCAAGCTGGCCAGCGTGGAAGTACGCCCAGCGTAGAGGAGTAAATGGACGCGGGTGTTGGAGGAGTACGCGCAGCGTACGAGAAGTACGCCCAGCGTACGCTCAGAGTTCCTAAACACTAATTTTGGGGCTAAGCACTATATAAAGAACATAATGCCCTAGATATCAGTCTCCCTCTCACCCTTAGATAGCCACCACGAAACCCTAACCCTTATTTGAGTGTTCTTGGAGCTTAAGAGGCCATTGGAGAGCATTTTGGTGTGGTGAATCCATTTTCCAAGCAAGTGAAGAGCAAAGCAAGGTGGTGGTTCAAAGGAGAAGCTGTAGATCCAAGATTGTTGTTCCATTTCAGATCACCTTAAGGTATAAAGCCTTGAACATTCCTCAAGTATCCTCAATAGAGATTTATGGTTCAAATTCGATTCCTAGGCTTAGAGTTGCGACTCTCAATGCCAAATGAGTCGCTAAGGCAGAAAGTTGCCATATTGGATGTCTTAATGTGTTCATGCATGAGTTAAGATCACCTTCATGGAAATAGAGTACCATTTTTAAAGTTTGGGCTTAGTTGGGTCATGTAAAGTCACCAAGTCAGTGACATTATTGATTAAGACGTTAAAGAGGACCTGGATCTATGATTATAGCCTTTGCAATAGAGTATTAAGTGCTTAATGGGAAAAGTAACGTAACTGAGAAGTACGTTGGGCGTAGATGCATGTACACGTAGAATACACACCATGCAGCCCGTACGCCTAGCGTACAGAGGAGTACGCCCCACGTACTCAACAAAAGTGGGCTTTGCGTGTTTTAGGCCTCAGATTGGGCCATACTTTGGACTTTGGTTCTTTGGGCCTTAGTGGGCCATCAGAAGTCGGATAATTTGGGCCACGAATATGTTTGGGCATAAGGTAAGGCTTATTAGAGGGATTTGGCTCAATTTAGCAAATTGGGCCATTAGTGGGCCACTACTGGGCTTGGGAAGTCTACCTAGTATTGGGACTTTCATATTATGGTTTTTGGGCCTTAGTTTTGTACCAATTTAGATAAGGGGTAAATGGTCATTTTACCCTAAGGAGGATTGTTGGTTTGGACTAATTACTATTTTGGTAATCGTAGCTCGGGGAGTCGAGAGATCAGCAGTTCAGGGATCTGCTAGCTAGCAGCGGGAGGTTTATTCACAGGATTCTACAATCGGCTTGCGAGGTGAGTTTTCTCCTGTAGGAACGGGTCTAAGGCACCAATGTCGGCCCATTTATGTATGTTAGTGTATACCGGATTTAGATCCGATGTCGGGGTTAGCCCGATGTAGTTTATACGCTTCCAGATTACGGTCTGATACCGGGCGAGGCCTGAGGAAGGTTTACATGTATGTTTCCGAACTACGGTTCAATGTCGGGTAGTACCCGAGGAAGGAATGCATGTTTAGTTATACTTGTTGTCTTTGTGATACTTGTATATGCCTGGTAGGGAGCTGAGTGTGGGTGGGGGCCCGTATCTCATCGCTAGCTGAGTGTGGACGGGGTTTCATATCTCATTATTAGCAGAGTAGGGGCGGGGCCCAAGATAGGCGGGGCCTTGAGACTAGCAGTTATAGTGTTGATTTTGTCTGTTATGTACTAGCATGATTATGAATATATGTTTGTATGTGTATAGCGGGCGGGGCCCAAAGATAGGCGGGGCCTGGTAGAAACAGATCTGTATACTGAGCGGGGCTCGATGCCAGGTGGGCATGATGTCAGGCGGGGCCTGATGCCGGATTCGTCTGATGCCGGGCGGGGACCGAGGTAGCGGGCTAGGCCCAATGTATGTGATTATGTGATTATGTGTATGGTATGCGGTAGTTTGCGGAGACTCACTAAGCTTCCTGCTTGTTGGGTTTTGAGCATTCTAACACTCCTAACTGTACATGCAACCCTAAATACCTTGGGTCTATGTTTTCTCTATTATACATGCAAATATGAATATTCCAAGGTATTACCCTATCTAGCATACAATCTTTGATACTTGGGTAATAAAACAAGTTTGAAGACATACCTTTTTATGTAGCTTGATTCCTTGATGCTTAAGAGCCGAGTGCCCCAAGTGTGACACCTCAAATGGTTCACACAACATCAAATACACTTGGAATAACTTAGAGAGAAATGAACCACTTCATGAAATCCGCTAGCCCTCACCATACACACATAGTGGCCGATTTTGTCAAGAATAAGATGCTTATATAGTTTGTCACAATTAGGGTTACACGATGTAAACCCTAATTGTCATGGCCTTTCATTTCCATGATCCATGGGTACAAAAACACCATGGAGCATCCATAGAGCATCCTATGGGTTTTAGCCCAACTTGATAATCCATGGAGCATTAGCCCACTATACAAGTATGGATGATTTACACAATCAACCCATATATTTAATTAGTCTCGTTTTGACCACTTAATTAATTCCAAATTAATTCTTGATCAATACTAATTAAATAATCTTATTAATATATTAGAACTTGTAATATATTAGTCAACCTTAAGTGTTATTTCTCTCATTTTAGTCTATCCAAATGCATGATGCCATGCAACCCAAATGGACCATGCCAATCGGGTAAAGTACATACCAAATATAGTTATGGACTTAGACACTAATCCAACAGTCTCCCAATTGGATAACTCTAAAACTATTATTTAGTATGACTTCAAGAACCGACTGGCAATCGTAGGTCTTTAAGCCGCTGTCGAACTCTGACGTTGTAACTGTACTCTGATCTCGTGAATGACTTGTCCATTAGATAAGGGATCATATATTCCTCCATTCTAGATATCATATGGACTGAGACATGGATTAAAATCATTCTCTCTGTCCAATTGTTATTTCCCGATTTCCGATTTATGACGACTAACTAATTGAACAAATCAAATCTATCTTGGCTTGGCCAAGCACTTCGGGGTGTCATCACTAAATCATCGAGGGGCCCACATATATCGCTTTTATCCCTTTAAGGGTAAAAGGAATGGATAAACTTCGACTCATATGGCACGTTTTATAACATCGAGTTACCAATGCGTTTTTGTGCAATCAATATATAACCAACTTATAGTAACAACTCACATCTCTAGGTTTGAAGAATATAAGATGTTATCGTCTCATGATCACTCATGATAAAATCCATGAAGAGAGTCAAATGAGCGTGGGTTGAATCCAATACTCAGAACTTTTGAGCACTCATGAATGTTGTAGCACCGCTTTGTCCAACATCTTAGACCTCTACAAGCCAACCCATGACAGTCTTGATTCATATCTACTTCCAACATATGACCGACTGTGGATAGTTTGAATAACTTAGTCATTCACGAAGAACGACTTAGTTATTCTGGAAGTCAAAACATGCAAAGTGAAACACAAGAATAATCGAATCCAATATGGTCTCAGAACTTATGAATATAAATAAATACACCTTTTATTTATCACCATGTTGATTACCCATCATTCATTGCATACTGTTTCAAACTATCAACTTTATACTTGAATTAAAACAATAGTTGTCCCATGCTCCAAGCATGTACACTATGTTTCCTAAACACTAGTCATGCCATACACCAAGTATGCACATTATGTTTGTTTAAACATTAGTTATGCCATACACCAAGTATGCACACTAAGTTTGTCTATGATCTTTACTTTGTGAAATAGATCGTTTGAACATAATTCCAATGATTCTCATTTCAAGATCCCAATTCCTTACCGCAAATGCAAGAATTCCAAATCCTGCCATTTACCTAAATCTGTTAGATTCTAAACTTATATGCATTGCTCCTTTTGTAATGATTATGCACAAAGTCACAAAGACTTGTCAACAGATATTACAGAGTATTCCAATGGAGATCAGTTCCAGGGAAATAAAGTCTCATATTCAAAGTACATTGCTTTGAATATCTTCATTGCATTAAGTTTTTCTATTTTGACTATCATTTCTGAACTCCATATTCCCATTTTGACTTGAATATCTTCCTTGCTTCCACCTATGGAGACAACTCCATATTCCCATTTTGACTATCATTTCTGAACAAGAGTTGCCTCTTTTCAGAACATGTCAATATGGTCCTTCCAGAAACACTATACTTCCAACTGTCCCTGAGCAACCAATCTTTGGTAAACCTTAGATTGTCCTCGACAATTGCTTAATCATTTTAGTCGTATCCAATTCTGGACCTTTTCCCCTTCTTAATGCCTCAGGCATTTGGAAATTTTAGAAAGGATAAATATTATAGCACATGCAATCGATCCTGAACCCAAAGCAAATGGGACACGATTCATGATGTCTCACATAAAGACATGATTCTAGGCCAGTCTTTTTGCTATAATATCTCTATTTCTATTTGCCAAGTTCTCATAATTCAGATTATGAAGAGGGATGCCGTAATCATAATCGAATTTTAGAACGCAAATAATGGACCTACTATATATAGAATTTCCTTATGTTGAGCCATTCCAACACAAATTCATATATACCCTTGACTAAAGATGATTAAAACCTCAATCTAAGCTTTTAGAATTGAAATGAAGTATAATTTCCTCTCCCTTAATTATAGCAAAACAACTTTTTCCCAATTGAAACTTTTTGTTTTCTATAATTAAAATTGCTAACTTGCAACACTTATTATAATTATTATGCTCCCACTAACATGAAAATTATTAGCATAACACTTATGCTCCCACTAGCTTTGACATGTACTCAGAAATCAGCTGGACTTCTAGAAATCAATACTTTATTGACTTTCTTACCAAATTTCAGACTTCTGATACGAAATGCTTTGATAAAACTTTATCAAGATCATACACCTTTCCTTAGATAGCACACATGTGTGTATAAACAATTTCAGAACTATGAAAAGGGATGCCGTAATCATAGTCTTAATTGTTCAAACTTTTTCTATTCCTCACAAATCCATGTTAGTGTGTCGGTTAACCACACACGCTCCACTAACGACTTTGAGAATGCAAATATCACAATTGCTATCTACCTAAAATCTACTTAGTGAAAGCGTTTCCTCACCATCATTTTCATGAATCAGAGAGAAACCTTATGACCCTTACATTTTATGGTGTATGTGTTCCTATCCATGTGAATTTGTCAAAACCATAATCTCAAGACAAGGTTAGTGACAAATTCAAACTCTTATGGATTGAACTTGTGCAGTCTTAACGTCTTGCCACCTGGCAGCACAAGGGCCTGCCATTGCTTACAAGTTGTTATTCAACCAATTGAGAACTCTTAGAACTCATATGCAAAGCCAACTTTAACTGGAATTGGCACAGAGGTAGACATATGTTAACACGATAGGTTATAAACCTCACGTCGTGTGCTAGTGATAAACTACAGGTTTTTACTCTTGATTAGATCTTGAAGCTTTTCCAAGATCTTTATGACTCCCACTGTCCTCTTGACATATAAGACTCACTTGCAAAATATTCAAGAGATAGTGCAGATTCTTTATCAAGACAAACACTTCACACAATTGGCCTTAGTTGGTCTTTGTTTTATCAAAAACATCACAACTTACCAATTTCAAATGTACAAGTGCTATAAACCTTCTTAAAGATGTGTCACTCAAGTTACAATCTTGGAGTATGACTCTAAGACTTATTTTGGAACGAAGTATGACTCATCTTCTTGATTTAACCATTTCAACAATTCATGACTCCTCTCCTTAGCCATAGGAATGCACTAAGATGTCCTTAGAAGACCAATTGTGATATGGTTTCTTAATCATTAAGATGATCACAAAACATGATACTAAAGTACTCTCCCATCTCTTCAGATTTGAGAAACTTTTATCTTTCTTCCTAATTTGATTCTTCTCATCCGTTTTTCCAAACATTGAAACTTTTCCAATGTTTCAGAATTATACTTAAACTTGTAAGTATAACCATATTTACTAACTTTAGTAAATCATGACGAATGTCTTAACGATCTTTTGTGGTGGACTTGATCAGTGCACAAGAATGTGTACTCGGTCCCTTAGTCCTTCACTTGACTCACATATACATGTGAACAAGGAATTAGTCTTAAATTTCCAAAGATGAAAATTCTCATTCATCATACTACTTGCATGATTCCAAATTTCGGTCCAATTTAAACTTGGGCGATTAAAATCTTTCCTTATTTGGTAAATTTAGACACTACCACAAATGAAAGAATCAAGTCCCTTTTTTTCCAATATTGCTATCAATAGAATCATATAAACAACCATTTTCACAAATGCCACTGTAAGGATATTTAAAATAAATATAAAATTAAAACTTTTTTATTTTATTTTAAAACTTTGCGGAAAAAACTTATCCTTACAGTGCAAATGCATATGAAAAACTTGTTGTTATCTATTCCTAAGCAATATATCATAACTCCTAAGCAATAGCTCAAAAATTCTGATCACCGAACCATACGATCGAAATCCATCTTCGCGATCAAAATCAGCATATATTTCCTTTAAGTTTCCTAACTTTTCTTTTATTCTTAAAACAACAACATGTGACCCAGTCACATCATGTAATGAGACTCTCAGAATAGAAACTTAACAGAGTTAGATAGTGGACTTCACCTGAAGTAGAATGAAACATCTTGACTTGATCAACCCTATGATCCTTTAGGTAAATAGGCAGTTTTGTAACCAATGCCCCTTCCTTTGGTAATATAAACATATGGACTCTATGGAAATGGTACACGGGACTATCACAGACTTAGTCTTTCTCTTTACCATTTGGTCAACCGAGTTGACTATGGCCGATCCCTTTCCATTGGGAAGAGAAAGCTTTTTCTGGATATCCAATGTTACCATTGTCAATGTCCATTTAAGGTTTGGGAAGTTGATCTTCTTAATCAAACTTGCTTTACTACTCCTCCAAATCATTGCTGATTCAGCAGCACCAAGCGAATATATAAGATCATTTAAGGGTCATGTCATCGTTTGTTTCATAGTAGTCCCAAAGGAACTCACTATGTGACTTAGAAAGTGATTGAACATGCAACTTTCTTAAGACTTTGACACCCAACTCTCCCGGCTTGTCAATATGTGACTTCATCTCCAAGATGCGATCATACATAGACCTTGCTTGCCAATAGGGCTTGAGTGCCCTTGAGCTTGTGGGTTAGGGAGAATAATTGGAGGAGGTGGAGGAAGTGAAGTTCCAAGAGATTTGGGAAGATCATAGATGTCTGAGCTAGACATCTTTTGGGAGATATTCAAGATAGTTGATTTAAAGTCCTTAATATAACACCCAATATAAAATATTAAGGCTAGGACCCAACAAAATATTTTATAACTTGGAAGAGGGATGTCGTAATCCAAGCTATAAAATACTTGAAGGTACGCGAATGACGATTCACCAATTTCCACCATGAAAAACGAAATAGAAATATTAGGTTTTAATTGGATTTGAAACTCCTAGATCTTTTGAGATTCATTGAACTTTTCAATGACATGTTTCAATCTCGATTGTGCCCTCTCAAGTTTTGTGACTGGGATTCAGAGGATCAGAAAACAAGGTGTGAATAACCATGCAAATATACTTGGTACCCTTAATATTTACCCGATCATCAATGTGCCGGTTAACCACATGCGCTCCACCGATACTATGATAAACATTATGTTACCCTTTGCCTACCTTGTTAAATCCAGGTTAGTGTGCCGGTTAACCACACACGCTCCACTAACGACTTAAGCAAAGTGCAAAGTGTAATTTCATGGGTTAGTACCAAATTCATATTTTCCTAAGTAACTAAGATTGGGAATTTATAAAAGGTGTAGTTACATAGTATTTATCATTAATACTTTTAATAAAGGGAGAATTATAGTCCTTGTCCTACCCGTTCGGCTAACGACCCTCCACCAGTCAAGGAAGCGGTAGGTGAGAGTGGACACCCATTAAACTGCCATTTTATAGGCAGTAACCTTATACCCCCCTTATAGACCGGCTTCGTGAATGAGGCCTACTAACGGTAAGACTGACTTGCTCTTATACATATATATATTATTAACTTATAATACTATAAAGTATAAGGGTTGAATTTTAACTTTTTAAAATTCTAAGCGCTTAACTTGGAATTAAGTATTCATAAGGAAAAACTTTTCAAATTCCAAAACTTGAGGGCAAGTTTGAAACTATTCAAAACTATTCAATTCCATAACTTATGTGTTTAAAGTAGTTTTAATACAAAAAAACTCTTCAAGTTCCATAACTTGAGGACAAGTTATGGAAGTCTTTAAACTATTAAAAGAATGTAACTTTTCCTTTATTCATAACTTATGAAATATTTATGAGTTTTATGATTCTTAAATGTGACTTTTCATGTAACTTGAGTACAAGTTACAAAAACACATTTTAGTATCAACTCTTAGATTAAAATGGATTGAAAACAACAATTTCACATAAGTTTTCTATTAATCTAAGCAACTCATAAGAACAAGATAATTCAATCAAACCTTTTCATGTAATTAGACTAACCATTCAACTCATACAAAACATGAATCTATTGACAATTATCTTTGAAATTGGATTAGAATGAACATTACCAATCAAAAACATGTTTATAGGTTCAAAAACAGCTTAGGGTAATGATTCTAGTCCAATTCCAGCCTTAAAAGTCGAAAATATGTTGTTAGGGGGTCCTACTCGTCGAGTGTATGAAACTACTCAACGCGTAGGATGAGTTTCCTCATGTACTCGGCGAGTCCATCAGTGGACTCGGTGAGTCCAGTGCCCAGACAGCCCGAAAATCAATTTTTTCAACATTTTTCAGCACTTTGTATCAAGTATAATCGAAAACAAACCTAGGCTCTGATACCACTGTTGGGTTTTGAGCATTCTAACACTCCTAAGTGTACATGCAACCCTAAATACCTTGGATCTATGTTTTCTCTATTATACATGCAAATATGAATATTCCAAGGTATTACCCTATCTAGCATACAATCTTTGATACTTGGGTAATAAAACAAGTTTGAAGACATACCTTTTTATGTAGCTTGATTCCTTGATGCTTAAGAGCCGAGTGCCCCAAGTGTGACACCTCAAATGGTTCACACAACATCAAATACACTTGGAATAACTTAGAGAGAAATGAACCACTTCATGAAATCTGCTAGCCCTCACCATAGACACATAGTGGCCGATTTTGTCAAGAATAAGATGCTTATATAGTTTGTCACAATTAGGGTTACACCATGTAAACCCTAATTGTCATGGCCTTTCATTTCCATGATCCATGGGTACAAAAACACCATGGAGCATCCTATGGGTTTTAGTCCAACTTGATAATCCATGGAGCATTAGCCCACTATACAAGTATGGATGATTTACACAATCAACCCATATATTTAATTAGTCTCCTTTTGATCACTTAATTAATTCCAAATTAATTCTTGATCAATACTAATTAAATAATATTATTAATATATTAGAACTTATACTATATTAGTAAACCTTAAGTGTTATTTATCTCATTTTAGTCTATCCAAATACATGATGCCATGCAACCCAAATGGACCATGCCAATCGGGTCAAGTACATACCAAATATAGTTATGGACTTAAACACTAATCCAACACTGCTTACAGTTTTTAGTTTTTGTTTCAGGCAATTCTAGTAGCAGAGAGAAGAGCTCGGGTTGACTGCATTGCACACATCATGATGATTTAGCCTGAGATGATTACTCTAATGTTTGATATGATACTCTGATAATGTTCTGAAATACTTGACTTATATTTTGATGAAATGATTGATAACTATGGTTTATTAAATGGTTTAAAACGACATTTTGGTCTAGAATTTTGGGACGTTTCACAATAGATAGAAACGAAAATCCTTCCTCCTCTCCCCTCTCCTCTTTAGCCTCCAACTTGCTAGGGTTTGGGTGTGAGACATTAGAGGCATGAGATTTTTGGTGCTTGTTTTCTAAAGATAGATCAAGAAGGAACCATTGTTTATTTACTACAATAAATGTAAGGTATGTATTTTTCTAATAACCTTTGATAATTGTCGAAAATAGTAACATACTCCTAGGGTTCTTAATATTCAATAGTTGTTTGCAAATCATAGTGAGAACATAGATCCTTTAGGGTGCATATGAACTTAGGGTTTATGTTTTCTGCCAAAAATAGTTTTTTTGTAACATATAAAACCCATCAACTAGGGCTTTGAGTCTTACTCAACTTGGCATTACTCTGAATAGGCACTTCTCAATCCAAGATTTCACTTCTTGCAAGGTCGGAATGTCATTTCACATAAGGAGTATGTCATCAACATACAGTACTTGGAAAGTTATTATTCTCTCACTAGCTTTGACATACAGGCAGGACTCATCATCGCTCCTAGAGAAACCAAACTATTTCACATTCTCATGGAAACAAAGATTCTAGCTGCGAGATGCATATTTCAATACATAAATGGATTTCTTAAGCTTACACACTTTATTAGGAAACTTTGCGTGTACAAAACCCTATGGCTGACTCATGTAAAAATCCTTAGCCAACTTCCCATTAAGGAAATCAGTTTTGACATCCATCTGCCATATTTCATAATCATGAAAGGCATCTATGGCAATCATTATCCTAATAGACTTGATCTTAGACACTGGTGAAAAGGTTTCATCATAGTCAACCCCAAACGTTTGAGTAAAGCCCTTTGCAACCAACCGTGCTTTGAACATGTGTACTTTCCCATCCGTGTCGGTCTTCTTCTTGAACATCCATTTGCAACCAACTATCTTTTAACCTGGTACATGATAAACCAAATTCCAAACGTGGTTGCCATACATGGACTGAATTTCGTTGTCTATTGCCTCTTTCCATTTGGCAGTCACATGGCTCGCCATTGCTTCCTTGCAGTTACCTAGCTCATCCAAATTTACTAGTATATCATCACTGGTAAACGTGTCACCATCTGACATTATATGGAAACCATAGAACTCAGGTGTGTAACATCCCAAAAATACTAGCTAAAAATTTCGTTTTCAAAGTCATTTAACAAACATAAATATCATCACCATAGTATAAAATCATAAAACATGTATCTCAAAATCTCATAAAATCTGTCATCATATCACAATCTCATATAACATATCAGAGTAAAACTCCCAGGCTGAAGACTGTGGTGTGTGCCATGCGATCATCCCGAGCCCTTCCCTTTGCTAGTGGAAGTACCTGAAACCAAAACTGAAAACTGTAAGCACGAAGCTTAGTGAGCTCCCCCAAACTACCACATACCATACTCATATAACAAGCAACTAGGAGATACGGGCCCCGCCCACACTCATGGAGATACGGGCCCCGCCCACACTCTGCTAACTAGGAGATACGGGCCCCGCCTACACTCTGCTATTTTTGAGATACGGGCCCCGCCCACACTCAGCTACCTTTGAGATACGGGCCCCGCCCACACTCAGCTACTCGAGGTACGGGCCCCGCCCACACTCGTCTGATATGAGTTACGGGCCCCGCCCACGCTCGGCTACGACACTGACATACAAGTATCACACAAAAACAAGTATACTAAATCTATCATTCAATCCTGAAACATATTTCAATCAAACTACTAGATACGGGCCCCACCCACACTCAGCTACTCGAGGTACGGGCCCCGCCCACGCTCGGCTACGACACTGACATACAAGTATCACACAGAAACAAGTATACTAAATCTATCATTCAATCCTGAAACATATTTCAATCAAACTACTAGGAGATACGGGCCCCGCCCACACTAAGCTAACTAAGAGATACGGGCCCCGCCCACACTGAACTAATAATAAACTCATGCTGTGGGTCGGCCTTGGTGCCTTAGACCCGTTCCTACTGAAGGGACACTCACCTCGTGTGTTTGGATGCTGAAAACCCTGAGTGAGAATTATCTGGCTGCTGCTCCGACGACTATCCGGCTATAATTCCCACAATGACACTTAGTCAGAAACTGATAACTACACTTAGGGTGAAATGACCATCTCACCCTTGGTCAATAATAATATTCTGGTCAAAGTCAACATTCCAGTTGACCTGACTCGCCGAGTTGGCCCGCCAACTCTCCGAGTCCCTATTCTTTCACCTGCCCCTCCCAACCCGACTCTACTCATCGAGTTTAGCAAGAACTCGACGAGTTTTCCTTCAATCAAATCATTGGGACAATCTTCATCTGACTCGCCGAGTTCCCCCTGAACTCGTCGAGTTTAGCTTCATCATATGAACGTGTGTAGTCTGTGACTAGCCGAGTTATATGAACAACTCGTCGAGTTCATCTTCATAAGTTGGGATATGGCCTTGGACTCGCCGAGTACGTTCCTGCACTCGCCGAGCCCCATGGTTTCCAGATCCATGGCTATGTCTATTTCGTTGAGTCCCTTCCCTGGACTCGTCTAAATCCCTTCTAAACTCAACTGGGTCTCCCCTGAATCATAACAGTTTTGGGAACCAAGCCACAACTCGCCGAGTCCCAAGAACGACTCGTCGAGTCTCTGCATTTCCAAGTCTATAACTCGATTTCTGATATGCAAAACAGGTAGATCTAGGTTCCTAAGATTGGTATGACACGTAAAGTCATGAACTTTATGTTCATGCATGGGACTTTTATGCTTAAAAGACCAAAAATGAGGTTTATTTCATACATGGGGTTCTCATGCCCATAAAGATGGCACCTTTATGCCATAAGGGAACTCCAAGGTTCCAGATCTAAGGGTAAAATGACTTGGGACGTCCAAGTCTCAAGAATCAATCTTTTTGGACCCAAAACTCCATAAAAAGGACAATAAGAATATCTATGAAACTACAAGTCAAGTATGAAGCTTGATTACCAGAAAAGATGCCAAATGGGATGAGGTTTCTGGATCTACTCTTTCTCCCTTGAATCTTCTAGCTTCCACCTCTTCCACTAACTTCAAGATACACAAAAAAAAACTATCAAAATAACCAAGAAAGCTCAAGCTCACTTATGGAGGATTAGGGTTTCGGGATTAGTGCTCTGGAGGTGATGGAGGCTGGACAAGAGGCCCATAATGTTGCTTAAATAGGGTGCAAACCTTAAATATTAGGGTTCCCCCCTGAATGGCCTACTCGTCGAGTCAAGGCGCGGACTCGCCGAGTAGATCACTTAAAACCCGCGTCCAAACCTCTCATCTACTTGACGAGTTAGGGCTACTACTCATCGAGTAGCTCTTAGCAAAATTACATTTAACGGATTAAATACATACCAGGAACGGGGCATTACAAATCTCCACCACTTATCTTAGACTTCGCCCTCAAAGTCTTCTGTCACTAAAAACAACTCTGGGTAATGCTCTCTCATCTCCTCCTCGGGCTCCCATGTCCACTCCGAGCCCTTGCGGTGCTGCCACTGCACCTTAACTAACTCTACCCTTTTGTTCCTCAGCTCCTTAGTCTTGCGATCCAAAATCGCCACTGGTCTCTCGATATAGTTCAGGCTATCGTCAACCTGAATGTCCTCAAGGGGTACCACTGCTGACTCGTCCACTAAGCACTTCCGTAATTGACAAACATGGAATGTGCTATGGATCTGGCTGAGCTCTGCTGGAAGATCTAGACGATAAGCAACCCGACCCACCCGGGCCATAACCCTGAACGGACCATTGAACCTGGGTCCCAGCTTGCCCTGCCTCCTAAATCTGATAACACCCTTCCAGGGTGACACTTTCCGGAGGACCATATCGCCCACCTAAAACTCCAAGTTCGAACGCCGCTTGTCGGCGTAACTCTTCTGTCGACTTTGAGCGGTCTGGATCCTGCTTCGGACTTGCTGAATCCACTCTGTGGTCTTGAGTACCACCTATGTACTCCCCATGATTCGCTGACCGACCTCACCCCAGCAGATTGGGGTCCTACACTTCCTCCCGTAGAGCATCTCGAAGGGAGGCCGGTCTATACTGGAGTGGTAGCTGTTGTTATACGAAAATTCTGCTAACGGAAGATACGTATCCCAACTGCCACCGAAATCTAGCACACATGCCCGAAGCATGTCCTCGAGAGTCTGAATCGTCCTCTCGCTCTCCCATTCGTCTGAGGGTGGAAAGCGGTGCTGAAATGGAGACGAGTACCCATCTCGTCGTGAAACCGCTTCCAAAATCTGGAAGTAAACCGGTCGTCTCGGTCTGACACCACCGAGACATGCACTCCATGACATGCCATTACCTCTCGCACATAAATCTCGGCCAACTTTTCGGCTGAGATGCTCTCCTGGATCGGTATAAAATGGGCCCTCTTGGTCAACCGATCCACGATAACCCATATCGAATCCACCCCACGTGTGGTCCTGGGAAGCTTCGTAATGAAGTCCATAGTGATATCTTCCCATTTCCACACGGGAATGTCTAACGGCTGCATCTTGCCATGTGGCCTCTGGTGCTCTGCCTTAACCTTCCTGCAGGTCAGGCACCTCTCCACTTACCAAGCTACGTCCCGCTTCATGCAGGGCCATCAGTAATCGGGTCAAAGATCTCTGTACATCTTCGTCGCCCCTGGATGGATGGAGAACCGAGACTTATGGGCCTCATCCATCAACACCTGCCGTACTCCTCCCCAGTATGGTACCCAGACCCTCCCATGTAGGGTCAACAATCCTCGATTGTCGTAATCAAACAGCCACTCGTCCAACTATCCTTTCGCACTTCTGGCTTTCCTCCTTCAGGCCCTCAACCTGTGCCTCCCGAATCTTCTCCAACAGTGGAGTAACTACTGTCATCCTCAAAAAGATATCTCGAATCGGAGCTGCTACCGCCTTGCGGCTCAGGGCGTCGGCCACCACGTTGGCCTTGCCCGGGTGGTAAAGGATCTCACAATCGTAATCCTTTACCACGTCTAACCATCGACGTTGCCTCATGTTCAGATTCGGTTGATCCATGAGGTACCTCAAACTCTTGTGGTTCGTATAAATAGTACACCGGACCCCATATAGGTAATGCCGCCAAATCTTGAGGGCGAACACTACAGCCCCCAACTCCAAATCATGTGTCGGGTAGTTAGCCTCGTGAGGCTTCAACTGTCTCGAGGCATAAGCTATCACATGCCCCTGCTGCATCAACACTGCTCCCATACCTGTGATCGAAGCGTCATAGTAGACTACAAAGTCATCTACTCCCTATGGCAGGGTAAGAATCGGCGCCTCGCACAGTCGTTGCCTGAGCATCTCAAAGGCTGTCTACTGCTCAGGACCCCAGCGAAACACTACCGACTTCTTGGTCAGTCGGGTCAGTGGTACTGCTATCTTAGAGAAATCCTGGATGAATCTCCTGTAGTACCCTGCCAATCCCAGGAAGCTCCGAATCTCGGATGGAGACCTCGAGACCTCCCACTGCATCACGGCCTCAATCTTGGCCGAATCTACTAATATACCCTTCTGGTTGACAATGTGCCCCAGACACTGCACCTCGCGCAACCAGAATTCGCACTTGGAGAACCTTGCGAAAAGCCACTCCCTCCTCAAGGTCTCAAGCACCTCTCTCAGGTGTTCCTCGTGCTGCTCCTCTGTCTTGGAATAGACCAAGATGTCATCAATGAATACTATCACAGACTGATCCAGCATCGACCTACACACACGATTCATGAGGTCCATGAACGTGGCTGGAGCATTGGTGAGCCCAAACGACATCACCACAAACTCATAATTGTTGGATTTTGAGCATTCTAACACGCCTATGGTGTACATGCAAACCTATAAACCTTGGATCTATGTTTTCTCTATTATACATGCAAATATTAACTATTCCAAAGTTTCATCCTAACTAGCATATTATGAAGCACCTATACTACAAAGTTCTAGTTAGATGACATACCTTTTGATGTAGCTTGATGTCTTCAAGCTTTAAGAGCTTAGCCCCAATAGTGTGGAAGCCTCAAATGGAATCACAAATCACCAAAACACCTTGGAAGAACTTGAGAGAATATGTATGCACACTAAAATCGGCCCACTCTTATTTTCACACACTTGTGCCAATTTTGTGAGCCAAGGACCCCTTTATATATTATGGAGGATTAGGGTTACATCCATGTAAACCCTAATACCCATGACCTTTCATTTACATAGGATCCATGGGTTAAAAGCTCCATGGACCATCCATGAAAGCTTAGCCCAACCTAAATGAACTTGGCCCATTCCATATATATAAGAGTCCATATTTAATTAGTTCTTTTTGATCACTTAATTAATTCTAAATTAATTCTTGATCAATACTAATTAAATAATATGATTCCATATTAATATATTAGAACTTATAATATATTAATATAAATCATAAATATACTATTCTCAAAAGACTATCCATATAAATTGTGCCGGTGAAGTGCAACCCAAATGGACCATGCCGGGTCGGGTCAAGTACATACCAAATATAGTTATGGACTTAAACATTAATCCAACAGTCTCCCACTTGGATAAGTCTAAAACTATTATTGAGTATGACTTCAAAACCTAACTGGCAATCGTAGCTCTTAAAGCCGCTATCGAACTCTGACCTTGTCAATGACTTGTCCATTAGATAAGGGATCATATATTCCTCCATTCTAGATATCATATAGACTGAGACATGGATTATAATCATTCTCTCTGTCCATTTGTTGTTTCCCGATTTTCGATTTATGATGACTGACTGATTGAACAAATCAAATCAGTCCTCGCTTGGCCAAGCACTCACATGTGTCATCACTAAATCATCGAGGGGCCCACAGATATTGCTTTTATCCCGAAGGTAAAAGGAATGGATAAACTTCGACTCATATGGCTTGTTCTACTACTTGTTGAATCATACACAAAGGCACGTTTTATAACATCAAGTTACCAAATGCGTTTTCGTGCAATCAATGTATAACCAACTCATAGTAACAACTCATATCTCTAGGTTTGAAGAATATAAGATATTATCGTCTCATGATCACTCGTGATAAAATCCATGAAGTGATTCAAATGAGCGCGGGTTGAATCCAATACTCAGAACTTATGAGCACTCATGAGTGTTGTAGCACCACTTTGTCCACCAACTTTGACCTCTACAAACCAACCCATGACAGTCTTGATTCATATCTACTTCCAACATATGACAGACTGTGGATGGTTTGAATAACTTAATCATTCACGAAGAGCGACTTAGTTATTCTGGAAGTCAAAACATGCAAAGTGAAACACAAGAATAAATGAATCAAATATGGTATGAAACCCTATGAATATAAATAAACACTTTTATTTATCACCATACTGATTACTCATTATTCATTGTTTCGGTTTTATCAACTTTATACTTGAATTAAAAACACTAGTTGTCCCATGCTCCAAGCATGTACACTATGTTTTTCTTAAACAATAGCTTTGCCATACACCAAGTATGCACTCTAGGTTTGTCCATGATCCTTACTTTGTGAAATAAACCAGTTGAACATAATTTCAATGATTCTAATTTCACACTCCCAAATCCTTATCGAAAAATGTGAGAATTTCAAATTCTTATCATTTATCGAAATCTGTTTAGATTTTAAACTTATATGCACTGACCCTCCTGTAATGAATATGTACAAAGTCACAAAGACTTGTCAAAAGTCATTATAAGGTATTCCAATGGAGATCAACTCCATGGAAACTAAGTCTCATATTCAAAGTACATTGCTTTGGACATGCTTCTTGCATTAAGTTTTCTAATCTTACACAGATAACTTCCACCTATGGAGACAACTCCATATTCTCATTTTGACTATCACTTCTGAATAAGAGATGCCTCTTTTCAGAATATGTCAATATGGTCCTTCCAAAATTAGCACTATACTTCCAACTGTCCCTGAGCAACCAATCTTTGGTAAACCTCAGATTGTCCTCGACAATTGCTTAATCATTTTAGTCATATCCAATTCTAGACGTTTTCCCTTCTTAATGTCTCTGGGCATTTGGAAAAATTTAGAAATGACAAATATTATAACACATGCAATCGATCCTGTACCCAAAGCAAATGGTACACGATTCATGATGTCTCACATAAAGACATGATTCTAGACCAGTCTTTTGCTACAATATTTTTATTTGCCATGTTTTCAAAATTTGACTATGAAGAGGGATGCCGTAATCATAATCGAATTTTGAGAACGCAATATAAATATATAGAATTTCCTTAAGTTGAACCAATCCAACATGAAATTCATATATATATTCTTGAATAAGGATGATTAAGGTCTCAATCTAAGCCTTCAGAACTGAAATGAAGTATATCCTCTCCCTTAATTATAGCAAAACAACTTTTTCAATCCCTGCAGCCTCACGAATTGAAACTTTTGTTTTCTATAATTAACATTGCTAACTTGCAACACTAACAATAATTATCATGCTCCCACTAACATGATGATTATTAGCATAACACTTATGCTCCCACTAGCTTTGACATGTACTAAGAAATCAGCTGGACTTCTAGAAATCAATACTTTATTGACTTTCTTACCAAAGTTCAGATTTCTGATACGAGATGATTTGATAAAACTTTATCAAAATCATACACCTTTCCTTAGATAGCATGCATGTGTGTCTAAACAATTTCAGAACTATGAAAAGGGATGCCGTAATCATAGTCTCAATTGTTTAGACCTTTTCCCATCTGCTTCAAATCTACTTGGTGGAAGTGTTTCATCACCATCATTTTCATGAATCGGAGAGAAACCTTATGACCCTTAGATTTTATGGTGTATGTGTTCTTATCCATGTGAATCGTCAAAACCATAGTCACAAGACAAGGATAATGACAAATCCAAACTCATATGGACTGAACTTATGCAATCTTAACTTCTTGCCACCTGGCAGTACAGGGCCTGCCATTGCTTCCAAGTTGTTATGCAACCAATTGAGAACTTTCAGAACTCCTATGCAAAGCCAACTTTAACTGGAATGGGCACAGAATATGTCAACATGATAGGTTATAAACCTCAAGTCGTGTGCTAGTGAAGAACCTCAGGTTTTATTCTTGATTAGTTCTTGAAATTCTTTTTAGGATCTTTAAGACTCCCACTATCCTCTTGACATATAAGACTATCTTGCCAAATATTCAAGAGATAGTGTGGAGTCTTTATCAAGACAAACACTTCACACAATTGGCCTTAGTTGGTCTTTGTTTTATCCAAAACATCACAACTTACCAATTTCAAATGTACAAGAGTAGGACACTTTTACTCTTACATTTGACAAGTGTTTTAAACCCTTCTTTAAGATATGTCACTCAAGTTACAATCTTGGAGTATGACTCTAAGAATTGTTTTGGAACGAAGTATGACTCATCTTCCTGATCTAACCATTTCAACAATTCATGACTCCTCTTCTTAGTCATAATAATGCACTAAGATGACCTTTAGAGGACTAATTGTGATATGATTTCTAAATCATTAAGATGATCACAAACATGATACTAAAGTACTCTCCCATCTTTTCGGATTTGAGAAACTTTTATTTTTCTGCCTAATTTGATTCTTCCCATTCGTTCTGCCATACATTGAGACTTTTCCAATGTTTCAGAATTATATTTAAACTTGTAAGTATAACCATATTTACTAAACTTTGGTAAATCAAATAGTCTTAACGAGCTTTGTGGTGGACATCACCAGTGCACAAGAATGTGTACTCGATCCCTTTAGTCCTTCACTTGACTCACACATCCATGTGAACAAGTAATTAGTCTTGATTTTCCAATGCTTGAAAGCTCTCATTCATCATACTGTTCAACTTGCATGATTCCAAGTTTCGGTCCAATTGAAACTTGGGTGATGAGGAACTTTCCTGATTTGGTAAATTTAGACACTACCACAAATGAAAGAATCAAATCCATTTTCCAATATTGCTGTCAGTGGAATCATATAAGCAACAATTTTCCACAAATGCCATTGTAACGATACTTCAAATAAACAAAATTAAACAATTTTCTTTTATTTTAAAACTTTGCGGAAAAACTTATCCTTACAATCCACATGGAAAATTGTTGTTATCTATTCCTTAGCAATATATCATAACTTCTTAAGCAACTGCTCAAAATTCTGATACGATCGAAATCCACATGGAAAATTGGTTTGGGAAGATCATTGTTGTCTAAACCAGACATCAACAATGGGAGAAATTCACGTAAAGTTGATTTAAGTCCTTAATATAACACCCAATATGATATATTAAGGCTAGGACCCAACAAACTATTTTATAACTTGGAAGAGGGATGCCGTAATCCAAGCTATAAAATATTTGAAGGTAGGTGAATGACGATTCACTAATTTCCACCAAGATAAATGAAATGTATTATTAGGTTTTAATTGGTTTTGAAACTCCTAGATTCTTTTGAGATTCATTGAACTTTTCAATGACATGTTTCAATCTCGAGTGTGCCCTTCAGGTTTTGTGACTGGGATGCCGAGGATCACAAAACAAGGTGTGAAGTAACCATGCAAATATACTTGGTACCCTTAATATTTACCCCTCAATCGATGTGTCGGTTAACCACACACGCTCCAACGATACTATGATAAACATTAAGTTACCCTTTGCCTACCTTGTTAAGTCCAGGTTAGTATGCCGGTTAACCACACACGCTCCACTAACAGCTTAAACAAAGTGCAAAGTGTAATTTCATGGATTAGCACCTTATTCACATTTTCCTTAGTAACTAAGATTGGGAATTTATAAGTGTTTAGTTACCTAGTATTTATCATTATACTTATAATGAAGGGAGAATTATAGTCCTTGTCCTACCTGTTCGGCTAACGACCCTCCACCGGTCAAGGAAGCGGTGAGTGAGAGTGGACACCCATTAAACTACCATTTTATAGGCAGTAACCTTATACCCCCCTTATAGACCGGCTTCGTGAATGAGGCCTACTAATGGTAAGACGACTTGCTCTTATACGTATAATATATTAAACTTTTAATATTATAATAGTATAAGGGTGTATTTTAGACATTTAAAATACTTGGTGGTTTAATCTATTAATTAAACTAGACTTTTAATTTAATTAAACTTAAACCATATATTTATGGATTAATAATACTCTTTTAATTAAACGCTTTAATTAACTATTAATAAAGTCCATAAGAGTTAATTTGAACTATTCAACAAAACATCATAATTCCAATTATTAAACTCAAAATTAAAACCATTTAATTAATTGTTTAAGTTATGAACCCAAGAGTTTTAGAATTCAATTCTTTTTTTCATAAAAAACTTTTCTCAAATTCCAAAACTTGAGGGCAAGTTTTGTAATTCTTGAAAACCTTTGGATTCCATAACTTATGGAATTAATGGTGTTTTATGATGAAACTTTCCATGTTCCATAACTTAAGAACAAGTTATGGAATTCTTTAAAACATTAACACCAAATTTTTTAACTCCATAAAAACTTTGAATCAAATTTTTTTTAAAAAAAAAAAAACTTTCATATCCATAACTTATGGAAGTTTCAAAAACCCTTAAGATCACAACTTTAAAAAAAACTTTTGAGCTCCAAAATTTTATGACAAAATATGTAACTCCTTAAAACATTTAGATCAAACTTTTAAAACTAATAAAATAATCATATCATTTTATCTTTTACTAAATTTGACCTAATTCAACTCATATAACAAATGATTCAAATTTTACAAATAATTCGTTTTTCACAAAACAAGTAATTATCTTAAAATTTGACAAACGTCATGTTTTTTTTTCCTTTCTTTTTTCAACTTGAAAATAAAACATTTGCATCAATATAACAGAAAACAACCCATGGCTCTGATACCACTGTTTGATTTTGAGCATTCTAACATTCCTATGGTGTACATGCAACCCTATAAACCTTGGATCTATGTTTTCTCTACTATACATGCAAATATTAACTATTCCAAGGTTTCATCCTAACTAGCATATTATGAAGCACATATACTACAAAGTTCTAGTTAGATGACATACCTTTTGATGTAGCTTGATGTCTTTAAGCTTTAAGAGCTTAGCCCCAATAGTGTGGAAGCCTCAAATGGAATCACAAATCACCAAAACACCTTGGAAGAACTTGAGAGAATATATATGCACACTAAAATCGGCCCACTCTTATTTTCACACACTTGTGCCAATTTTGTGAGCCAAGGACCCCTTTATATATTATGGAGGATTAGGGTTACATCCATGTAAACCCTAATACCCATGACCTTTCATTTACATAGGATCCATGGGTTAAAAGCTCCATGGACCATCCATGAAAGCTTAGCCCAACCTAAATGAACTTGGCCCATTCCATATATATAAGAGTCCATATTTAATTAGTTCTTTTTGATCACTTAATTAATTCTAAATTAATTCTTGATCAATACTAATTAAATAATATGATTCCATATTAATATATTAGAACTTATAATATATTAATATAAATCATAAATATACTATTCTTAAAAGACTATCCATATAAATTGTGCCGGTGAAGTGCAACCCAAATGGACCATGCCGGGTCGGGTCAAGTACATACCAAATATAGTTATGGACTTAGACATTAATCCAACAATAATAAGCATAGCGGGTCCTAAAACCGGTCTTCTGCACATCATCATCTCTGACCCGCATCTGGTGATATCCGGACCGTAGATCAATCTTGGAAAACCAAGATGCTCCCTGCAGCTGATCGAAAAAATCATCTGTCCTCGGGAGTGGGTAACGGTTCTTCACCGCTACCTTATTCAGCTCCCGGTAATCAATGCACATACGGTGCGACCCGTCATTCTTCTTCGCAAACAGGATCGGGGCTCCCCATGGAGAACTGCTTGGCCTGATAAAACCCTTGTCTAGCAGCTCTTGCAGCTGCGTAGACAACTCGTGCATCTCGGGAGGAGCCAACCGATACGGTTCCTTGGGTATCGGAGCCGCACCAGGAACCAGGTCAATCCGAAACTCAACCTGTCTCTCAGGAGGTATCCCGGGCAAATCCTCCGAGAATACATCCGGGTACTCTCGTACCACCGGTACATCATCAACTGTCACCTTACCCTTATCCCGGGTATCCATAACATATGCAACGTACCCCGCGCAACCCTGCTGGCAATAACGCCTCGCTTTCGCTGCTGAAGAAAGAATCGGTCCGCGCTGTGGCCTCTCGCCCTGAATCACTAACTCTCCCCCACTAGGGGTGCGAACCTTCACCAACTGTAGCTCACAATCAATCACTGCTCCATTGGAACTCAACCAATCCATACCCACTATAACCTTGTTCCCTCGCAGGGGAATAGGAACTAAATCTACTGAGAACTGCTAATCGAATAACCATAGTGTACAACCTCTATGAACTCCCGCGACCCTGACGGCCCAGTCATCTGCTATCTCCACGTCGAGTGGGCAATCCAGCTCCCCCGGAGCTCTGCTAAATCACTTGCTAAGTGCAAGCGACACAAATGATCGGGTAGCCCCCGAATCAAAAAGTACCATAGCTGAAATGTCGTTCACTAGGAACGACCCTAAGAACATATACATATCATAAGTAATAATCAAATGAAATGGTAATAAGAAGATAGAAAAGATACATACCAGTAACCACATCTGGAGTCGCTTGTGCCTCCTCTGCTGTCAACTGGAAGGCTCTGCTCTTCGCCACTGGCGCCTCAGCAGGCCCTGACGGCCGTCTTTAATCCTCATAGTAGCAGGAGTGGGTGCCACCACCTTTCCTGCTGATGCTAGACTCGGACATTGGGACTTCTTGTGTCCCCTCTGATTGCAATTGAAGCAAATCAGATCAGATGTTGTGGTGGTAGTAGTGGCAGAAGTAGCGGTACAATCTCTGCTCACATGCCCCGTTCGGCCGCATTTGAAGCAGCCCGAACTCCCCGCCCTGCACGTCCCCTCGTGCGACCTGCCATACTTGCCGCAGCGGCCTCGGCCCTGCTGGCCCTTCCTTCGGGAATCTGTCTTGGGCTTCTTGTACGAGCCCTCCATGCCAGATACCGACTCTGGCTTCCTCTTCCTCTCCATCTCTAAATCTATCTCCCTCTCACGAGCCCTCACAATCATGTCCTCCAGCATCTTGTAGCTGGAGCGGCTCATAAACTGACGTATATCACTCTGCAACATCTCATGATATCGGACCTTCTTCATCTCCTCGTCCGCCACATACTGCGGAACGAGAAGGGCCCTCTCCCGGAACTTGGCGGTAATCTCCGCCATAGTCTCCGTCGTCTGCTGGAGGTCATGGAACTCCCTTGCAAGCTGCTGCACCTCAATGACAGGTGCCAACTCGGCCCTGAACCTGGTCGTGAAATCACCCCAGGTCATCGCATCCAATACCGCGTCATCACCTACGGCATGTCCGACCTCCTCCCACCAATCTCTCGCCCTGTCCTTCAGAAGGCAGGACGCTAATCTGACCTTGTCCCCCAAGGGACATCTGCTAGTGCGGAATGCGTTGGCGACATCCGCCAACCACCTAGTACTGGCGATGGGGTCCCGAGCCCCATGATAATCGAGAGTCCCACATGCTCTGAACTCCCTGAAGGAGAGCGTGCGCGACCCCATCATGGCCGCCACCTCTGTGCAAAAGGCGCTTAGCTTCTCATCCAGAAGCTCTAGAATACCCTACTTGACCGTACCAAAGATCACAGGAGTCTGCTCGAGTATAATGCGAGTAACCTATGAGGAGAGGAACTCCTTAGTCTGCTCATCTAGCTGCCCGGCTCCAGAGCCCGAGCCTGATCCCTCCCCGGCACCTGAACTGCCGACTGCTGGGCTGGGTCGTAAAACCACAATTCTGAAAATACATCAACACCAAGTCAGAATACTACTCATAGCTAGAGGGATCACACATACTACAAGTTTCCTGGTTTTATCTCAGCCTTCCTTGATTCGAGTACGGATCCTCTGCTTTCAGTAGTACAGGCCCATACTACCTTCCACATCTATCCGTACTTTCTTCAAGTACTACCTCGACTCCACCAAGTCCCTTCTACTACTACTACTACTGATCTCATACTAAACTTCTTCCTAGGCTTGCCCTAGGGAAATCACCACCCACTCTCCGCCATCAGCTGCATAAGAAGTCCCTGCTTTCTTTCAATAACTAGCTCACGAATACTATTACATATTACTCAGACTGGATAATTCTTCGAACGAGAGGTCCTACTCTACAACGGTTGGAGTCAGACAAGAGCTGCGAAATAGAGCAAGACTTAACCTTCTAAAATTATTCAGTCCTTGCAATATGCAACGTAACATATTCGTTCACTACTTAGTGAAAGATAACTAAGACTCCTAAAAGCACAAAGCAAGCAGCATTCGAGCATCGAATACACATAATCAAGCATCTACTACTCTGGCTATCATACTGAAAAATATGCATTAGCATGTAGTTCTCATAAAGCTGAACACATATAACAGGCATATAAGGCATCCTTCCTAGATCCTTAGTCCTAATCTAGCATTCTATTCTAATAAAGCTGATAATCATATCATAGCATAAACTTGTATGGGTAATTTGGGAGTACTTACTTGAGCTCGGCTGATTGCATGCACCACACCCTTTTCTCTTTTCAAAGTTCTTTTGTATTTTCAAAATCCTTTTGTAAAAATGATTTTCTTTTGAAAATTTCATACCACTTCCTTAGTTTGAGTTCAGACACACCCGAGAGTGTGCCCGAATCCCTCAAACCAAGGCTTTGATACCAACTTGTAACATCCCAAAAATATTAGCCAAAAATTTCGTTTTCAAAATCATTTAACAAACATAAATATCATCACCATAGTACAAAATCATAAAACATGTATCTCAAAATCTCATAAAATCAGTCATCATATCACAATCTCATATAACATATCAGAGTAAAACTCCCAGGCTGAAGACTGTGGTGTGTGCCATGCGATCATCCCGAGCCCTTCCCTTTGCTAGTGGAAGTACCTGGAACCAAAACTGAAAACCGTAAGCACGAAGCTTAGTGAGCTCCCCCAAACTACCACATACCATACTCATATAACAAGCAACTAGGAGATACGGGCCCTGCCCACACTCATGGAGATACGGGCCCCGCCCACACTCTGCTAACTAGGAGATACGAGCCCCGCCTACACTCTACTATCTTTGAGATACGGGCTCCGCCCACACTCAGCTACCTTTGAAATACGGGCCCCGCCCACACTCAGCTACTCGAGGTACGGGCCCCACCCACACTCATCTGCTATGAGTTACGGGCCCCGCCCACGCTCGGCTACGACATTAGTCAGAAACTGATAACTACACTCAGGGTGAAATGACCATCTTACCCTTGGTCAACAATAATATTCTGGTCAAAGTCAACATTCCAGTTTACCTGACTCGCCGAGTTGGCCCGCCAACTCGCCGAGTCCCTATTCTTTCACCTGCCCCTCCCAACCCGACTCTACTCGTCGAGTTTAGCAAGAACTCGATGAGTTTTCCTTCAATCATATCATCAGGACAATCTTCATCTGACTCGCCGAGTACCCCCTGAACTCGTCGACTTTAGTTTCATCATATGAACGTGTCTAGTCTGTGACTCGCCGAGTTGTATGAACAACTCGTCGAGTTCATCTTCATAAGTTGGGAGATGGCCTTGGACTCGCTGAGTACGTTCCTGCACTCGCCAAGCCCCATGGTTTCTAGATCCATGGTTATGGCTATTTCGTTGAGTCCCTTCCTTGGGCTCGTCTAATTCCCTTCTAAACTCATCCATAAGGTAGATCTAGGCTCCTAAGATCGGTATGAGACGTAAAGTCATGAACTTTACGTTCATGCATGGGACTTTTATGCTTAAAAGACCAAAAATGAGGTTTATTTCATACATGGGGTTCTCATGGCCATAAAGATGACACCTTTATGCCATAAGGGCCGTCCAAGGTTGCAGATCTGAGGGTAAAATGACTTGGGACGTCCAAGTCTCTAAAATCAAGCTTTTTGGACCCAAAACTCCATAAAAAGGACAATAAGAAGATCTATGAAACTACAAGTCAAGTATGAAGCTTGATTCCCGGAAAAGATGGGAAATGGGATGAGGTTTCTCGATCTACTCTTTCTCCCTTGAATCTTCGAGCTTCCACCTCTTCCACTAACTTCAAGATACACCAAAAAAAACTCTCAAAATAACCAAGAAAGCTCAAGCTCACTTATGGAGGATTAGGATTTCGGGATTAGTGCTCTGGAGGTGATGGAGGCTGGACAAGAGGCCCATAATGTTGCTTAAATAGGGTGCAAACCCTAAATATTAGGGTTCCCCCTGACTGGCCTACTCGTCGAGTCAAGGCGCGGACTCGCCGAGTAGATCACTTAAAACCCGCGTCCAAACCTGTCATCTACTCGACGAGGTGGGGCTACTACTCGTCGAGTAGCTCTTAGCAAAATGACATTTAACGGATTAAATACATAGCAGGAACGGGGAGTTCCAAGGTGGCATGCTAACTCTATTGGATCAACAAAGAGCTAATGAAGTGTCAATGGGCTCAACAGGAGTCCCATCCTTTAGTAGTGAGCTACTGTCTTCTAAGGTTCCTTCATTGTTTGATTTTGGAATTTCTTCCAGATCAATAGCACTTCCACTGTCCTCTTTGAATATGAGCTCTCTCTCGAGAAAGACTCATCTTCGAGCTATGAAGACCACATTCTCACTCAGTCTATAGAACAAGTATCCAAAAGATTTCTGTTGATAACCAATGAAAATACACTTCTCACTTCTAGGTTGTAGTTTGTTGTGAGTCTCCCGTCTAACGAAAGCTTCACAATCCCAAACCTTGATGTCGCCTAGCGAGGAAACTTTCCATGTCCACATTTCATGAGGTGTTTTGGCAACCTTCTTAGTAGGGACAAGATTAAGAATATGAGCGGCTGTCTCTAAGGCATACCTCCAGAAAGAAATAGGAAGTGAAGCTCGACTCATAATGGAACGAACCATGTCTAACAAGGTTCGATTTCTCCTCTCAGCCACACCATTAAGTTGTGGTGTCGTAGGAGAAGTTAATTGTGAAAACTATTCCACATTCCTTGAAATAATCAAGGAACTCGATATTAAGATACTCTCCACCTCGATCAGATCAAAGAATATTTATCTTCCTGCCCTGTTGATTCTCGACCTCATGTTTAAACTCTTTGAACTTTTCAAAGGTTTCTGATTTATGTTTGATTAAGTTGATATATCCATATATATGCTATAATCATCCATAAATGTCGCATAGAATCTATTTCCATCCCTTGTGGTTAATCTGAAGGTCCCACACACATCTGTGTGTATGACGTCCAACAAACCTTCACCTTTTTCACAAGATCCAGCGAAAGTTGATTTTTCATGTTACCCAAAATACAAGATTTGCACTCATCATCTGACCTTAAGTCAAATGATTCCAACACTCCATCCTTTTGGAGTTAGATGATGCATTTCTTTTTAATGTGTCAAAGACAACAATGCCATAAGCATGCTTTGTCTACACCATTAGACAAATCAATATTTAATAAACTATTGCCTATGCTATCAACACAAATCATAGTTTCATACACACCATTACATGGTAAAGCTTCAAATATAAAAACACCAGGTATATGTGAAAAAAACATATAGTATCAAGAACTAATGACTTTAGTAGTATGAAAGGTTTAAATAACTACCTAAACTGGATTCAATTGCTTGAATCGACTCATCCTCAACGTCTTTAGGTCTTCATGCCATCTTCTTCCATTGTAGTCTTTTAATTCACAACTAGGACAATAAGCCTCAATTGAGTCACGGCTTAGAGCAACTTCATTGTCAGATTTTCTCTTGAGTTTATGTTTGAATATTCCATTCACTATCCTTTCATTCTTATGAAGGAGAGAAACTACCTTTTACTCAAATCTATCATTATCAATGGATTTTGAACGAGCTATGGTTTCCATTTCGACAATTCTGGCTTCTTCAGCCCTTAACATTGTGAAAAGTCTGTAGTAGTTTGATTTATCGAGTAATGAAACGAGATCAAAATTGACAAGAAGTAAGAACACCGAGAGTAAATAAGAACTGGTTTCAGCTTATATATGCTTTCAAGATACAGAGAGAGTTTAGACAAAATCGTGGAAAAGTTCTATCTAGTCTAAGTATATTTCCCTATTTATAGGAAATAGAAAGCAAACAAAAAATACGAAGGACTTCGATATTACAGATTCGAAACTAACAATTCCTTTGTAAATAACATTACAAAACTTTCGACACCTTACAACTAAACTTCAACCCTTACAATCTCCCCCTTTGTAAGTAGTGTCGAAATCAAGTTATCAAAACTTGAGCAGCCATATGTAATGTCCTTCGAATCTCCGCGTACCAGTTCATGACCTTCTTCAGCTCTACCTTATCCCCTTCATTGTTCTTCTTACAACTGTTCATACGCACAATTAAGTTTATATAGTGAGCAGTTGTGTATCTTTCAACATCACTTGATTGGAATAAGAACTTTGTTTGTTTTCCCTTCTTACTCTTCCCTACGAAAACAACTCCAAAAGGCTTTAGGCATATTTCACCATCAACATACTGCGTCAAATCAGCTTGACTCTTTAACACTGATTGTGGAACTGTGATTTTCTTTCCCATTAACAGTGTTAATTCAACATCAGTCAATGCTAGACAATCATAGTAATTGTCTATGAAAAGCTTGATATGGCCCAATCCTAGATGTAATACTTCTTTACTTGTTCCCTGAAGTTTCGAAGCATCCATGTCTTTGAGTATGTTTGCAACTTGAATCAGATCATTCAAGTTCATTAAGGGAAAATCAGCAATCGAAAAGTCAAGAGCAACATTGTTTGCCCTCACAACATGGTATCGAAAATTTTGCAGCATATTTTCGAATAGCACATCCTTTGTCATACTTATCACTCGAACAATCTTCACAAGTGACCATACCTCCTCCTGATCTTTTCCTAACACAACATGAAATCTCACCTTCATATGGATATAATCATCTTTATCATTGAATTGATCAACAACCTTGTACTGAGCAGTAAGAAACATTATTTCATTGATTGGAAAATCAAGTTGATTCATATCAGAGTTCTCGATAGAATAACTTTTCCTTGGCTTCTTCTCGAACTCATACATCTCATTGTAAGCAACTCTGGCTTCAATATTCTCATAGTTGTGTAACTTCTTTGGATCACCTTTGTCCATTGTAGGAGGATCATTTTTACGAAGCATCAAGATACTCTGAATTTGACGCTGCTTCTCCATTTCCGCTTCAATTTCAGCTTTTCTTTCTTCCTTAGACTTTTCTATAACAAACCCTTTTCCTTTTCCTTTATCCGTTTCATTTTGTTTGTCTTTTGAAGAACTCCCTTCACCAGTAGACCCAATTACAATGCCTTTAGCAATTGGCCTTGTAGTAACTGTAGTTGCCATCACCGGTTCAGCCTTCAAAAATATTGGTTTTGATGTAGGAACTTGAGTTTTGAAAACTTTTCCAGCAACCTTTGTTTCTTCATTCGTTTTCCCATAAAAACTTTCTCCTTTACCAACACCTTTCTTTTCTCCCCCTTGCACCCATGTGGCAACAAGCGGGGCATTCGTTGGTAAGAGAGTGATAAACTGAGACAATGGAGCCAACACGTTTTGAATTGCAGTCTCGAATGAACGAAACTTCTGATTTAAAAACTCAGGAGTTAAGAGAGATGATGAGCCAAACTTCGAAATAATATCCTTCAATTTTGCAAGCATGGTATCAAGTTTACCAAAAATGGTAACATCAACAGTTGCTTTCTCATCAAACTTGGGAACAAAAGATTGATGTGTTTGGACAAACGTAGTAACACCAGCAGCAATAATATAAACTTTCTCAAGGATAGAAGAATACTTTTTATCCAACTCACTGAGCTCGGTGGATACACTCACTTTCATCTCTTCAAGCTTTCGATTCACATTTTCATGAACTGTTTTTACATCTTGCACAAAAAGAACATGACGTTCCTTGGCAACACGTTTCAAATCCTTGAGCTCCTCATTAAAAGTCGAAGACGTAGACTTCACTCTCAACTCATTCTTTTCATCCATAATATCAAGTTGTCATGAATTTGAGATTTTGAATCTTGTATCAACAAATTTCAATTTATTCAGAAGACGAAGCTCTTGTGCTTTTACCATAACATCTACTTCAATTCCAGAAACAAAATTCCTACCCCCTACATCTGCTTGTGATTGCAACAAAGAGTTAAGCTTTCTGTTGAGAATCTTGAAATGTTTTCCCGACATAAGCATATGATCTGGAATGTTTTCTTCTTCAGAATCAAATTCTAAATCAATAAATGATCCTCCAAACCCTCCATCATCAGTATCATCATCATTCATTGGTATGGGTGGGTCAGTAGATTGAGACGGAAATAAAGAAGCAATGGGTTGATTCATGACTAAATCAAAAGTTGGTGAATGTGTGGTTGTAGAAACAGTGGTGACAAACGGTGGTAAAGAAGTACTGGTAGTGATGATTGAGGTTTCGAAAATACCTTGAGTAGAAACTCGATTTTCGTTGTTCGAGACTCCTTCACCCATATTGACATTTACATCCGCATTAGATACGTGCATAAGAATGCCTGAGGTTCGAACCTCCTTACAAGATGATTTGGTTAACGAAACCTCAGGTGGTATGACCGAAGTCTGCGTAGGATTCGATATTGTTGTGGAGGCACCATAAAGAGTAGATATGTCCACTATCGAAGTGTCCATAGAGCTACTTGAAATTCCTATATTCTTGGAAGTCGATTTGACAGGTGATTTCTTCTGAGGTGGTAACGTACCCATTGGAGAATCAGGAACGACTTCGTCTTCTTCGTCTTCCTGAAGGATGAACTTTCTCTTCTTTGTCTTCTTGGAAATATGCTTTACAACATCCTCAGCCCTTCGCTTCTTCGAGGATGGAGAAACTGGTACATGAATTTCATGAAGAACAACTCCTATCCGAGTTACATGTGGCTTACGTATCATTGAATGTGAGAAGCTGGATGACCTCTCAGGAGATTTTCTTAACCGATGAGACATCTTTTTGAGAAGCTTTAACACACCAGACTTCATAGTAATAAGTTGTTTTGTAGGATCAACTGTTTCAGTCTCTTTAGGCTTTGCTGACTTCTTCGAAACTCTTGCTCCCTCTACAACCTTTTTATATGCTGACTTCTTCGTGACTTCTTGGAAGAACCTTCATTAGTAGGTTGAAGTAATACACCAGTTGTATCATTTAGGATTAATTGTCTGTAAATACGCCATCAAGACTGGATTCGATGGATCAACCTTCTTGAGCATTCCATCTGGAATTCGAGCAACTGTAGAAAACACATTGACATCATCTTCAATAACTTTTGGGTAATGATACTTCATGAACTCCACCCTTGATTTATCAACCGGAACTTGAATACCTTCCTTGTCATATGCATATTGAAGAATTAAACTCCAATACCTTGCACACGAAACCCCATCCACGACATTTGTATTTTCCACACTCTTGAAAAATTCTTTCCACACCTGAGTTGCATAATCAACTGCTAGGTCGTAATAAATCCCAGCCACCATAGCATAGACCTCCAGTCTTCCTTTATCCAAACCAACACTTCGACCAGTGAGACATCTTGGTAAGAGGAGGTTGATAACCCATCTCATTGAACATGTGTATCACCTGTTCATTAGTGACCTTAAAGAAAGGTGGAGAATTTGGGATTTCAAGAATCTTAGCAAAAATCTTCTTAGACAGACGAAACTTAGTGTCATTCATCAGATTAAATGTAACTGTATCCATCGTTTTGCTGTAAGAAGCAGTGGAACCAGCCATGGACAACCAAGACATTGGTACTTCAAACGAACTGAACATTGCAGTCGATAAAATAGAATGTTTCAAAGAAACGATGAGCATCTTGAGTTCTTCAAGGTACACAGTAACATCACCATCAACTTGATAGTTGGTACTCTGAATCTTCATGATTGGTTGAGAAGAGATGTCTTCAGCAGTGTGGGATTTAGGAGCAACCATAACTAGGGTTTTTCTTGAAATCGTGAGTAACAGATAGAAAAGATAGCTCAAATCATCTTGAGAATTTTTAGTACGTGAAAAATTGGAATGAAGAACCAATCGCCCCTTTTATATGTATCCCTAATTTGAATTTCAAACGGTTACCATCAATAAGCATAACACGTGTCCCTTGAAAATCGCACCACTAGCCGTCATACACGCCATGTCAGAAAAAGTGATTAGAACAGTTTCCGAGAAACGCACACAGTTACCAAACCATCACTTCAAAAGTCTTTTCATCTCTACTTATGGATAAAAACAAAACCTTCGGAATGGAGGTTGGGCTCTTTCGTTTTTGGGTTTCAAAACAAAGTTATGTGCCAGACTTTCGAAATCATCAGCCTGAGTTGGTAATATTTAGAACCTCGAGGATTTCGTGAGTGCAGTGTTCCAAAGAAAAAGATAAAAGCAAAGTAAGAAAAATATGGATCTGTGATGTCAAAAATATAATTTCGACATAAAAGCAGATAAATCCCGGGCAAAGATTGCTTCGCTAATCATCAAGAGAGATGATCAACAGCTTGTGTGGTTTCCCGTAAATTACAATCGAATACTTGATGAGAAGTATCGAAGGGCTTCTTCTAATATGACTTCAAAGGTGGATTAAAATTTCGTTACAAAGCACACTCAACATAAGTATGACAAGTTGTAAACGAAACTACATGTTTGACCAGTGTAGTCAGTGACAAGTAAGCTTTGAAAAGTTTATCAAGTAACGAAGGTTGAGAATGACACTCAAACATAAATCATATTCTTGAAACAAAAATTAGACCTAAATCTTGTTGGGTAACAAATGACGTGGGTTTCGAACATTTGATCAAGATTACTATTGAAGAAAAGAATATGATTTTGAGTATCGAAAGTACGTACTGAAACAAAGGTTTCGTTATGTCTGGAACAAAGTTCCCCATCAATTCCTTAAATTGGTTCGACATTTAGGGTTTCACTTTCATCACGGTCTCATGATGTTAGATCATAAACACAGAATTTTGATATGTCTATATCCAGATTGGTTTTTACCAGAGATCTCTTGGACATATGTCATTGTGTGTGAAAGCGTAAGAATTTTAGGATGAAAAAGATTTGCTAAAAGAGACGAGTGTACCTCTGCATTGATTTGACCTCGCAGTAAACTCTTAACTTTTTTGAGAAGAGTAAGGTAGCTCTTGAATGAATGAGAATATAGTCTGATTGGGAAGGGATTCTCAAAATGAGAAAACCATTAAGGCTTCGAAACTCATAGCATTAACGAGGCTTTAGTCAACATGTTACAGCATGCTTCTAGGGACATCTTAACTAGTACATAGTTTTCGAATATATACCTTCCCTCAAGCAGCAAGTAAGGACCATGAACACTTTCCAATGGATATGATGTTGAATAAGAAATCCTCGACATCTACACAGCAAGTGTAAAAATATACAACAAAATATTTTTTTTGAAAATTTTGTTTTATAAAAAGAAAATAACAAAAATTTTTTTTTTGATCAAAACAAAAAAAAAATATTTTTGGTATTTTTGGATTTTTCAAAACAAATTTTTTTTTTTTGGTATTTTTGGATTTTTCGACATGAAGTAACGAAGGAAAATTTTGTACAAAACTCACGAAAATTTGTGATTAAGCGGTGTGTACATAATGTCGAAATCGAAGCGTGTCGAAGCGCTAAACGCGAACAGTAACCTCTAAATGACAGGCTATCTTCCTGTACGACCATTCAGCACCTCTGCATCGACACTCTTGCACCTTTTCTCTTGTCATTCTTTCGAAACCAATTTAGGAACTGAATTGCCTTCGATCAATCCTAGACCCCCAAAATTCTCACGAATGATTTTTCATCTAATGGCTTTGTGAAAATATCAGCAAGTTGATCAGTGGTTTTCACAAAGTGAACTTCGATATTGCCATCCTCAACATGATCTTTTATAAAGTGATAATGAAGAGCAATGTGCTTGGTTTTTGAATGGTGCACAGGGTTGTGACAAATGCGTATGATACTTTGTGAATCACAATACAACAAAATTTTCTTCATGATGATTGCATAATCACGCAGTTGGCTTTGAATCCATATGATTTGTGAAGTGCAAGCTGCATCAGAAATATACTCTGCTTCTGCTGTGGAAATCGAAACCCATGTTTGCTTTTTCGATTTCCAGCTTACTAACTTCCCATCCAGTAGTTGACATCCGCCACTTGTGCTTTTTCTATCAAGATTGCAACCTCCTAAATCAGCATCTGAAAATGCTTGTATGAAGAATCCAGTTTTCGAAGGATACCACAATCCTAACGAAATTGAGCCTTTAAGATATCGAAAAATATTCTTCACTGCTGTTAAATGTGGTTCTCTGGGATTCGATTGATATCTAGCACAATTACAAACAGAAAACATAATGCCAGGTCGACTTGCCGTAAGGTAAAGTAACGAACCTATCATGCTTCTGTATAAAGTAAGATCAACAGCTGGTTTATCTAACGAAGCAAAGAGCCTTGTTCCAACCGCCATTAGTACTCGTAATTTCGTGCTATTCGTCAACCCAAAATTTTCAAGCAGATTCTTTGTGTATTTTTCTTGATTGATAAAAATTCCTTCTCTGCTTTGACGAATATTCAATCCCAGAAAGTTGTTTATTTTTCCCATCATGCTCATCTCAAATTGATTGTTCATCAGATTTTTGAATTCTCTAGACAAAGCAGGGTCAGTCGAGCCAAAAGTAATATCACTGACATATATTTGAACAAGCATAAGATGATCCCCAACTTTCTTTCGAAAGAGTGTGGGATCAACTGATCCTTGTTTGAATTTCGATTGTTTTAAAAAAGAGGTAAGAGTTGCATACCATGCTCTTGGTGCTTGTTTTAACCCATATATAGCTTTATCTAAGATATAACAATGATTAGGAAATTCTTCATTAACAAAACCTGGAGGTTGTTTAACGTAAACTGTTTCTTCAACTTCTCCATTGACAAAAGCACATTTGACATCCATCTGATAGACATCAAAATCTTTGTGTGCTGCATAGGCCAAAAATATTTGAACAGCCTCGAGTCTTGCGACAGGGGCGAAGGTTTCCTCATAGTCGATACCTTCTTGTTGCGAATAACCTTTAACTACAATCCTAGCCTTATTTCGAACAATATTACCATCTTTGTCTGTTTTATTTTTGAAAATCCATTTTAACCCAACAATCGAAACATCTTTTGCTTTAGGAATTAATCTCCAAACCTTGTTTCTTTTGAATTCAGAAAATTCAGATTGCATTGAAACAACCCAATCTAAGTGTTCTATTGCATCCTTAACTGATTTTGGTTCAATTTTCGAAATAAAGACATTAAACATGCAAAACTCATGATGAGCATTAAGTACCTCATTCTTTCCACGAAGTTGAGCTCTTGTTAACACACCATCTTGTGGATTTACAAGCACTTCTTCTTTTGGATGATTTCTTGTCCATTTCTCCAATGGTGGATATGCTGGATCAAAATCCAATGGTGCATCTTCAAACATTTCTTCGTTCTCTGAACCTGCAACATAATTATTATCGTTTAAATCATGAAAAGTTTCATATTGATTATTATTCGACACATTTAGCTTCTCCTCGACAATCTCATTTTCAGGTTGCTCCCCCTCAACATAATCATTCATTCTCCTATTCTCCCCCTTGAAAGAGTGCTCCCCCTCAACATGAGAATTCGAATGCAAGTGCTCCCCCTCCACTTGATCATTTTGCATACTTTTGCAATTTCCAGGAGAAGGTGATGTCGAGTTTTCATCAACTACATCTTGAGTAAGTGTCGAACAATCAGAATGCTTTGATGATTCCGGAAGTTGATTATCCTAAGCATTGATTTCAGCATCAGCAGCCCTTTCTGGAACACCAAAAATTAAATCATAATCAAAATCAGACGAATTAAGACTTTCAGATTAATCTGTTGATTCATTCAGGATTGATTTTTGTTCGAAACACTTTTCAACTTGTTTGATATAATAATCATCAAACGTAAGATTGAATGTTTCTTCAATTTTCCTTCTTCGTCTATTCAACACTCGATATGCAACCGAATTATGAGAATAACCCAAGAAAATTCCTTCGTCAGCTTTGGACTGAAATTTCGAAAGATTATCCTTGAGATTCATGATAAAACACCTGCAACCAAAAACATGAAAGAATTTGACACTAGGTTTTCGGTTATTGATAATTTCATAAGGAGTAATGTTGAATCTTCAATGAATGAACGATCTATTTTGTGTAAAACATGCAGTAGAGATTGCTTCACCCCAAAGATATTGAGGAAGATTCGCATATGTGAGCATCGTTCTTGCAGCTTCACAAAGAGAACGGTTTCACCTTTCAACAACCCCATTCTGCTGAGGTGTATAGGGTGAAGAAAAATTATGCGAAATTCCTTTGTCTACTAAAAACGACTCAAGAACATTGTTCGTAAATTCGGAACCATTGTCACTCTTCATTTGTCGAACTTTCTTCTTCAAACTTGTTTCCATCTTTTTGATAAAATCAATCATTATTTGAGCAACTTCAGATTTTAACCTGAGAAAATAAACCCAAGTAAATCGATAAAAATCATCAACAATGATTAATATGTACCGTTTCTTGTTAAGAGTTTCAAAAGTCGATGGTCCACAAAGATCAATATGAAGAAGTTCCAATGGTTCGATAATTTTTGAATCGATGACAATTGGATGTCCGTGTCGATGTTGTTTCCCTTGTTCGCAAGCTGCACACAAAGTATCATTATCAAATTTTAATACAGGCTAGCCTCGAACAAGATCATTTACCACCAATTTATTAAGATTTCGAAAGTTCAAGTGAGAAAGACGTCGATGCCAAAGCCAACTAACATCTAATGAAGCTTTTGAAAGTAAGCACACAGAAGGAACACTAACAATTGGCTTTATGTTGAGAGTGAGCATATCTCCTTTTCTTTTAGATTTGAGCAAAACTTCTTTTGTATTAACATTCGAGATAATGCTTCCTTCTTCATTAAACACCACTTGGTTTCCAGTGCCCACAACAAGTTGCAAAACACTAATCAAATTATGTTGAAGACCTTCAACATAAGGAACTCGGTTTACAGCAAACTTCCCATTTCTGACTTTACCATATCCCTTGACTTGACACTTTTGATTGTTACCAAACTTCACAACACCATCATTTTTCAAACTTCGATAATCACGTAAATTCTCTTTCCTTCCAGTCATATGATGAGAGAAACCACTATCGATATACCATTTTTCATCATATTGCTCGTCACATAAAACGTGCAATAAGTGGAAAAATTTAGGTACCCAAGGTTGTTTGGGTCCTTTATGATTAGTTTGAAACACATTATGAAATGAAGATCCTAAAATCCAATTACAAAACTTTAGATTTAACACTATCAATTAAGTCTACTTCATTTGGTGAAGGCTCAGAAATATAATATTTTGAAAGTTTTGGACTTTCACTGACTTTCACCTATGTTTTCTCAGATTGTGGCTTTGTTTCCTTTTCTTTCGAAACAGGAGGTCATGCCATAACTGAAGATATCGAGTCTTTCGATGATGAACTGACATTCGGCATTTCGTTCAAATACTTTTCATAAGCATTTTTGATTTTTTGTTGAGAGTATTTTCCTATTTAATAAGACTTCATTTTGCCTTCAAGCCAATGATCGATATTTTGCACATTGGATCTACCCTTGGTATATGAAACTTTGAAAGCTTGTTTCGCTGGGGGATTGGGAAAATTTGGTGGTTGTGGTGTGAATTTGACATTTCGTTTTGAATGAACTTTATCAAACTTTTGTGTTTCAACCTTTGACTCAAAACAATGTTGAGACTTCTTCAATGAGAATGAATTGGTTTTAGATGGAAATGATTTTGAAAAACCATTATTGAAAAACCTTGTTTGATTATTAGAATTATACTTCTTCAAAGATGACGAATTTGGCGAATTTTCATGAAGTGTTTGACTATGATTTCGAGACAAAAACTTTGTTTCTTGATTTTTGATTTTCGATAAGTAATTATGTGATGTTTATTGAGACAAATGCTTTTTAGATAGAGGGAGAATTTTCTTTATGTCTAAACTTGATGAAGACACTCTCTTAACCTTTTCAGACATTTTCTTTTCAGTTTTTTTCTTTTTCAAATCGTTATTTTTGTTTCGAGACTCAACAATTTGCCAAAAGATTTTCTTTCGTGCTTTTCTCTTTGCAATTCCATTTTCTTTCGAAAAATTTTCAATTTTATCTTTAAATTCTTTTGAATTTATTTTCACATTCTGTGATTCAACTTCTAATTGCATTTCAACTCCGTTCGACATTTTTTATTTTTCAACCCATGTTCGTTGAGGTTTTTGTCTTTGAAAAGTATATGTATTCTTTGTTAGAGTATTTTCAACAGTGCTTTGATTAGAGAAAAAACCTTCTTTCGAAGTTCGCTTATTATCTTCTTCTACCAATTTGTTAAATTCAGGCTTGATGTTATCAACATTCCCAGTAGTAACAAATACTTGATTTGGAAAGATGACATCATCGGAGCACTTGAAATTTGGATAGACTACCGTATTTGTTTCGAGATAATGAGCACCTTTTTCTTCCAACACTTTGTCGAATTTTTCTGTTTCTCCAAACACCTGATTAACAACTATTCTTGGTATTTCATTTTCTTTCGAAACATCTTTTGTTGTAGTTGTGTCTTCGAAATTTTGTCATCATCATCCTCATCATCACTACTGTCAGTTTGACTATCTCTGACATTTACATGATCAAAATCACAAACTTTCAAAGTGGAGGCTTGATCAATGTCAGTCTTAGCTAACGAATCATTATATTTTTCTTTGCCTTTACTCAAAGATGTGACATTAATGACAGACAACTGAGAACAATCGATAAATTATTCTTCCTCAATTTCACTAATTTTACTAACATTATCAGAATGATCTTCAATATCAGCAAAATTAAATTGAGAATCAGATTTCGAATTCTCTGTTCTTTTCAAAATATTTATTTGTTCGTTCTTGGTTAAGGTTTTATTCACAATGTTAACTAATTCATTAGCATCCAAACATTCATCACTTTTCACAATTCCATATGTATATCTATTATCTGGAACTTTATCAAAATCTTAGTCTTCTTTGTTTCCAGAATTCTTTGAGTTTCTAGTAACTGAATACTAGCTTTCTTAGCTTCATTGCTAGCAGAAATAACAAGATTATTCACATAAGTAACAGAAGCATCAAACTCAGTTAATAAAGAATTATATGAAGATGAAGGAATATTAAAGGATTGAAGTAGAGAACGTACCTTCGCAGTCATTGGTGCATTATCTCTTAACTTCGAAACAAAGCATCTGACAGTTACATTCTCTTCTTCGACATCCTCGTACCTTGCATACATGGCCCCATGGGTTGGATTTCTCATCTCTTCGTCATCAGCCCTCGATGACCATATCTGATACTTTCCCTCATCTTCATCTTCTCCTCTAGCCACAAGTGAAAGATTTTTTGACTTTGTTCTGACTTCCTCCAGCTTCTCAGAGTAATAAGCCTCATCCTTCACTTTATTATTCTATTCTTCTTTCTTTCTCAGCATACAGTCATTAGCCAAGTGGTTTGCTCCATGACAATAATGGCAATCTATCCCTGAATCACCCTTCAGCCTCTTCTCTTGTTTCGAATCCTCAGCCTTTACCTCTTTCTTCTTAAACCTCTTCTCCTCACTAACCTTCCCAGAATAACTTCCCTTCGTTTCTCCAGACTTCATCTTCACATTAAATGGCTTTTTGTAAAACTTCTTCACCTTGTTATTGGAGTAAAATGCAACAGCTTCATCGTCCGAGTTGACAATAAGACCTTCTTCCTCAGAACCTTCGTTCTCAGCAACTTCCTTCTCACTTTCTCTACCACTGAACTTCGATACTAGAGCTAAAGGACCACCCAGACTGATCCTTGACTCTTCTTCCATTTCATTCACATCTGTTTCATTAGTTTTTAGCTGGTTGTAAACATCATTCAAGGTAGAAAAATCGAAGTCATGCTGTGTCTTAATCATCAAACTTACACTCCTCCATTCTTTGCGAAGACCCATAACAAAAGTAATGTTACATTCCATGTTAGTCGTTTTGATTCCATACCTTGTGCACTTGTAGATAAGCTCGTTCAGACAATCGTAATACATTTCAATCGTTTCTCCATCTTTCTGCTTGAATTCTTTAATTCAATCATACATTGTTTGACAGAGATGATTTTGGACTTCTCACTCCCCTGGTACTTTTCCTTCAACGTATTCCAGATCTCTTTTGAAGTTTTGAAAGTGAGAAATGTATTATACAACATAGGAGGAAGAGCACCGCGAAGCCCTCTCATGCATTTCTTCTCATAATTCTTCAACCTTTCATTTTGTTCAGTTACACTTGGAGTTGATGAAGAAGTACCCATGCTTTCAACAGAAGAAGGTGGAATTACATCATTAGGAATGCATTTCTGTTACTCTTCATCTATGCCATTCAAGTAATCCTCCATTCGATCAGCCCACTGATCGTAATACTCTGGAATCAGCATTGGAATATTCGTAGATGACCCAAGGAGATGAGAATATGATGTCATCATGTTCATGTTAAAATTTGCCATGGATGTATAGATGAATTTTCAGAAAAAGTTCAGAAAATTTGAGAATTAATGGATGAATTGAACAGAAAGAACAAGAAGAACAATCGATTAAACAAACTAGTTGCATAATCGAATCACAACTGAAGATCAATGATGATTTTTAGTATCAAAGGTGCGGTAATTTTTGAATCCAAGATGAGACTCAAAATACGATTGACACAGAATGAAAATCAGATCATTACAGTATGATTCCTGCTCTGATACCAATTGTAGTAGTTTGATTTATCGAGTAATTAAACGAGATCAAAATTGACAAGAAGTAAGAACACCGAGAGTAAATAAGATCTGGTTTCAGCTCATATACGCTTTCAAGATACAGAGAGAGTTTAGACAGAATTGTGGAAAAGTTCTATCTAGTCTAAGTATCTTTCCTTATTTATAGGAAATAGAAAGCAAACAAAAAATACAAAGGACTTCGACATTACAGATTCGAAACTAACAATGCCTTTGTAAATAACATTACAAAACTTTCGACACCTTACAACTAAACTTCGACCCTTACAAAGTCCCATTAGTGTGACTCCATGATTGTTTAGGTGGAAGTTTGCTACAATGCTCTTGTAACATTCTGGAAGTGAAATTAGAATCATATCTATTGCAAGTTCCTCCGGAAACACTCCACCTATATTGACTAGTTTGTCAATATATGTCTTCACTTTGTCGACATAATCACACACTAAAGTTCCTTCTTTATACTTTCCATTTATAAAAGCATTAGTAATATCATGTCTTTCAAGTCTCATAAGGATGGACAGAAGTGATGGTTGCTCATCAGGAATGTATGGTGATAGAGAATGAAGGAGGTGTGAAGCAGAAGTAATGTTGTTGAATCCCAACATCTATGTGATGGAAGTAGTTTTATTTAGTTGATATAAGTCCTTAATAGTTTTACCCATAATTAATATTTAAGGCTAGGATCCAATATAGCAATTCACAACTAAGAAGAGGGATGTCATAATCTTATTGCGAATTTATGAAGGTAGGTAAGAACAATTCACAAATTTCAGACTATGAAATTCCTAGATCTTTTGAGATTCACCGAATCTTATCAATGTTATGTTTAATCTTGGATTATGCTCTTTTATTTTTGACTGGGATCTCGATGATCACAAACAAGATGTGAATAAACATGCAAACACGCTTGGCACCCTCGATGTCATTTATCATCTCCAGTTAATGTGTCGGTTAACTACACGCGCTCCATTAACAATGATAATTTATTATTATTATTATTATTATTATTATTATAATAAATATATATATATATATATATATATATATATATATATATATATATGTATGTATGTATATATATATATATATATATATATATATACTTATCAGTATAAACGATAACATAACAATAACACACGATACGACGACAACACATGATGAAAACACAATGGTTAGATGAGACATTATTCATTCTTAGCTAAATGACCTTTAGCTAGCCCCGTCCTAAGATCACTAAGTCTTAAGTGAGTGGGAAATATATGTATAGATCTATATGAGGTTAACACCCCCACGTGTGGTTACTAGCTACAACCTAATGGTCAAGTCAAAGCAGACATAACTTTCTAAACTTTGGCAACGTCCGATGAAACGTTGTCTCGGGGAATACAACAAACATATGCTCGATTATAGGAGCTCCCGATAACATTTTTCAACTTAACTATCTACAAACTATTATTAGGATAAACCTAAGAATGTAGGGATAGCATACACAACTCTAAGATTGCGAGTTAGAAAAACATAACATTACTAACACAATGAAAACTCTACAAACGCTTTAAAACATATAAACCTGTGAACTCACCAACATTATGTTGACCTTTCAAAACCACATGTCCTCTCAGGGGAATGAGTTTGGAAGATAACAGGAGCGCGGATGGATTCTTATGTGTTATGTTGCTTTATTTTGCCTTTTTATGTATTTGTACCTTGAACACCTGTGTAATATCTAGTATTTAATAAATAAAGAATAAGTTTGTGTAACATCTTGATGTGTATGTATAATTCTGTATCTATAACCAACATCCTAACGTCGCACAGCCCGACGTATCCACCACCGGCTGTGGGTGTGAAAAATTTCGAGAATCCACCTTTTCTTTCAATTTTCCCTTTTCCCTTGACATTGGGATGATAAGACCTCTTTCTCTTAACACCACCTTTACCTAATATCTAGCACAGGAGTGGTTGAACTTGTGTTCCTAGGTGGAACAATGCCTTCTTTAGCTGTCTTGAGCATCCCATGTAGCTCCATGATACTCTTCTCCAAACCATAAATATAGTAGTTCAGTGAAGTGCTTGTATGCACTAGTTACAGAGTTAAGAATGAAATCAATCTCCAATTATTGAGTTAATGGGAATCCAAGACATTCAAGTCTGTCAAAGTAACCTTTCATTTTTAAAACATGGTCACTCACAGAACCACTCTCATGTTGCTTGCAAACTAGAATAGATTGCATGTGACAACCCAAAATTCTTATCTTGTAAAGTCAATCAAATCAATCAAAAGTTCAGACTTGTTTCTGTTATCTTTTACTAAGTTAAGGGTCATATTATGAGTTCTAGGCCTAGTACACTTAAGCGATTGTGTGTTAGGAAGTGTTAGCAAGAGATCAGTGGATTTCATTCGAGTCGGAAACACCTTCAAAAGTAGTTCACGGTCGCAAACTAGGTTCACGGCCGTGAACCCATCCTTGGCCGTGAACTCCACTCTATATATAAGAGTTTAGCTCATTTTCTCTTCACTTCTCACCTTCCAGCCGTGAATTCATCATTTCTCTCTCAAGTATCATCCGCAAAAGAGTTTCCTTTTACCTCAAAAATGTAAGTATCTTATCCTTTACTTGTTCATACTTGGAAACCCCTTTGATTCTATCATTTATTCATCACTTTTCATCAAGATCTTAAAGGAGTTCTTGGACCGTGAAACACTCTAAGGCCGTGAACCCTCCATCTTGGACTGTGAACCCTCCTTATCTTCATCATTGGGCCATGAACACATCAAGTGTTCTTAGGCCGTGAACAATCCAAGGGCTGTGAACCCTTCTAGCTTGGCCGTGAACACCTTTCATCCCTTCATTTTCGATTCTAACACTTCATCCTAAGTGTTTCCTAGTCCCTAAGGTTGTTTCCTATACATATTAGTTGTCATAGGACCTATTTTCATACATATATATGTTTATATATGCTAAATAGGATCCATTTGTGCTCGGACTTCACTTGGCATACCAAACATCCTATATCGATCTTTCATTCGAATCACTCACTTCAGGTGAGTTCATACCCTACAAGTACACTTTTAAATGCTTTTAAATGCTTTTAGGGGGGAATACAAGTAGAACGCAATTCAATTGTGTTAACCATTTACATGTGAAAACAACACCCAAAACGATTTCTTATACTTAAAAACTTGTTAAAACTCTTTTAAACTATTTTAGACTTCTTTTATATCAAAATCATATTCATCTATTTATTTACGTATAAGTATGCTTTAACGGACTTAGGACTACTGCTAAATACCTTGAATCCTGTTCCTTGTTTGGTTGTGGGCTTAGGGTACGATCACTAGTCCGACTATCGGCTAAATCATAGTTATACTTATTAAATGCATATATGAATATTAAACCCATTTCTAAGGATCACACTTAACTTAGTTGCTTATGGTGAGTAATTGAATCTTTTCTACAAATCAGAAACAGTTCAAACAATCATACTAGTAACTATAATAGGTATAGTTTAGAGGTTCATTACATACTATTTCTAGAACAGAGAAACATACATGAGCCAGTACATTCACATCATTACTATACATTACAAAACATACTATAACAAGAACAGAAAGGAACATACATACTATAACTATAACAGGAGGGAATATACATTCTATAACGAGAACAGAAAGGATCATACATACTATAACAAGAACAAGATAACGATAATGTGAAACCACTATTTCATGGCATAGCAATATACTTGTTGTGTCATGTTTTGTAACCAGAGTCTCCTGGAGGGAGAGTGTGAGTTTGTATATAGAACTATACGAGATTGACCATCCTACACCTTACTGCTAGCTACAGTGGGACCTGCAGGTTTACGGGTGACAAATGTAATACGATTTCGACGCCTGAAGAACGTCGTGTTTTATACTAGTCAATCAAGCATGGTTATAACCTAATCACATTTTTTAACCTTAATTAATAAATTGGTTTTAAGGTAGTTAGTGCTTCAGTAGTTAATTTATACAATACTACTGTACCCCTTCACTTTTCTATTACACTCATTCAGTGATATACTCACATTAAGAAATGCAAACTATTTTCTAGTAAAGATAGTCAAAAACTTGGGAAAACATACATTTTTACGAGAGAACAAACTTACAAAACAGGCGGGTCTTGGTAGAAGAATACATCCCATTTTAGTAGAAAATATAGGATTTTCTAGGAAGTATACAAACTTTTACATCAAAACACTTACAAATATTTTCATAAAACAGATGCAAACTTATGACACTAAAATACTTATGAACTCACTAACTTAAATGCTGATATACTCTTTCAAAATAACTTGTATTCTCCGGTCACTAGTAGACAGGTACACTGGACTAGGTTTTGAGAAGACGGAGCATGTTCAAGACTCGTCTTTTATTTTGATATTATTTTTGGTGTTTTAGAACTATTCACAGAACATACATGTATAGACTATATTATTAATACAATGGATGATGTTGTGGCTCGTTTTACTATTGTGCATTGTTATGATACTGTACATGACGTCTTCCGCTTGCAAACGTTTCCGCCGTTCCGGTTTGGGGGTGTGACATTGCATCACCTAAAATCTCTCGGTTAAATCTTGCTCTTGAAATATGTCTTTGAGTTGCTCATTCACGTCGTACGCCCCAAGTTTCTCATAACTCTTTTGGAGTTCATAATACATGGTCACCAATATTAGACATGAGACTTCAATCGAGTGATAGTGATGCTTTTCATGTTTGGATGCTTCTTCTTCAGTAGCATCGTCAGGAAGCTCCTCTTCAAGATACCCGTCCAAGATATACTCCTCCTTTTAGTACCTAAAAGTGATCCTTAGGTTACGAATCTAATCTAGGTAGTTTGGAACAGTTAGCGTATCTCGCGTAAGGAGTTGGAGTAGATAGAAGTTTGATGAAGTGGTTGGTGCATGAGGAGAAGGAGGAGTACACCCGACCTATTAGTCATCTATTTAGAAAAGAAACACAATTAGTTTAATCAATAATCCTTTTATTATAATTACCCAATAACAAATTATTAATCAAAAGGCTAGGATCCATATTTGGCTTCACACTGTATAGTGAAATAGCCGATAACTACCAAATGAAGTTATTTAGGTGGAAAAACTATTGTCGATCTCAATCCATATGAGATTCCTAGAAAAACAAGATTTATTGACTTGTGTCAATAACATGTTAATCTATTTTAATGCTCATTGATCATTCATGACTAAATTAGCCATGGATCATAAATCCAAATGGTGAGTCAACCATGCATAGTTACAATGAGATTTGGCTCAAGTAACGATTGAGAATCGTGATCACCATATACCTTTCTTTGACTATGTTCTTCTTTTGATGATCTGGTAAAACACACATGCTTACATCAACAAGAACATACAACAAGGTGTAATTTCCATAGGAAGAAAAAGATTCACATTACATATAAAACGGAATATTGTTTTATTTCTTAACATGTTAATACTTTTAACTTTGCATAATTTTCCTATCAAACCCTTTCAGTAACTCCACTTCAAACGCAAGAAGGTGGTGAGGATGGTGAGAAATGATTCCTTCTTAAAAACCGACCTCATTAGGAATCAAAGAGACCTACCTTAAACCTCCCTTACAACAATAAAGTGGATGAGCCTAGTTGTGGTAAGACTAACAATGCACATTAGGATGAAACATGCGATAACGCAATGTTTATTTTAGTTTTATACATATAAATACTATTTTACTATATATGTATATATATATATATATATATATATATATATATATATATATATATATATATATATATATATACACATCTCTATGGATTATCTGTCTTTTAATTATGTTGAAAAAAAACAAAAGTCAACCATTAAATTATAATAGTTCTAATCTTTTGTCTTTTAATTAATCTTATAATTAAAATAGAAAACGATGAGCAACCAAAAATAAAAACAAATTTAGAAGAATATGGAACTCCAGGTTCCACGACATGGGGAAAGATCTGTTGGGGTTTTGAGCACTATAACACTCCTATGGTGCACATGCAACCCTAAATGCTTTGGATCTATGTTTTCTCTATGATACATGCAAATTTTCAATTTTCCAAAGCATTCTCCCTAACTAGCATACAAATTGTCAAATGAACAATACAACTAGTTAGATGACTTACCTTTTAGGAGGACTTGTAGTTCTTGACCTTTGAAAGCTAGAGCACCCCAAGTGTGATGCCTCTAATGGTTCACAAACACCAATATGCAAGAGGAGGCTTGAGAAAATAAGTTACTTGCACAAAATCAATATCACTCTCCAAGAATGTTGTGGCTATATGTGTAACCGATTTTGGTCATGAGGGTGTGCTTTTATAATGTAGCAAATGCTAGGGTTACACTTTGTAAACCTAATGACCTTTCATATTACTTAGGCTCCATGGGTTAACTTCCATGAACTATCCATGTTGCTTTAGCCCACCCAAATAACCATGGATCATTAGCCCACACTATAAGTATCATTGATTTACACAATCAATCCCCATATATTTAATTAGTCTTTTTTTATCACAAAATTAATTCCAAATTAATTCTTGATCAATACTAATTAAATAATATGATTTCATATTAATATATTATACTTATAATATATTAATAAATCATAAATAACCTTATTCTCAAAAGTCCATCCTATCAAATTGCACTGATGAAGACAACCCAAAAGGACCATGCTACAATCGGGTCAAGTACATCCCAGTTATAGTTATGGGCTTAGACACCAAATTCAACAGTCTCCCACTTGGATAAGTGTAATAACTATAGCTGTCAATGCGACTTCAGGATCCAACTTAGCAATCGTAAGCGTTCATAAGTCGCTGTCGAACTATGACCTAGTCAGTAACGCGTCCTTCAGATAAGGGATCATATACTCCTCTGTTCTGAAGATATCTATGCGGACAAATACATGGAACATATTCATACTTATTGCCCTACAATTTGTTTCCCGATTTCCAATTCGTCTGACATAGAACATAACTGAACACATCAATTTAGTTCTGACCGGGCTCGGCACATAGTCAAAACAGAATCATCGAGGGGCCTAAGATATCACCTTTAATCCTCTTAGGATAAAAGGAACAGAGAAACTTCGACATTATATGCTTGTACTAACTACTCATTAAGTCATGCACAACGATACGTTTTATAACATCAAGTTACTGATGCGTTTTCGTATCATCAATGCACAACCAAATTGTAGTCAACAACTCATATATCTTGGTTAGAAGATTATATGATATTATCGTCTCGCAATTACACGTGATAAATTCCATGAAGTAATTCAGGTGAGCACGGGTTGAATTTAATACTCAAATCTTATTTCAGGAGCACTCATGAATGGTGTAGCAAACTTTTGCTATGTCTAACGCCTTAGACAATCTACAAGCCAACTCATGACAGTCTAGCCTCATTACCTACTTCCAAAGTATGATCGACTGTTGATGGTTTGAATAATCTTATTATTCGGGAAGTCAAGACATGCAAAGTGAAACACAAGAAGAATAGTAATCCTATATGGCCCCAAAACATTTGAGTGTAAATAAAACACCTTTTATTTAATCACCATATTGATTACACATTATTCATTGTATATTGTTTCGATTTATCAACTAATACTTGAATTAAAACAATAGTTATCCCATGCTCCAAGCATGCACACTATGTTTACCTACGGTCCTTACTTTGTGAAATAGATCAATTGTAAACATTTCCAATGATACTCATTTCACAATTCCAAATCCTTATCGTAAGTGTAAGAATACCAAGTGCTTGCCACTTACTATAATTTGTTAGATGCTAAACTTATACGCAATGATCCTTTTGTAATGACTATGTACACAAGTCACAGAGACTTTTTCAATTACAAAACTTTCCATTGGAGATTGTTACAAGACAATTCCATAGATCTGAAGTCTCATATTCAAAGCACATTCCTTTGAATATCCTTCTTGCATAAAAGTTTCTAACTATCTCATAGATTCTTGATATCCATCTCCCATTATGGAAACATTTCTATATTTGCCATATGACAACTCATTGTTAATAGAATCCTGTTTATTCATAATAATGTCAATATGGTTCATCCATTACTATACTTCCAACTATCCATAAGAACCCAATCTTTGGCGAACCTTGGATTGTTCTTAGCAATTGTTTAATAACTTTAGTCATATCCAATTCTAGTCCTTTTCCCCTCTTAATGCCCTAGACATTTGAAAAATTAGATCACATGAATATTATAGCATATGCAATCGATCCTATACTCGAGGCATATTGGATACGATTCATAATGTCTTACATAAAGACATGATACTTAACCAGTCTTTTGCTATAATATTCCCATATATAGAATTTCCAATGTTGAAGCATTTCAACATGGTATTCATATAAATCCTTGACTGAATTTGATTAAAATCTCAATCTAAACTTTTAGAATTGAAATGAAGTATAAGTTCCTCTCCCTTAATTACAGCCAAACAACTTTTCAACCCTGCAACTTTGCAAATTGAAAACTTTGTTTTCTATAATTAACATTGTTAACTTGCAACACTTATCATAATAGTTATGGTCCCACTAGCATAACAATTATTTTGTTACTTGCACAACATTTATGCTCCCACTAGCTGTGACATAAATCCAAAAATCAGCTGGACTTCTAGAAATCAATACTTTATTGACTTTCTTACCAAAGTTCAGATTTCTGACACAAGATGCTTCGATAAACCTTTATCTAAGCTCACATACCTTTTATTCGAAAGCTCATATGCTTCGATAGACCTTTTTTCATTTCTCACAATTCGAACTATGAAGAGGGATGTCGTAGTCATAATTGTCACACCCCAAAACCGGAACGGCGGAAACGTTCTGGGGTGGAGGACGTCATGTACAGTATCATAACAATGCATAATAGTAAAGACAAGCAACAACATCCATTGCATTAATATAATAATTTTAATACAAACGTGTTCTGTATAGTATGTAAGACACCAAAAGTATGATCAAAATAAAAGATGAGTCTTGTATGTGCTCTATCTTCTCAAAAGCTTCATCGGTACCTGTCTACTGATGACCAGAGAATACAAGTTATTTTGAAAGAGTTTATCATCATAAAGCTGGTGAGTTCATAAGTATTTAGTGTCCTTGCTTGTATAAAAATGTTTGTAACAACGTAGTATATATGTTCGTAGCTGTTTGTAATTGCTTTGTAAATGTTTGTAAATAGTTGAACTCTCTAGAAAATCCTATATTTTCTACTAAAATGTAGCCTTCTACCAAGACCCGACTGTTTGTATGTTTGTTCTTTGTAGAGTAAGAGTTTTCCCCAGTGAAACTAAAATATAGTTTACTTAAATGTGTATGTTACAAGGTCATAGGGTAAATGTCATAGGAAAATATTGTTTTACCTCAGCAGTGACACTGCTGGTCATAAAGTGATGAAGTATAGACTCCAGGTAGTACTAAATGTACAGTACACCTCAGGGAGTCTAAAGAAAATGAAAATGCAGACTCCAGGTGGTATTAAATGAACAATACGCCTCGAAAAGTCTGTTTTGCCTTTAATTCTTAGTTAGTTAATTAAAGGTTTGAATGTGAACTCGTATGTAACCATACTGATCGACGGCTGAATAACTGATGACCCTCCGGTGTCATATGTAGTGAGGTAACATTCTGTCACCCCTTGGCCTTTTGGCTGGGACTGTAGCTAGCATTCGGGATGTGGGAGTGTCTGTCCCGTATAGATCTATACACACAATGCCCACTCTCCCTCCAGGAGACTCTGGTTACAAAGTGATACCACAATGAAGTGTCGTATCGAGAAATAGTATGTCACCTTCTGTTTATCGTATTCAAATGTTTGTATAGTGTGTCATAGTGTAGTGATGTTTTCTCTGTACTAGTATATAGTATATTCCCTTGTATAGTGTATAGTATGTTCTCTTGTATAGTGTATAGTATGTTCTCTTGTATAGTGTATAGTGTGTATTGTTTCTCAATGTAGTACTTATGTAGTGACTCGTAAATGTACTGACTCTTGTATGTATCGTTGTAGTAGTAATAGTAAGTAGTAATCCCTTTACTATACCTATTATACTTAAATAGTAATGTTGTTTGTATGCCTTCGTTACACAAAGGTATTGGACTGTAGTAAAAGCTCTTATATCCAACATATATATATATATATATATATATATATATATATGTATATATATATATATATATATATATATATATATATATATATATATATATATATATATGATATATAACTAAGTTTTCAACGACATTCGGACAAATAACAGGATACCCTAAGTCCACAACCAAACAAGGAACAGGAAATAAGGTGAGCTATCAGTCCTAAGTCCTTCAAGTCTTACTTATATAAATATATTGGTGTAGATATGGGTTTGAAAATAATGTAAGTTAAAAAGAGTTTGAAAACAGTTTTAGCATCTAAAAGAGTTTAATAAAAGGTTTTGAAGTGCTTGAAAGCCATAAGTTTGATAGCAACTTGAAAGTAATAGTAAATCTTTTCTGTTTGTCCTAGTTATTAATCACATGTGATTAAAGCAATAACTAGAATGTTTCAACTTGTATTCCACCCCCCCCCCCCAATAAAAGCATTTAAAATCATTTCAAAGGTTGATTAAGGGGTATGAACTCACCTGAAATAAGTGATGCGAATGTAAGATCGGGAAAAAGGATGCTAAGTGTCAAGTGAAGACTTGAACACACACACGGATCCTATTAACATATAAAGACACATATATGTGTATAATTAGTGTATATTCAACTAATTAAGAAGGATAACACCCTTATAGTCCAGGAAACACTTATATTGAAGTGTTACAATCACAAATGATTGCATAAAACGAGTGTATGGTCACCAAATGGAGCTATCGGTCCAAGTGGTATGTTCCTAGGAGCTTTCGGTCCTAATGGTAATTTCGGTCCGAATGGTTCTCGGTCCGAAGGGTTCTCGGTCCGAATTCTCTCGGTCCGAATGGTTCTCGGTCCGAAGGGTTCTCGGTCCGAATGGTTCTCGGTCCGAATGGTTCTCGGTCTGAAGGGTTCTCGGTCCGAATGGTTCTCGGTCCATGAGGTTAAGACCGAAAACTCAAGATCTTTGGTGCATGTGGTGATTTTCAAGGGCTTTCAAACATGCATAGGGGTTCTAAGTTTTATCCAAAGCCGTAAGTGCGTTTTAAGGTCTTAAAGGCACCCTTCTTTAGGGTTTTCGGTTTAAGGAGATGCACTATACCGAAAACTCCTTTTGTTCTTGGAAAATGACGATTTCAAGGCCCTAAATCAAGTATCCTTACTAGATAACAAGTATAGGAAGTAGATACTTACTATATGGAAGCAAAGAAGGGTGTTTTCGGCCCAAAACACTAGTGTGTGTTCTTGGTGTTCTTGGTGTTCTTGAAGAACACTTGAAGATCTAAGAAAAAGAGAAGATTTCATGGATGAAATCATGTATAACTACTAGATGAAGTGTTGTATCAACAAATCAAGAGAAGAAACACTTACGTTTTTGGAAGATTTGGAAGAAGCTCTTATGATACTTGAGAGAGAAAGTGGGTGTTCTTGAGTTTGGAAGTAAGAAATGAGGAAGGAAGGAGTAAACTCATGCCTTAAGCATGAGTTCTCGATCAAAGGGGTTTTCGGCCCTACCCCTTATGTTTGGCCGTAACATCTTATTAAGGTGTTAATTGTTTTATTTGTTCCCCAATAATCCTAGAAAATACTTCCTTTCGTTTATTCTCTCGAAGAATAAATATTTAAAAATACCCAAACGGACTTTAAACCGAGCTAAAAATTAGCAGAAAAGAATTTGACTTTTAATTGAAGTGTTTGATGGTAGAGTTCGTACAAATAAAAATTTCGGGTTGTCACATTATCGCCCCGTTAGAGGGAATTTCGTCCCGAAATTAGAGCTCAAGCAACTAAGTTATTACAAATAACTAAGTAAAAATATGAGGATATTTAAGTTTCATTTGATCTTCGCGCTCCCAAGTCAACTCCGGTCCTCGCTTGGCGTTCCAGCGAACCTTCACGATTGGGATGCGGCTTTGTTTCGTTTGCTTGACCTCTCAGTCCATGATCTCTACAGGTTCTTCCATGAAGTTGAGGCTCTCGTTGATCTCGATCTCGTCGAGTGCGATTACAAGAGTCTCGTCGGATAGGTACTTTTTCAAGTTCGAGACGTGGAAGGTAGGATGTACGTTACTAAGCTCGCGGGGTAGGATGAGTTTGTAAGCTACGGGGCCGATTCTACCGAGAATCTCGAAAGGCCCTATGTATCTTGGATTTAGCTTTCCACGCTTTCCGAAGCGTATCAAGCCCTTCCAGGGTGAGACTTTCCAAAGGACTCGGTCTCCCACATGGAATTCCAAAGGTTTCCTCCGTTTGCTTGCGTAGCTTTTCTTTCGGTCTCTAGAGGCTTTCAATCGTTCACGAATCTGAACGATCTTCTCTGTCGTTTCCGGAATGATTTCCGGACCCGTGAGAGTGCTGTCAGGAACTCGTCCTTTAGCTAACTGAGTGTCACCCACCTCAGCCCAGCACAGAGGGGATCTGCACTTCCGGCCATAGAGGGCTTCAAATGGAGTAGCCTTGATGCTCGTGTGATAACTGTTGTTGTAGGAAAATTCGAAAAGGGGTAGATGAGTATCCCACCCCTTTCCAAAGTCAATCACACAGGCTCGCAACATATCTTCTAAGGTTTGGATAGTTCTCTCATTTTGTCCGTCGGTCTGTGGATGGTAGGTCATACTCATGTCCAGCCTCGTTCCTAGGGAGCTTTGTAATGACTGCCAGAACCTCGAAGTGAATCTACTATCACTATTGGAGATAATAGATATAGGAACACCATGCAGTCGTACGATCTCCCTAATGTATGTTCTTGTGAGCTTCTCCATTTTGTCGGTCTCTTTGATGGGTAGGAAGTGCACGGACTTGGTCAATCTGTCGACGATGACCCAAATGGTATCAAGCCCACCCGTTGTCTTGGGTATCTTGGTTATGAAGTCCATAGTGATCCGCTCCCACTTCCATTCAGGTATCTCCGGTTGTTGTAGTAAACCTGATGGTTTCTGGTATTCGACCTTAACCTTTGCGCAAGTAAGGCATTTACTCACGAAGGTAGCAATCTCTGCTTTCATGTTAGGCCACCAATATAGCTTTTTAAGATCCAAATACATCTTATCTGAACCCGGGTGGACGGAATATCGAGTGTTGTGCGCTTCCTTCATGACCAAGTCTCTGAAGCCACCGTATCTCGGTGTCCAGATCCGGTCCATGAGGTATAAGGCTCCGTCACCCTTGACTTCCAAGTTCTTATCCATTCCACATAGGGATTCTCCCGCCACATTTTCAGGTTTTAAGGCATCGAACTGAGCCTCCTTAATTTGTGCGGATAGATGCGAATGGATAGTCATAGTTAATGACTTGACTCTTCGTCCAGAATATTCCTTTCGACGTAGGGCGTCTGCTACCACGTTGGCTTTACTCGGATGATAACGAATTTCGCATTCGTAGTCATTGAGTAGCTCGACCCACCGTCGTTGTCTCATATTGAGCTCCTTCTGGTTGAATATGTGTTGTAGGCTTTTGTGGTCTGTGAAGATAGTACTCTTTGTACCATATAGGTAGTGTCTCCAGATCTTCAGGGCAAACACAACCGCTCCTAATTCGAGATCGTGTGTGGTGTAGTTGACCTCGTGTGTCTTCACCTGTCTTGAGGCGTAGACGATGACCTTACCTCGTTGCATCAGAACACAGCCGAGCCCCTGGTTGGATGCATCGCAGTATACCACGAAGTCGTCTACCCCTTCGGGGAGGGATAGTATCGGTGCGGTGCATAAGGTTCGCTTCAGCGTTTGGAACGCCTTCTCTTGTTTCTCTTCCCACTCAAAGGCCACGCCTTTCTGCGTCAATGTCATAAGGGGTTTAGCAATTCGAGAGAAGTTCTGTATGAATCTGCGGTAGTAGCTAGCGAGGCCTAGAAATTGATGAATTTCCGTAGGCGTTTTCGGTGCTGACCAGTTCTCGATGGCTTTAATTTTGGAAGGGTCCACGTGGATTCCGTCTTCGCTAACCACGTGTCGCACCCCCAAACCAGAACGGCGGAAAAGTTCAGGGGTGGAGGACTTTAGGTAAGTATCACAACACATGTAACATAGTAATCAAAGTACAAACAACCATTGCATTAATAAGTATAAGTTTTACATAAGTGTTTAAACATTACATATTCAAACACTAAAGTAGGTACAACAGAAGACAAGAGTCGCGGTACAGTACTAGGTAGTCTTCTCAAAAGCTTCGGGAGTGTACCTGTCTACTGGATTCCTGAGAATACAAGTTATTTGGAAAGAGTAGATCAGCATTTAAGCTGGTGAGTTCATAAGTATTTTAGTTCTGTTAAGTATACCCTAAGTTCTTTGAATAAGTTCACTGGTTTCTCCAGGAAATCCTATATTTTCTGAGGTGCTAGATTGATAACCTCAATAGTTTCCCTCTGTAATTACTTAGTTTATACTGATTATACATAACACAATATCAAATGGACAGTCAATTGTGTGCATCTGCCCTGAGCCCACAACCAAACAAGGAACAGGAAGTAAGGCGGAAGTCACACATTTCACTGTCAATCGGATATTACTTATGTATAACTATGATGTAATAACTAAGGAATTATAGAATTAACCACTAAAGGTCTTTTATGTTATACTAGTTTACAGAGATTGAATGACTAAGTTCCATTTGATAAGTGGTTTAAACCCATAAACCGTTCTCTTTGTATTACTGTTTTGTATTTATATTCCTTTCTAAAAACTTGTATTTGAGAGTGTGCCTGGCTCCACCAGGTGTTAATGAAAACTGTATTAAACCATTGTATTTTGTATTCTATAAACTGGTACTTTGAAGATGTACTTTCGTTTATTTGTTTATACATTTAACGTATTGTTAATATTTTTAAATGACTAGTTATTATAACCATACTATGATGGATGGCCTGAAACAAACGCTTTGTGGGCGTTTAAACTGGTGATAACAATTGTCACTCATTGGCGTGTATGACGGACTGTAGCTAGCAGCCTGAGTGCGGGGTTGTCAATCCCGATATAGATCTACACACACTTGTTTCGATCCCCGGCTGGAGATTCTGGTTATAATGTCAGGACTTTCCTATGTTGTCTAAAATGAATTAAACAACCTGAATATAGTGTCTCATAAAAAGCATATTAAACGTTACATGTATATTAGTTTTGAAAACCTAATCATTCTGAAATAATGATTGACAGTATATTCTTGAATCAAAACCCTAATTTCTTGTAAAACAGTGTATTCTAGTATACTTAAATCATGAATTATTACCTCGTGTTTGCTAACTCTGGTACTCTGTATAGTACCATTGCTAATGCAAACCCGGAATTGTGTATTATTACCTCGTGTTTGCTAACTCTGGTACTCTGTATAGTACCATTGCTAATGCAAACTCGGCAGGATGTATTATTACCTCGTGTTTGCTAACTCGGGCACTCTGTATAGTACCTTTGCTAATGCAAACCCGGCATTACCACATGTTTTCTAACCCTGGTACTCTGTATAGTACCTTTGTTAATGCAAACTAGGTATGATGTATCTTTACTTCTTTAATATGTTGTTCGTATATTAAAGGTATTATACATATCTTGGTATAGTTGAATGAATTTTGGTAATTTCCTTGGGAAGTATACAGTCATGAATCATACTTGTATATTTAGTTTTGAATCATAAATTATACCTATTATAATTTATATGTTCTATCTGATTAGCATGAATTCTCATGGAATATCACCTTTGCTCAGCCTGATACAAAGGTAATGATACTAAAAGGAGTAACCTTTTAGACTCATATATGTATAATATATATATATATATATATATATATATATATATATATATATATATATATATATATATATATATATATATATATATATATATATATAATTAAGAAGGAAACGACTTTCGGACAAATAACACAACCTTAATTCCACATCCAAACAATGAAAAGGATATAAGATAATTCATTAGTCGTAAGCCCTTCAAGTATTATTTATATATTTATACATATATAAACATGATTTTGGCATTTATAATTTGAAATAGTTTATAAAACATTTTTCAAAAATTTAACATGGCTTTACGTTATTTTGGAAGTATTTGGTAATTCTTAAAAGCATACGGAAACTTTCTGTGTGATTATTATCACACACAGTTATTAACATAATTTAGTATTGTGTTAAACTTGTATTCCCCCACTAAAAAGCATTTAAAACCATTTAAAAAGGTATATTATAGGGGTATGAACTCACTTGATAAGCGGTGATTCGGGCAGCGTTTCGTTTCCCGGAAAAGAGTTTGTTTGACGAAAAATCGGCTCAAACCGGGCAGAGTTTCGACAGGAGAGAGGATGAAATCTCGAGAATTTCGGGGCTCTGGGGCTTGCTTCGGGCTTTAGACGTGATACCGGGGCCTTCAGGGGTCGTGAGAAAGTCGAGGGGGTGAAATGGTGCAAAATGGGTGAAAAATGGGGTGAAAAACCCTTCCATCCGAGAAGGCTCGCACCCTTTATATAGGGGTGCGAGGGTTCGGCCGAAGGGGAACAACTGGCGAGGCGAGGAGGTGAGTCAGCAGCTACGTGGCAGCTCCTGCAAAGGCCACGTGCGAAGGCTTAAGGTGGTGGAGCTTCTGACCCGGTGCGAGACACGTGACTTCGGACAGGTGGTCTCTTCTAAGTAGACCGAAGTTCGGTCCAATGGGGAAAGAAGGTGACGACTTCGGACCAATCAGGAGACGACACACGAGGCTGCAGTCCAATGAGAAGCGAACACGTGGAGGCCTTGCATGCGAGGTGACGTGTCCGAAGCTGACTCATGCGAATTTGCCCGGTTTTTCTTATTTTTCTTTATTTTTGTGCCAAAACTTGCGAAAATCATAACTTTCGCATACGAGCTCCGTTTTTGGCGTTCTTTATATGCACGCGTAGGTAAAATTACACTCTACGACTTTCGTTTAGACTTTGTCGGGTGATTTTGACTTTATTTTTAATATTATTATTTTAAACAGACCGGGACGGGAATCCGTTAAAAATTCATAACTTCTTCATCCGACGTCCGTTTTCGTCTGTCTTTTTACCGTTGTGCTACTTTTGACGAGACCTTCGATTCTCGTTTAAGTTGCATCGGCTAAATATCGATCGATTTATATTTCGAATTTTTAGCTGTCTACTGCTAAACCGAAACTTCGAAAAATCGTAACTTCCTCATACGAAGTCGGATTTTCACATTCTTTTTATGAACGTTCTCGGTTTAACATATTCTACAACTTTTATGTAGATTGTTAAGGCGGATTTTCGATTGGTCATAACTTCTTCGTTATAACTCGGATTTCAGTGTTCTTTATGTTTTTGGAAACCTTGTTACAAACTCTACCACTTGGTTCATCCCAATTACAATTATTGATCAATTTATTTTTTACCAAACTTTGACTGGTGTCACATTATCCCCCCGTTAGAGGGAATTTCGTCCCGAAATTAAGTCTAAAGTGATACTCATGGACTACGTCTAATCTTTCCTATCCCAAGTGAATTCAGGTCCCTGGTTTGTAATCCAGCGAACCTTCACTAACGGGATGAGACTTAGCGTGGTTCTTTAGATTTCCCTATCCATGGTTTTTATTGGTTCTACTACAGAGTGTAGACTTTTATTTAACTTGATGTCATCGAGTGAAATAACAAGTGTTTTATCGGATAGACACCTCTTTAGATTAGATATGTGAAAGATGGGATGAATGTTATTAAGTTTTTGTGGTAGTCTAAGTTTAAAAGTACAAGACCGATTCTGGTAATAACCTCCAATGGTCTTATGTACTTTGTGTTTTGTATTTCACGCTTTCTCAAGCGCATCTTGTCCTTCCTGAGTGAGACCTTCATATGACAAGGTCATCAAGCCTGGAATTCCAAGGGTTTTCTTTTATCGAAGCCTTAGCTTCTCTGGTTAACTTTGGAAGCTTTATGGTGCTTCCTGATTCGTATTTTGTTTTTGGTAGTTTCTCGGATGAATTCCAGATCAGCGAGGGTGCTGTGTGGAAATTGGATCTCTAGCTAGTTGCATATTACCCACTTTAGTCCAGTGCAGATAGAATCTGCACTTATGACCACAGAAGGTTTCAAATGAAGCAACTTGAATGCTAGTGTGATAAAGGACTCGACTAATTGGTAACTGGGTATCCCATTCTTTACCATAGTCGATCCGATAGAATCATGACTACTCTGGTTCCTAGAGATTTTTGAGTGATGGCTTGAACTGGGAGATGATTCTATTATCTCAGTGGAGATAACAGATATTGGCATACCGTACACTCACACGTTCTAGTTATCTTCTCTACTTGCCACATTTTCAGGTTTCAAGGCTTCCTGTTGAGCCTCCTTACTTTGTGTGGAGAGATTTGAAAGGGTTATCATAGTCCGTGAGTGGCACTATGACATGGGTACTCGTTCCGACTTAGGGTTTCAGCTACTATATTGGCTTTCTCGAGATGATAACGAATTTCAAATTCGTAGTCATTTAGTAGCTCGACCCATCGTCGTGGTCTCATGTTGAATTCCACCTGGTAGAATACATGATGCAGACTTTTGCACCGAAGTTCATGATTAGACTCATACTTGGCTTATCCACCAATACCTCGTGTATACAAGTCGTATATAATTTAGATTTCACAAAATGTTCGGATGGGTGACTCTGCCCCAGGTCCACAACCAAACAAGGAACAGGAGATAGGGTTGAAGCACACATCCTTAATCTTGTTAAGTCTAACTTATATACCACCCTCGTGTATACACTTAGCAGCGATAGATTAACTTAATGAGTTCTTAGTCTCTATTCTTGAACTTGACCTGCGGTACAATGATTTTCCTAAGAGGTCTATTGAGATACTTCGGTAGTTACTGACTTATAAGACTACTTCGGTGCTTTTCGTTTGAAGTTTCCTGTCTACTGAGTAGGCTAGAATGGCATGGTACTCTTCACATGGATACTTTGGCAGTTTTGAAATGAGAGACAACCTAAGGGTTTTGCATTATAGATTGGAAGAATTTCATCTTACGACTGATTAACGAAAAGTTCTCTTATACAGCATAAGAATTTTCACATGGTAAGGGCCAGGCCAAACCATGTCGAATGAGGATGTCGGAATTTTCTCGATGAAATAGATATTAAGTTGTTCTGGGACGAATGATTACTAGGGTGATATCTTATGTACCTAAGTTTTCTGCGTTTCTGGTTTTATTCTGTTATTATCACTACAAACCCCTTTTGATTCGAAATTGGCGGGTACTACCAATACGAGGGTTCTGATAATTTAAAATTATGAACTTTCATGAAACGATCCTTACTAGGTCTCTCTATAATCGCTTGGTGTATACAAGTCATGTATAATTAAGATTAGTGAGACCTTTGGCTGAGCAACCCTGCCCTAAATCCACAACCAAACAAGGAACAGGAAATGAGGCGAGATTACTCACTCTAAGTCTACAAATCTTAATTATAAATGACCCTTATGTATACACTAAGTCCTCATAGCTTACCTGTTAGGGTTTCAAATTTCTATATAAATGTTATTGTTTAATTTGAACGGAAGAGTAATCATAATTATAGATAATTATCGGGATTTGGAAGTGTACCAAAATATAGCAGGGTTCTTTGATGCTTTCCCATGTATTGGGATCAAAATCCTCCTGTTCCCCCGTCGTTCTTCTCTGTTGGACAATCCCTCTTGTAATGTCCTATTTTACCACAAAGGTGACATATGGGAATGGTTCCAACATTGGCAGTTGAAGTGATGAACTCAACCGGAGTTCTACAGATACGGGCGGTATGCCCCTTCTTGTTGCATCTATTGCAATGCATCTCTCGGCAAACTCCATGATGATGGTAGTTACACTTGTTGCAGTGTGGGAGGTTTCCTAAGTACGACTTGGTTGGTGCTAGAATAATAGGGCTGATGGGGGTATCGACTGCCCCAGTTCGTTGCCCTCTGCTAGGTTCTTGAGTTGAACAACTCCCTTCCTTGTTCTCGAACTTTCGTTTAAGGATATTAGGCTTAAGGTTCGAGGTGTTCTTACAGGTAGGTGCTTGTGGCTGTACTTGGGCATCACCACTATTGGAGTTACCGATAGCATTACTACTAACATTTGTATTGTTAGCATTCAGGTGTGCCATGACAGCTGCTACAGCTGCTGTGACAGCAGCTTGAAACGTAGCCGCATCTATCTGAAGTATTGGTGTTTCGATGGTGGGTTGGTTACACTTCTTTGGAGGCATGATTCTGTTACATGATAAGAAAATGAGTTCGTGAGCGACTATCATGTCTCTAGATGTATTCTAACCATTTGTATCTATGTATTAATCTTTCGTTTTGTTATATTGTTCTTAATGATTCGACCTGCATCCCTACGATGCAGTCCTGGTGAGGAACAAGAATAAGTTTCTAGAATGGTTATGAACCGAGTATTATCCAAACTAAGTTACCTTTGTTTGGTGGATATCGTTTCCCAATTTTCGAAAATATTCGAAAATAATTCATAACAGTGTCTACATAAAATAGACTTATGAATTTGAGAAGTAATCACTATCAATTAAGATTCCGTGATCTGATTTATTGTTATTAGCCGTGACAGGAAAAGAGGATAAGCTCCAAACCTAATGTGAGTAATGAAATCACTAACTCACTAGGTTGAACGGATTTACTATATTTATTACTTAGATGAAAAGGTGCTCGAACACTTCACATGGATCATGCGTGGTTTTCCTTTGTTCTCCGTTCTATTCTGGGTGGTAATGATTTGTTCTCTCCTGGTATCTATAGGATGTCCTTCTCCTCTGTAGGTATATTGAATTCCCGGGCTGTCTTACTTCCGATTCTGACACTGATCCCCATTACTTCGTAATGAAGATTTTGAATCTTGGAAGTTCATGTGAATCTCTCATTGGTGTCCTTAATAGGGTAAGGGCACTACATGATTCCTATAGTTTATTTACTTCTCATATGTTTCTTTCTTGGGATTCTCCTAATGGAATTCTGTTGGATTCTCCTTGACTCTTCTATTGATTGCTGGAGTAACTATGTTTATCTAACGGGTGTATACGAGAATGGGAATGTCTAAAGAATCTATAAGAAAATTTAAATTTTTATGAAGGTGATTCTTTCTGGTCCTTCTATAATCACATGGTGTGTACCGATTATATATAATCCAGATCAAATAGACCTTTGAATAAGTAATCCTACTCTAAAACCACATCCAAACAAGGAAAAGGAAGTAGAGTGAAAATCACATATTCTAAGTCTATAAAATCTCGTCTATATATAACCTTAACGTATCCACTTAGTAATTATAGACCTATCAGAAAAGATCTTTTTAACATTTCCCCAGAGGTATGTAACATACCTCCTTGTTATTTTAGTTATGAGTTTGATTCCTGGACTTCTATATACAAGAACTTAACAAGTTTTCAGTTTTCTTGTTATAGCATCCTAAAATACTCCCATAGTATTTTAGTCTTCATGTTTGGTTCTAGAATTCTTCTGGTACTTAGGTAAGTTTTAGACCATTTGCAACACTACAATCACTTCCCAAACACGTGTTGGTCATATCTCGGATGAATATAGTTGATCAGGCTATATTGATCGCATATATGATTACGTCATTGTCTAGGTTTAACTGCAATGTCCAACTTCCAAATACTTTAGTTTGTTCTTCTTGTGATACTCATTCTGGTATATATACTCTGCATGTACTTATACTTTTATAAAATATTGAAATATTTTTAAAGTATAACTCTTGGTCAGAGTGTTTTTATCCCAATGGGTTTATAGTTGTATATCTTTTATGACTAATATACTAAGTTCACTATAAACACTGCTCTGATACCAATCTGTCGCACCCCCAAACCAGAACGGTGGAAACGTTCGGGGGTGGAGGACCTTAGGTAAGTATCACAACACATGTAACATAGTAATCAAAGTACAAACAACCATTGCATTAATAAGTATAAGTTTTACATAAGTGTTTAAACATTACATATTCAAACACTAAAGTAGGTACAGTAGAAGACAAGAGTCGTGGTACGGTACTAGGTAGTCTTCTCAAAAGCTTCGGGAGTGTACCTGTCTACTGGATTCCTGAGAATACAAGTTATTTGGAAAGAGTAGATCAACATTTAAGCTGGTGAGTTCATAAGTATTTTAGTTCTGTTAAGTATACCCTAAGTTCTTTGAATAAGTTCACTGGTTTCTCCAGGAAATCCTATATTTTCTGAGGTGCTAGATTGATAACCTCAATAGTTTCCCTCTGTAATTACTTAGTTTATACTGATTATACATAACACAATATCAAATGGACAGTCAATTGGGTGCATCTGCCCTAAGCCCACAACCAAACAAGGAACAGGAAGTAAGGCGGAAGTCACACATTTCACTATCAATCGGATATTACTTATGTATAACTATGATGTAATAACTAAGGAATTATAGAATTAACCACTAAAGGTCTTTTATGTTATACTAGTTTACAGAGATTGAATGACTAAGTTCCATTTGATAAGTGGTTTAAACCCATAAACGGTTCTCTTTGTATTACTGTTTTGTATTTGTATTCCTTTCTAAAAACTTGTATTTGAGAGTCTGCCTGGCTCCACCAGGTGTTAATGAAAACTGTATTAAACCATTGTATTTTGTATTCTATAAACTGGTACTTTGAAGGTGTACTTTCGTTTATTTGTTTATACATTTAACGTATTGTTAATATTTTTTAATGACTAGTTATTATAACCATACTATGACGGATGGCCTGAAACAAACGCTTTGTGGGCGTTTAAACTGGTGATAACAATTGTCACTCATCGGCGTGTATGCCGGACTGTAGCTAGCAGCCTGAGTGCGGGGTTGTCAATCCCGATATAGATCTACACACACTTGTTTCGATCCCCGGCTGGAGATTCTGGTTATAATGTCAGGACTTTCCTATGTTGTCTAAAATGAATTAAACAACTTGAATATAGAGTCTCATAAAAAGCATATTAAACGTTACATGTATATTAGTTTTGAAAACCCAATCATTCTGAAATAATGATTGACAGTATATTCTTGAATCAAAACCCTAATTTCTTGTAAAACAGTGTATTCTAGTGTACTTAAATCATGAATTATTACCTCGTGTTTGCTAACTCTGGTACTCTGTATAGTACCATTGCTAATGCAAACCCGGAATTGTGTATTATTACCTCGTGTTTGCTAACTCTGGTACTCTGTATAGTACCATTGCTAATGCAAACTCGACACGATGTATTATTACCTCTTGTTTGCTAACTCGGGCACTCTGTATAGTACCTTTGCTAATGCAAACCCGGCATTACCACATGTTTGCTAACCCTGGTACTCTGTATAGTACATTTGTTAATGCAAACTAGGTATGATGTATCTTTACTTCTTTAATATGTTGTTCGTATATTAAAGGTATTATACATATCTTGGTATAGTTGAATGAATTTTGGTAATTTCCGTGGGAAGTATACAGTCGTGAATCATACTTGTATATTTAGTTTTGAATCATAAATTATACCTATTATAATTTATATGTTCTATCTTATTAGCATGAATTCTCATGGAATATCACCTTTTCTCAGCCTGATACAAAGGTAATGATACTAAAAGGAGTAACCTTTTAGACTCATATATGTATAATATATATATAATTAAGAAGAAAACGACCTTCGGACAAATAACACAACCTTAATTCCACATCCAAACAAGGAAAAGGATATAAGATAATTCATTAGTCCTAAGCCCTTCAAGTCTTATTTATATATTTATACATATATAAACATGATTTTGGCATTTATAATTTGAAATAGTTTATAAAACATTTTTCAAAGAATTTAACATGGCTTTACATTATTTTGGAAGTATTTGGTAATTCTTAAAAACATACGGAAACTTTCTGTGTGATTATTATCACACACAGTTATTAACACAATTTATTATTGTGTTAAACTTGTATTCCCCCCCTAAAAAGCATTTAAAACCATTTAAAAAGGTATATTATAGGGGTATGAACTCACTTGATAAGCGGTGATTCGGGCAGCGTTTCGTTTCCCGGAAAAGAGTTTGTTTGACGAAAAATCGGCTTAAACCGGGCAGAGTTTCGACAGGAGAGAGGATGAATTCTCGAGAATTTTGGGGCTCCGGGGCTTGCTTCGGGCTTTAGAAGTGATACCGGGGCCTTCGGGGGTCGTGAGAAAGTCGAGGGGGTGAAATGGTGCAAAATGGGTGAAAAATGGGGTGAAAAACCCTTCCATCCGAGAAGGCTCGCACCCTTTATATAGGGGTGCGAGGGTTCGACCGAAGGGGAACAGCTGGCGAGGCAAGCAGGTGAGTCAGCAGCTATGTGGCAGCTCCTGCGAACGCCACGTGCGAAGGCTTAAGGCGGTGGAGCTACTGACCCGGTGCGAGACACGTGACTTCGGACAGGTGGTCTTTTCTAAGTGGACCGAAGTTCGGTCCAATAGGGAAAGAAGGTGACGACTTCGGACCAACCACGAGACGACACGTGAGGCTGCGGTCCAATGAGAAGCGAACACGTGGATGCCTCGCATGCGAGGTGACGTGTCCGAAGCTGACTCATGCGAATTTGCCCGTTTTTTCTTATTTTTCTTTATTTTTGTGCCAAAACTTGCGAAAATTATAACTTTCGCATACGAGCTCCGTTTTTGGCGTTCTTTATATGCACGCGTAGGTAAAATCACACTCTACGACTTTCGTTTAGACTTCGTCGGCTGATTTTGACTTTATTTTTAATATTATTATTTTAAACAGATCAGGATAGGAATCCGTTAAAAATTCATAACTTCTTCATCCGACCTCCGTTTTCGTCTGTCTTTTTACCGTTGTGCTACTTTTGACGAGACCTTTGATTCTCGTTTAAGTTGCGTTGGCTAAATATCGATCGATTTATATTTCGAATTTTTAGCTGTCTACTACTAAACCGAAACTTCGAAAAATCATAACTTCCTCATACGAAGTCGGATTTTCACATTCTTTTTATGAACGTTCTCGGTTTAACATATTCTACAACTTTTATTTAGATTGTTAAGGCTAAAAAGCCTTTTATCGAAAATTCCCTTTTTACACTGAATAGTGTTTTGCCTGTTTTACCGCGAATTTTCGATTGGTCATAACTTCTTCGTTATAACTCGGATTTCAGTGTTCTTTATGTTTTTGGAAACCTTGTTACAAACTCTATCACTTGGTTCATCCCAATTACGATTATTGATCAATTTATTTTTGACCAAACTTTGACTGGTGTCACACCACGTGTCCTAAGAATTCGACTCTTCGGATCCAAAATTCGCACTTAGAGAACTTCGCATAGAGCTTCTCTGATTGTAAGGTTCCTATGACTTGTCGTAAATGATTGCTATGTTCCTCCTTACTTCGAGAGTAGATAAGTATTTCGTCGATGAAAACGATGACGAACTGATCCAAGTAAGGACGACATACCCTATTCATCAAGTCCATGAATACTGCAGGCGCGTTAGTCAATCCGAACGGAATCACTACGAACTCATAGTGTCCGTAACGAGTTCGGATGGCTGTCTTCGTAACATCCTCCTCCAGCACTCGTAACTGGTGATACCCGGACCTCAGATCAATCTTGGAAAAGTAACTCGCCCCTTGCAGCTGGTCGAATAAATCGTCTATGCGAGGAAGAGGGTAACGAATTTTGACTGTAAGCTTGTTGAGTTCCCTGTAATCGATGCACATACAGAACAATCTGTCTTTCTTCTTCACGAATAAGACTGGTGCTCCCTAGGGTGAGAAGCTTGGTCTTATAAAGCCCTTGCTGAGTAGTTTGTTAAGTTGACCGGACAGTTCTTGCATCTCAGCAGGTGCTAGGCGATAGGGTGATTTGGCTACGGGGGTAGCCCCTGGAATTAATTCGATCCTGAATTCGACTTGACGTTGGGGAGGTAAAACCCGATAGTTCTTCCGGAAAGACGTCGGGGAAGTCGCGTACAACGGGGAGGTCTTCGAGGTCTTTTGTTTTTCGGCTCGTATCGACAACGTGCACCAGGAATGTACGATATTCCTTACACAAGTATTTCTGGGCTTGAATACTTGAGATGATACGAAGGCTCGTACTGGGTTTGTCTCCGTAGATCAATAAGGTTTCGTTATTCGGTAGGTTTAGACGGATTGCTTTCTCGAAACATAGGATATCAATACGATGGAGACTCAACCAGTCCATGCCCATAATGACATCGAAACTTTTGATTGATACAGGTATGAGGTCGATTGGAAATGAATGATTATCTAGCGTGAGGGTACAACCTATGTAAATCTCGTTAGAACTCTCTGTCTTTCCGTTAGCCATTTCTACGACGTAGGTTTCTTTTAGTGCTTGCGGTGCTTGATTAAGTAAGTGTTTAAATTTTTGGTTTACGAAGCTCCTCTCTGCCCCACTATCAAATAGGATACATGCATATGAGTTATCGAGAAGGAACGTACCCGTGACTACTGTGGGGTCTGCCACGACTTCATTGTGGCCAATAGCAAGTAGTCTTCCTGCTCCTCCCGCATTCCCAGCTTTCGGACAGTTTCTTTTGAAGTGCCCTGTCTCGCCGCACCCGTAGCAGGCCTGGCTCACTCCTGCACCGGGAACCTGGGTGATGGGTTTGGGTGGTGTTCTGCAAAACCGGGTGGTATGGCCCTTCCGGTCGCAATTAGTGCAGTGCATTTCTCGGCAGGGCCGTTATGATGGAAGGAGCACTTGGTGCACTTGGGTAGGGTCGCTGCATAGGGTTTGGCTGGTACAGGGGCAGCAGGAGTAGTGGCAGCATGGACAACCACCGTCTGTTGGTTCTTGGAAGAGGGTTGAGCTGATTTGCCCTTCTTTCGGTCCCAACGCTTCCTCTTGTTGTCAGTTGTTTTGGTTGGTGTGGGGGCAGTCATTGTAGTTGTTGTTGGAGTAGAAGGAACCTCGTGATCGATGAGCCTTTGGGCCAATTCCTTAGCACTATCAAAGGTCGTAGGGTGTGATGCTAGAACGTTCCCTCGATATAGGGGTACCAGACCCCAGATGTATCTTTCGATTTTCTTGCTTTCGGTGGGGACCATGTTGGGACATAGAGTCACCAGGTCGCAGAACCTGGCTGTATAAGCCGCTATGTCGGAACCCCTCATTTTGAGGTTCCACAGTTCCTCCTCGAGCTTCTGAATTTCGCCCCTCGTGCAGTACTCCCTGGTCATTAGGTCCTTTAGTGTATCCCAGCCCATGGTGTTAGCTGCTACCAGTGAGAGTGATTTGACATGGCCATTCCACCATTGCAGGTCCCTTTCGGTGAAGGTGCAACCAGCGAACTTAATCTTGCTTCCTTCAGGGCATGAGCACATCTCGAAGATTGCTTCTGTTCTCTCGATCCATTGGGACAGTGCAATGATCCCTCCGGTTCCGTTGAAGTATGTTGGTTTGCAGCTGATGAAATCTTTATAGGTACACTCCCATGTACGTGGGTGGATTTCACCATGGCTAGAGTTTGTCCCCGTTCCAGCTCCACTTGCACCACCAGAGTTTACTTGGGACATGGCTGCGGTCACGGCTGCGGTCACCGCTGCTTGAAACATCACCGCATCAAACTGCGGACGGGGTGGTGGTGGTGGAGTTTGATTCACAGGCGTGTTTCGGGTCGGACGCTTTCGAGGCGGCATCTTTTACTGAAAGTTTATAAGGACGATGATAATAGTAAGAATCAATTGTCAGTATGATGAGAATGTTTCATGGACTAAATCGCCATAGTCCAACTACTAGATAGGGGCATAACAACAGAGTAGGGAAACACAAGAGTAAGGACTTTCCAATAGATTAGATAATTGTAAATATTACTGGTGTTAGTGATGTAAAATGAGTTCGGGAAAAGTGACCTAACAGTAGGTCTTACATCAAACCATAAGGGAAAATGTTGGCAGCTTAGAAGTCTAGTTAGAGTACTTTAAAAGTTAGGAATGTTTTACAGAAAAGTCCTCCATAGAGCACAGAAAAGAAAGGCTATTCCTTATCCCAAAAGAAAAAAGATGAGTCGACATCTTCTACCGGTGATGGGTATCCCTCGGGCGAACCCTCAGGTCTGCCAGTTGGCGTACAACCTCTTGAAGATGTCGTTCATGCACCCTCTGACGTACTCGGAGTTCCATGACTTCGGCTCGGGATGCAGCTAGCTGTTGCTGCAGAGCCTCGTTGGTCCTCCTGGTCCTTTCCATAGCCTCTTCGAGTTGGCGAATGCGGACTGTGTTAAGGCCAGAGTTGGCGTCAACTTCCATTACTCGTTCGATGGCTGCATGACCTTCCTCGACATTCCGAGCAATCCTACAGACCATGATGGGTAGGACACGGTCAGCTGAGCCTCCCTCGCTTATGTTGTAAAAGCTTCGTTCTCCGTTGAAGGGTAAGGGCTGACCCTGTTCGTCACTCCAATGATTCAAGGTTGTTGCCCACAAGGGAGTGGGACCTTGAAATGTCGGACGGGGGTTGAGGTTTGGGACTTGACCTTCTTGGGGTAGGTTGTTGACCTCTGGTTCGGAGTCGGAGCCATTCGAAAAGCCTTCTGCGAGGTGATTATCCAAAGGGATTGGGTGATCATCTTCTGGCTCATCATCAAGCCATCCACCAATGCCTTGGTTGGGATAATACGGATCATCGGGAAGATGGAAGCCAGCCATGTTATCTACGCGAGAATGGGGAAAAGAATAGTTAATAGACGTACTGATGAAGATCCTTTTTGTTTGCACATAAGTAATTATAGTAACACAAAATACTCCTATAGTATTTTAGGTTTACGTTCTGTTCTAATGTTCTTGTTGTAGTAGTGTTGGTAAGTTTTTAGACTTGTTGCAACACCACAATCATTCTTAGGCACATGCTAGTCACTCCTCGGAAAATATAGTTGATCAGGCTATATTCCCCTAGATTTGACTATATGTCTCTAAGCCTAATCGTGTTGTTCAACAATCGTAATACTTTTGTTATGTTCTAGTATGACACTGACTTTGGTATGAATAGATGTATGTATATACTTAGTTAAATATTTTATTATTTAAAAGTATATATTCTTGGTCAGAGTGTTTTAATCCCGAAGCGTTTATAGTTTGTATATCTTTTATGGGTTGATATACTCGATTCACTATAAACAATGCTCTGATACCAATCTGTTACACCCCAAAACCGGATCGGCGGAAACGTTCTGGGGTGGAGGACGTCATGTACAGTATCATAACAATGCATAATAGTAAAGACAAGCAACAACATCCATTGCATTAATATAATAATTTTAATACAAGCGTGTTCTGTATAGTATGTAAGACACTAAAAGTATGATCAAAATAAAAGATGAGTCTTGTATGTGCTCTATCTTCTCAAAAGCTTCATCGGTACCTGTCTACTGATGACCTGAGAATACAAGTTATTTTGAAAGAGTTTATCAGCATAAAGCTGGTGAGTTCATAAGTATTTAGTGTCATTGCTTGCATAAAAATGTTTGTAACAACGTACACCTCGGGGAGTCTAAAGAAAATGAAAATGCAGACTCCATGTGGTATTAAATGAACAATACGCCTCGAAAAGTCTGTTTTGCCTTTAATTCTTAGTTAGTTAATTAAAGGTTTGAATGTGAACTCGTATGTAACCATACTGATCGACGGCTGAATAACTGATGACCCTCCGGTGTCATATGTAGTGAGGTAACATTCTGTCACCCCTTGGCCTTTCGGCTGGGACTGTAGCTAGCATTCGGGATGTGGGAGTGTTTGTCCCGTATAGATCTATACACACAATGCCCGCTCTCCCTCCAGGAGACTCTGGTTACAAAGTGATACCACAATGAAGTGTCGTATTGAGAAATAGTATGTCACGTTCTGTTTATCGTATTCAAATGTTTGTATAGTGTGTCATAGTGTAGTGATGTTTTCTCTGTACTAGTATATAGTATATTCCCTTGTATAGTGTATAGTATGTTCTCTTGTATAGTGTATAGTATGTTCTCTTGTATAGTGTATAGTGTGTATTGTTTCTCAATGTAGTACTTATGTAGTGACTCGTAAATATACTGACTCTTGTATGTATCGTTGTAGTAGTAATAGTGAGTAGTAATCCCTTAACTATACTTATTATAGTTAAATACTAATGTTGTTTGTATGCCTTCGTTACACAAAGGTACTGGACTGTAGTAAAAGCTTTTATATCCAACACACACATATATATATATATATATATATATATATATATATATATATATATATATATATATATATATATATATATATATATATATATATATATATGATATATAACTAAGATTTCAACGACATTCGGACAAATAACAGGATACCCTAAGTCCACAACCAAACAAGGAACAGGAAATAAGGTGAGCTATCAGTCCTAAGTCCTTCAAGTCTTACTTATATAAATATATTGGTGTAGATATGGGTTTGAAAATAATGTAAGTTAAAAAGAGTTTGAAAACAGTTTTAGCATCTAAAAGAGTTTAATAAAAGGTTTTGAAGTGCTTGAAATCCATAAGTTTGATAACAACTTGAAAGTAATAGTAAATCTTTTCTGTTTGTCCTAGTTATTAATCACATGTGATTAAAGCAATAACTAGAATGTTTCAACTTGTATTCCCCCCAATAAAAGCATTTAAAATCATTTCAAAGGTTGATTAAGGGGTATGAACTCACCTGAAATGAGTGATGTGAATGTAAGATCGGGAAAAAGGATGCTAAGTGTCAAGTGAAGACTTGAACACACACACGGATCCTATTAACATATAAAGACACATATATGTGTACAATTAGTGTATATTCAACTAATTAAGAAGGATAACACCCTTATAGTCCAGGAAACACTTATATTGAAGTGTTACAATCACAAATCATTGCATAAAAGGAGTGTATGGCCACCAAATGGAGCTTTCGGTCCAAGTGGTATGTTCCTAGGAGCTTTCGGTCCTAATGGTATTCTCGGTCCGAATGGTTCTCGGTCTGAAGGGTTCTCGGTCCGAATGGTTCTCGGTCCGAATGGTTCTCGGTCCGAAGGGTTCTCGGTCTGAATGGTTCTCGGTCCATGAGGTTAAGACCAAAAACTCAAGATCTTTGGTGCATGTGGTGATTTTCAAGGGCTTTCAAACATGCATAGGGGTTCTAAGTTTTATCCAAAGCCTTAAGTGCGTTTTAAGGTCTTAAAGGCACCTTTCTTTAAGGTTTTCGGTTTAAGGAGATGCACTATACCGAAAACTCCTTTTGTTCTTGGAAAATGACGATTTCAAGGCCCTAAATCAAGTACCCTTACTAGATAACAAGTATAGGAAGTAGATACTTACTATATGGAAGCAAAGAAGGGTGTTTTCGGCCCAAAACACTAGTGTGTGTTCTTGGTGTTCTTAGTGTTCTTGAAGAACACTTAAAGATCTAAGAAAAAGAGAAGATTTCATGGATGAAATCATGTATAACTACTAGATGAAGTGTTGTATCAACAAATCAAGAGAAGAAACACTTACATTTTTGGAAGATTTGGAAGAAGCTCTTCTGATACTTGAGAGAGAAAGTGGGTGTTCTTGAGTTTGGAAGTAAGAAATGAGGAAGGAAGGAGTAAACTCATGCCTTAACCATGAGTTCTCGATCAAAGGGGTTTTCGGCCCTACTCCTTATGTTTGGCCGTAACATCTTATTAAGGTGTTAAATGTTTTATTTGTTCCCCAATAATCCTATAAAATACTTCCTTTCGTTTATTCTCTCGAAGAATAAATATTTAAAAATACCCAAACGGACTTTAAACCGAGCTAAAAATTAGCAGAAAAGAGTTTGACTTTTAATTGAAGTGTTTGACGGTAGAGTTCGTACAAATAAAAAAATTTCGGGTTGTCACAATAATCAAATTTGAGAATGCAAATATCACAATTGCTAACTCTTTAAAATCTACTTAGTGAAAGTCTTTCCTCACAACCATTTTCATGAATTGGAGAGAAACCTTATGACACTTAGATTTTATGGTGAATGTGTTCCTATCCATGTGAATTTTTCAAAACCATAATCACAAGCCAAGGTTAATGACAAATCCAAGCTCATATGGACTGAACTTGTTCAATCTTAATTTCTTGCCACCTGGCAGCACAAGGGCCTGCCATTGCTTCCAGGTTGTTATGCAAATAATTGAGAACCCATAGAACTCACATGCATAGTCAACCAATCGGAATGCATATGGAAACATGAATATGTCAACACGATAGGTTACAAACCTCAAGTCGTGTGCTAGTGATTAACAATAAGTTTACTCTTGATTAGTTCTTGAAACTTTTCAAGACCTTTAAGACCCCCACTAACTTCTTGACATATAAGATTCTCTTTGTCAATAAACATTACTTGACAAACAAATATTCAAGAGTTAGCGCGGTTTCTTATCAAGACAAACACTTCACACAATTGGTCTTAGTTGGTCTTTGTTTTATCCAAAACATTACAACTTACCAATTTCAAATGTACAAGATTAGAAAACATTTTACTCTACATTTGCTGATATGTCACTCAATATACAATCTTGGAGTATGACTCTAAGATTTTATATTTTGGAACGAAGTATGATTCATCTTAATTGATTTAACCATTTCAACAATTCCTAATTCCTCTTCTTAGCCAAACAAATGCACTAAGGCGTCCTTAGAGGATCAAATTGTAATATGATTTTCATAATCATTAAGATGATCATAAAACACGACACCCAAGTACTCTCCCATCTCTTCAGATTGGAGAAACTTTTATCTTTCTGCCGACTTTGATTCTTCTTATTCGTTCTGCTATACATTGAGACTTTTGAATGACTCAAAATTATAATTAATCTTGTATGCATAACTATATCTACTAACTTTAGTAAACCATAACGAACAGTCTTATCGTTCTTTGTGGTGGACCTGACCAGCGCACAACCAAGTGTACCTGATCCCCTGGTCCTTCACTTAACTCACCTCTGTATGTGAACAAGGAATTAGTCTTAATTTCCCAAAGATGAAGGTTCTCATTCATCACACAATACAACTTGCATGATTCAAGTTTCTATCCAACTGAAACTTGGGTGGGGAGAATCTTTCCTTATTTGTTAAATTTAGACACTACCACAAACGAAAGAATCAAATCCATATTGCTAAAAAATACAAACATCAATTTTCACATATGCCATTGCAAGGAAATATAAATAAGATAGAAAAAATCAAAATTTTATTTATTTATAAATGGTGCGGAAAACTTTTCCTTTACAATGCAATTACAAATGAAAACTATGTTACTACATATTTCTAAGCAATCTATCATAACTCTTAAGCAGCAGCTCAAAAATTCGATCATCGAACCATGCGATCGAAATCCATTTCTTCGCAATCAGACCCTGCATGCCTTTCCTTTAAGCTTCCTTTCATCCTACAAAACATCAAAATGTAATCTTATCACATCATATATTAAGAATCTACAAATAGGAACTTAATAAAGTTAGATAGTGGATTTACCTGAAGTAGAGTCAAACCTTTTTGACTTTACCTTCTCTTAGATCTTTCAGATATTCAGGGAAGCTTCGCTTCCAATGTCCCTTCGAATGGCAGTAGAAACAAGTGGACTATTTGGCATTTTCACATGGAACTATCTCAGAACTGGCTTTTTCTCTTATGTTTAAATCTTTTGACCATAGCGAATTCCCTTCCTATAGGAGAAGGGATCTTTTCTGGACTATCTATGTCATTGCCTATGTCCATGGCAGCTTGGGAAGTAGATCTTCCAATCAAATTTGCTTGATCATTGCGCCAAATCATTGTTGATTCAGCAGCAATAAGCAAATAGGTAAGATCAATAAGGGTCATGTCGCGGTCTGTCATATAGTAGTCTTTAACAAACTGACTATACGACTCGGGAAGTGACTGAAGAACCAACTCAACAACCAACTTCCTCGGGAAAACGACACCCAACATTCCTAGCTTGTCAATGTGTGACTTCATATCCAAGACATGTGCACACCCAGACCTTCCATATTGGTGTTTCCATCTTGGTGTTTTGAGCACGATAACACTCCTATGGTGCACATGCAACCCTAAATGCTTTGGATCTATGTTTTCTCTATTATACATGCATATTTTCAATTTTCCAAAAGCATTCTCCCTAACCAGAATACAAATTGGCAAATGAACAATACAACTAGTTAGATGACTTACCTTTTAGAAGGACTTGTAGTTCTTCACCTTTGAAAGCTTGAGCACCCCATGTGTGATGCCTCAAATGGTTCACAAACACCAATATGCAACATGAGGATTGAGAGAATAAGTTACTTGCACAAAATCAATATCACTCTCCAAGAATGTTGTGGCCATATGTGTAACCGATTTTGGTCATGAGGGTGTGCTTTTATACTATAGCAAATGCTAGGGTTACACTTTGTAAACCCTAATGAACTTTCATATTACTTAGGCTCCATGGGTTAACCTCCATGGACTATCCATGTTGGTTTAGCCCACCCAAATAACCATGGATCATTAGCCCACACTATAAGTATCATTGATTTACACAATCAATCGTTATATATTTAATTAGTCTCTTTTGACCACAAAATTAATTCCAAATTAATTCTTGATCAATACTAATTAAATAATATGATTTCATATTAATATATTATACTTATAATATATTAATAAATCATAAATAACTATATTCTCAAAAGTACATCCTATCAAATTGCACTGATCAAGGCAACCCAAAAGGACCATGCTACAATCGGGTCAAGTATATCCCAGTTGTAGCTATGGGCTTAGACACCAAATCCAACAAGATCTGTCACGTCGTGGCACACAAAAAATAAAAGATTTAATTAAATTATTATTTTAGGTTCTCAGCTGCAAACCATGCCGTGATCAAGAAGCGAACACGACGTGGCGACGACGACAGTCGCGATCCATGTAGTTACCACAACATGGTGGAGGGCCAGTCACGTCGTGGCAAAGAGGCAGAATAACAAAAACGTTGTTTTTAAAAGCAAAAACATATTTAATTTCAATCAAGTCAAATTTCTAGATTTTTAAAATGATTTAACAAAGAAACCCTACACATACAAACCCTAATATACACAAAAGACAAAGTCTAAGTGCAATATACTTGAGTTGACCACGCTTTAACACCACTGATGGGTTTCGAGCCTCATTAGATCAAACATAGGGCAGCAGAAACAATAAATAAATCCAATCTAAACTCGAAATCTGAAGGATATAAACTCACTAATCTATGCAACTTATTAGAACTCTATAGATAGAAAACATACCTTTGATTTCTTAGTTGGTTTCTTCTTTTTTCGAGCCAGTGGATTAGACTAGAGAACCCATTGGAGAGATCATCTTTCGTGTTCGTACCCAAGACACAAACAAGAAACAGATGCAAGCAATCCTCGAACTTCGAGCTCAAACATAATCGCAATCTCGATTTTGTTCTACGATCACAAAGTGGGGATGTAACATCCGGATTCCCAGGTATCTTATTTTAAGTATTTATCTGGAGTTTTAGGGAGGGACTCGGCGAGTAGGCGCTCAGACTCGCCGAGTAGGACCGCGAATTCTTGTCTGGATTAATGACTGGACTCGACGAGTCGATGCGTGGACTCGGCGAGTCCACGCTGTAAAGTGAAACCCAAAATCTCAGGGCCTGAGCCCTATTTAAAGGCCCTTATGGCCGTCATTTGCGACCACTACTCCCCTGTGAAAACCCTAGAGAGCAAAGAGAGCTTAGAGAGCATTTTGGAGGCTAAATCTTCATCCTTTGGTGTAATCTTGCAAGAACGAGTGGGGAAATCCAAGCTAGATCGATTGTGGAGCTTGGATCTGTGTTGTTCACACCGAGATTCACGTTTTGAGGTACAAGTTCCTTCCCATTTCGTGTATTTGATAGATTCCTTGAATCTAGGGTTTCCTTTGCACAATTTTGAGTTAGATTGTGAAGCATATGAGGTCCCTTTGGGTAGAGATGATAGATCTGGACCTTGAGAGGTCCAAAAGGTCCCAAGCTTCCAGCTTTATGAGGTTTCATGTGAGCCTTGAGGGTAGAACCCCATTTTAAAGGTTATATCTCCATTTTTGGTCTTATAAGCATTGCATGAACGTAAAGTTTGAACCTTTACGTGATTTTCGAGTGTTACAAGGTTGGATCTACTGGTTGGTGAAGCAGATCTGACCTCAAAAGATCTTTTGAGTGTGTTCATGGGAGGAACTCACCGAGCCCATAAGGGACTCGACGAGTCACGTCGGGTCGACCCGCGAATCGTGACCTGTGATGACCCATTGAGTGTAGGGTTGACTCAGCGAGTCGAGTGAGGACCACGGGCGAAGAGGACATGCATGTACTCGCCGAGTCACACGAGTGCACTCGGCGAGTCCGGTCTAAGTTTGACCGTTGACTTTTGTTGACTTTTAGGGTTTGGTCAAAGTTAGGGTCTTTGGGCCATGAGAGGGGTAAAATGGTCTTTTACCCTTCTAAGAGTACTAAGAGAGGGATTAGTCTAGCCTTGAGGGTTGTATTGATTAGAGTGCTTATTCCATGTGATTAGGCGGGGGCTAGACCGGATTTTACCGAGTTCGAGATTTACCGAGTTACCCGAGGTGAGTCTTCTAACTATACTTTACCTAGAGTGATAATTAGAGTTATGTGACAGAGTATCTTGCATGCTATTTATGTGATTGTGATACACTACATTATTTCTATGTGATTCATGTCGTGTATGTTCTAGAGTTTACAAAGTTAGAACCGGAAGGTTCACAGAGTTAGGACCAGAGGGTCCACAGAGTTAGGACCGGAGGGTCCACAGACTTACAGCCTCAAGTGGCTAATATGTGTTATACGTGGTATTTTGGGGATCTCACTAAGCATTTATGCTTACAGTGTTTTGTGTTATGTGTTTCAGGTACCAGTGAGGATCGCGGGAAGGCGCCGACATGATCAGTACACACTATTGGAGTTTTTATACATTGTGATCTTGGGATGTGTTTTTATGAATCGATATGTGATACATTGAGATTTGAGAATATTTATGAATGAAATTACACTTTTAAAAGCGAAAAATTGTTTTAAAATTTACGGTGTTACAAGTTGGTATCAGAGCCTTGGTTTGAGGGATTCGGATGCACCTTCGAGCGCATTTGAACTGAAACTGAGGATTTGAGGAATTTTTTGAAATAAAACAAAATTTTTTACAAGGAGTAAAAAGATTTTGAAAAGAGCAGAGCAGAGAAGTGCGTACGATCAGCCAGCGCCCGAACGGTGATTTCTCAAAATACCCTTATATTATGTGTTATGAGATATGAGATAACATGTTATGCATGCTAGAGTAGGCCAAGTATTCTTATTAGGACTAGAGTGCCCTGATTTGTGATGCCTTAGCCTAGGGGTTTTGCTGCTAGGAGATGCTTGAGAGTGAGTAGATAGCAACGAGGAGCTTATGAGAGATCTGCTAGAGAGTAGACTATGCATAGTGAGAGTAGAGTACTTGGGATTTGGGATCCTAGGAGGAGTACTTGGGGTGAATACTGATGCGGTGTGGACGGTAGTATTGGGCCCGTACTACCGAAGACACCAGATCAGTGCGCAGCCCAAGTAAGAATCCTGAGGGTACCAGGGATCGAGTAGGAATGGGATATCGAGTGTGTGCACACTCGAGTGAGTCTCTGATATTTTGTGTTGTATTTCAGAGAGACATCATGGTTGGGACACGCCACACACCGGAGAGCAGTGGTGTTAGTGATGAGGAGATCCGCAGGTTGATTCATGAGGAGGTGGTTGCTGCCATCCGAGCCGAGATACCAGAGATGTTTGGGTCTATCAAGACCACCCTGATCGAGACTTTTGACGAGCGTTATGCTGCTCTTACTGATGTTGCTGTTGCTGCAGCCACCGCAGCCGTCGCTGCTGCGAGGCCGCAGGGGGGTGACTCGTTGCTGTACCGAGAGTTCAGCAACACGAAGCCACCAGAGTTTGACGGGACGCAGGATCCAATCGCTGCGATGAGATGGATTTCTGATGTTGAGGGATGCTTCTATACATGTTCTTGCCCGAAGCATCTGAGAGTTCGGTTCGCGCTGAACCAGCTTCGCTTGGGAGCGAAGGACTGGTGGAAGTTTGTGACAGCGCACTACTCTTCTGCAGAGCTTGCTGTTGTGACCCGGGAGAGGTTCACCGCTATGTTTCGTGATGAGTACGTTCCCCCGGTGGAAAGGGAACGTTTGGCCCAGGAGTTCTTGACCCTCAAGCAGGGTACCGAGTCTCTTACAGTGATCACCAGGATGTTCCATGAGAGGGCGATGTTCTGCCCTGAGCACGTGTCTTCCGAGCAGGCACGCATGAGTCGGTATTTGAGCATTTTGAGGAGACACATCCGCGAGTTTGTGGCGAACTCGTCGTATCGGACATTTGCCGAGCTTCAGGCAAATGCCCGAAAGAGGGAGATTGAGCACGAGACTCAGGCCAGGGAGGAGGTGGAGTCTCAGGGGAGAGATCGGCGACCGGCACAGTCCCAGCCGGCATCCAAGCGGGCTAAGCCCGCCTATTCGAGATCAGGGAACCAGAAGAGCCGCACTTGTGGCAAGTGCGGCAAGAGTCATGAGGGGGTTTGCAGAGCAGGGTCTTGCTACAAGTGTGGCAAGGAGGGGCACATGGCCAAGGATTGCCCCAAGGGGTTTGCAATTTGTTTTCACTGCAACCAGACCGGACACCGGAAGGCCGAGTGTCCGCAGTTGCGGGGGTCAGCCCAGGAAGCATCACAGGGATCTGCCCCTGCTGCCGTTCGAGCTGCAGAGAGTCGGCCAGTGAAGGCCGAGGCGCCGAAGGCACGAGGGAGAGCCTTCCAGTTGACCACGGAGGAGGTCCGTGCAGCGCCAGATGTTGTGGCTGGTATGTATTCTTTCATCTATTTATTTTGAGTTGTGGTGTTATGCTTATATTATGATATGCGTAGGTACATTTCTTGTGAGTTCTGTACCTGCTTTGGTGTTATTTGACTCGGGTGCGAGTCGGTCTTTTGTGTCGTTAGCCTTTAGTCAGCACATCAGTATCTGTCGAGAGGCGTTGAGTCGACCTTTGCGAGTTTACATAGCTGACGAGAGAGCGGTGTATGCCACTGATGTGATTCGAGGATGTGTACTCGAGATCTTCGGCGTTGAGTTCCCGATCGATTTGGTCCCGATTGCGATGGGAGATGTCTGTGTCATCATGGGCATGGACTGGTTGAGCAGGTTTGGGGCGGTTATCGACTACGAGCGACAGTTGGTGACCATACGAGACCCTAGTGGGGGAGTTCTTACGGTTTATAGCGAGGGTACCCGTTCTGGGTCAGCATTTTGTTCGGCCGCTAGAGCGAGGCAGAGCCTACAACAGAGCTGTACTGGGTTTGTGGCTTATGTGGTGGATACGAGAGTAGATGCAGAGAGACCGAGATCGGTCGATGAGGTCTCGATAGTGCGTGAGTTCCCGGATGTTTTTCCCGAGGAGTTGCCGGGTGTGCCTCCAGAGAGACAGGTAGAGTTCCGTATCGATTTGGTTCCGGGGGCAGCGCCTATCGCCTTGCGCCACCAGAGATGCAGGAGTTATCCTCACAGCTGCATGAGCTGCTGGGGAAGGGGTTTATTCGGCCGAGTAGCTCGCCGTGGGGAGCGCCGATCCATTTTGTCAAGAAAAAGGATGGTTCACACCGGATGTGCATTGATTACCGGGAGTTGAACAAGCTGACGGTCAAGAACCGTTACCCCTTACCGAGAATCGACGATTTGTTCAATCAGCTGCAGGGAGCGTCTTGGTTCTCCAAGATTGAGCTGGGATCTGGATATCATCAGATGAGAGTGCGTGAAGAGGATATCCAGAAGACAGCATTCAGGACTCGTTATGGGCATTACGAGTTCGTGGTGATGCCTTTCGGACTTACCAATGCACCAGCGGCGTTCATGGATCTCATGAACAGAGTGTGCAGGCCGATGCTGGATCGTTCAGTGATCGTGTTCATCGATGACATATTGGTGTATTCGAGATCTAGAGAGCAGCATGAGGAGCATTTGAGGGAGATCCTCGGAGTTCTGAGATAAAAGAGGCTTTACGCCAAATTCTCCAAGTGCGATTTCTGGTTACGAGAGGTCCAGTTCTTAGGACACCTCGTCAACCAGAATGAGATATTGGTCGATCCGGCCAAGATTGAGGCGGTGATGAGTTGGGAGGTGCCGAGATCACCCACCGAGATCAGGAGTTTTCTAGGATTGGCCGGCTATTATCGGAGATTTATCAGGGATTTCTTCAAGATCGTCGTGCCTCGCACCAGGTTGACCCGGAAGGGTGTTGCTTTTTCATGGGGTCCGGAGCAGCAGACCTCGTTTGAGACACTTCGCCAGAGATTATGCGAAGCCCTGGTGTTAGCCCTCCCGGAGGGGATGGAGGATTTTGTGGTATATTGTGACGCGTCGATATCGGGATTGGGTGTGGTGCTGATGCAGAGAGGGCATGTGATAGCATACGCATCGAGACAACTGAAGCCTCATGAGACAAGGTATCCTACTCACGATCTGGAGTTGGGGGCTGTGGTGTTCGCCCTCAAGATCTGGCGTCACTATTTGTATGGGGTTCGGTGTACCATATACACGGATCACAAGAACTTGAAGTATCTGATGGATTAGCCCAACCTGAATATGCGCCAGAGGAGATGGTTGGATGTGGTAAAGGATTACGGTTGTGAGATCCTATACCACCCGGGCAAAGCTAATGTTGTAGCTGATGCCCTGAGCCGTAGGGCGGAGAGTGCCCCGATTCGAGACATTTGTATGTGGTTGACGGTGATGACTCTGGTGTTGAACACCATTCGGGAGGCCCAGGCAGAGGCTGTGAGACCGGAGAACCGCAAGAAAGAGCGGGTGATTGGGCAGGTATCTGAGTTCGTGACCGATAGCCGAGGGCTTATGACCTTTCAGGGTTGGATTTGGGTGCCATACGCAGGCGGGACATGTACCACCTTGATGGAAGAGGCGCACCGATCGAGGTTCTCGATCCATCCCGGGGCCACTAAGATGTATTTGGATCTGAAGAAAGATTATTGGTGGCCCTGTATGAAGAGGGATGTTGCATGGTTTGTTGAGAGGTGCTTGACCTGTCGCAGGGTTAAGGCCGAGCACCAGTGACCGCATGGCAAGTTGCAGCCATTTGAGATTCCCCAGTGGAAGTGGGAATAGATTTCCATGGATTTTATCACCACACTGCCGAGGACTGCGAGAGGTGTCGATGCAATTTGGGTGATCGTTGACCGGCTGACGAAGAGCGCTCATTTTCTTGCTATCAGTGAGAGCTCTTCTACGGAGAGTGTTAGGGTGCAAAGTCACTCTTGGATGTAGTGTTTTAGGCTTTCCCTCTTGTTTGTGTAAATGGGTTGAGTCTTTCCTATAAATAGGAAGTGAGTGACTCCCATTATGTAAGGAACCATTTGGAGTGTTAGACTAGAGAGTGAAACTTCGTACAAACCCATTTATATATTCTTTCTAGATCTAATATGAGCTTACAAAGATTTATTTACTCCTTGTGTTCTTGATTTTACATGATGATTCACTAGATCTTTCTAATTCCGCACATGTCATCATAATCAACACCACTACAATTGGTATCAAAGCGGGTGTTCTTGATTGGATCAAGAATTGATCCTTGATGGCTATCTTGATTTGGTGATTCTTCATGTTCTTGTTGATCTTCGTGTTTAGAGAGTGTTGTGTGTTCTAGAAGTCGAATTTTTCCTTGATTTGATCCATAATTCGACTTTCTCTCTCTAGAATACTTGTTTGTGTTACTTTCTCTCTCTAGAAAACCCAAGTTCATATCGATTGATCAAAGATGGAAGAAACAATTTGTGAAATTTTTTTTATGGAGGATTATTCATGGTCATTTAGTTTTGAAGGAGTTCTCAATTGTTTTGTAACCGGGTATTTCAAACAAAATTCACTCATTTCTAGTATGAAATGTGAATGTGGAAAATTCAATGGTTATCCTCTTAATCATGATCATCATAAGACGTTGCTTAATCGTTTGGTAACAACTTATCATGAAAGAAGAAAGAAGAAGAAAGATGATGAAGTAATTGAAGGAATTCGTCTTGATGAATGCATATATGGTGATAATGTTCTTGCTTCTTACCCGGTTGTTCTTGATGTTCAAGAAAAAGGAGTTCAAGTTGATTTTAATGATGAAAAAGTTTTTTGCTCGATTGGAGTTCAAACCGATGATATTTTGTGTTCTTGTGATTCGTTTGAAGGAATGATACCTTATCGGAAGCCGGTGATCGAAGAAATTCACAAGTATCAAACTCCAAAAGATTTGATTCAAACTCAAAATGTTCAAGTTGTGGAAAGTGGGTTTGTTCATGAGATCAAGTCTTCAAGATGCAAAAAGATGAGAAAGAAAAAGAAGAAGAAGATTAATCGGAAGAACAAGCGAGTTTACTCACAAAAATCGTTAAATGTTGTGAAGCTGAAATCCGTGAAGCAAATTTGGGTTCCAAAGTAACAATCTCCAAATGTTGCATTGAATTTGAAGTCAAAACCCAAAAGTGTTGGTGGTTCTTTTGAAGATGTTGTTGGATCGTTGAAGAACACGAAGAACACGAAGAACGAGTTGTACATCACGCATAGTGGGTGGTACAATGCTCAAATTGGAGATTTCCTCATTCCAACAAAAGAACCAAGATCTTCTAAATTTGATTCGTTCGTTGAAAACGGAACTCGATTCGTCAAAAAGGTATCTCAAATTCTCAAATGGATTCCAAAACATCCATGATTTCGATTCGTATTTTGCGTTTTTCATTTTTGATCGATTTGCCTCATTAGATCAAATTTGTTTCAACCCCATTGTTGATCCAATTATTTTTTTTATGATCAATAATATTCGTTTCGAGGCTAATTGTTGTTGATCCAATTCATCTTTTCTTTGATTAAGCCCAATTACTCTTGATTTAGCCCAAATTTTGATTCATTCCTCGTTAAAATGATAATTTGTCACTGTTCATAAATCAATTAAGCCCAAAACGTATATTACTTACTGTTTCTTTGATCCGAATTCAATGTTGAAGCCCAAAGAATCCCTTAATCAAATATGAAACAATTCATTCATTCCTCTTCACACGCTTGAAGTTCTTGTACTCGCGATTGTTCTTGGCAGTATTTATACGAACGAGGTTTCATCTTGTTTTTCTAAACAATCGATGCGTATAGATTTATCTTGTGAATCGATTGTATTTGGTTTGTACCAATATAAAGTCGATTATGATCAAGCGGTCAATAATTGATTTATGAAAACTGATGAAGAACAAATGAAATATCAATTTTCGGTTCTTATGATTCTTCTTAATGTTTATTCAAGAACAGATGAAGAATGTGATATTTTTTTGGTTAATAATGTTGGTTGATCTGAAAAGTGTGTTGAAGAAGATCGATTTGTGTTTATCGACTGATACGTTGAAGAGTCAAACTTCAAAAGTCAAAATTGAGATGCAATTGAATTTTTTTTTGGAACGAAAGCAAATGATGTGTAGTTGAAAATCGATGTTCACCGAGGCTCAATTGATATTCGATATAAATTTCAATTGAAAAAGATTGGGAAGGTTTGACTCAATTTTGAGATTGATTTCGTTGAGAAGGTTGATCGAGAAATTGGAATATCTATAACGATTGTTTGAAAGTCAAAATGGAATGGAAAGTCTAATGACGATGGGTGAATGATATTTCGATGAATTGGGTTTACTAGTGAAGAACAAACCTGTGTTGAAATCAAGTTCAATGGTTGGTGTTTTGCTTGAGAACGAAATCTGATTTGAATGATAAAGGTCGAATTAAATTGAAATCGAAAGCTTGTATTACGAATAATTGATGCCAAGAGGATGAAGAAATCGTTGATGTTTTTCAGATCGATAGGGTATAGTCACTGTGATATCGATGATTGTTCATGTCGTCGATTAGTTTGGAGGTCAAACAGCCTTGACTGTGGAATTTTGGAGTTGATATTCAATGGTTGATTTGATTTTGGAGATTATTGGAATCGACTGATTTTGAAGTCGATTAGGAAGAAAGCAAAGATGCTTGATTTACGATTGATAGCCTTGAGTGTCGAATCTGTTTTGGATTGGTGATGTGGAATCGAGAGTCGATGATTATTGTAAGATTGTCGCTGAGCATTGAAGCCTGGGAGTCTCGATTTGCAAGAGTTGAAGTCGAAGTCAATTTTGACTTTCCTTGGTCAACTTCACTATTCGTGTCTGCTAACGAATTAAATTGGGGAAGAAAACAACTATTTACGATTTGGGTCCCTGAAGTTTCTAAGAAGTGGCAGAAATAGTCCAGTTTCGAATATTGAGCATTTGAGGGAGATCCTCGGAGTTCTGAGATCAAAGAGGCTTTACGCCAAATTCTCCAAGTGCGATTTCTGGTTACGAGAGGTCCAGTTCTTAGGACACCTCGTCAACCAGAATGGGATATTGGTCGATCCGGCCAAGATTGAGGCGGTGATGAGTTGGGAGGTGCCGAGATCACCCACCGAGATCAGGAGTTTTCTAGGATTGGCCGGCTATTATCGGAGATTTATCAGGGATTTCTCCAAGATCGTCGTGCCTCGCACCAGGTTGACCCGGAAGGGTGTTGCTTTTTCATGGGGTCCAGAGCAGCAGACCTCGTTTGAGACACTTCGCCAGAGATTATGCGAAGCCCTGGTGTTAGTCCTCCCGGAGGGGATGGAGGATTTTGTGGTATATTGTGACGCGTCGATATCGGGATTGGGTGTGGTGCTGATGCAGAGAGGGCATGTGATAGCATACGCATCGAGACAACTGAAGCCTCATGAGACAAGGTATCCTACTCACGATCTGGAGTTGGGGGCTGTGGTGTTCGCCCTCAAGATCTGGCGTCACTATTTGTATGGGGTTCGGTGTACCATATACACGGATCACAAGAACTTGAAGTATCTGATGGATTACCCCAACCTGAATATGCGCCAGAGGAGATGGTTGGATGTGGTAAAGGATTACGATTGTGAGATCCTGTACCACCCGGGCAAAGCTAATGTTGTAGCTGATGCCCTGAGCCGTAGGGCGGAGAGTGCCCCGATTCGAGACATTTGTATGTGGTTGACGGTGATGACTCTGGTGTTGAACACCATTCGGGAGGCCCAGGCAGAGGCTGTGAGACCGGAGAACCGCAAGAAAGAGCGGGTGATGGGGCAGGTATCTGAGTTCGTGACCGATAGCCGAGGGCTTATGACCTTTCAGGGTTGGATTTGGGTGCCATACGCAGGCGGGACATGTACCACCTTGATGGAAGAGGCGCACCGATCGAGGTTCTCGATCCATCCTGGGGCCACTAAGATGTATTTGGATCTGAAGAAAGATTATTGGTGGCCCTGTATGAAGAGGGATGTTGCATGGTTTGTTGAGAGGTGCTTGACCTGTCGCAGGGTTAAGGCCGAGCACCAGTGACCGCATGGCAAGTTGCAGCCATTTGAGATTCCCCAGTGGAAGTGGGAATAGATTTCCATGGATTTTATCACCACACTGCCGAGGACTGCGAGAGGTGTCGATGCAATTTGGGTGATCGTTGACCGGCTGACGAAGAGCGCTCATTTTCTTGCTATCAGTGAGAGCTCTTCTGCGGAGAGTGTTAGGGTGCAAAGTCACTCTTGGATGTAGTGTTTTAGGCTTTCCCTCTTGTTTGTGTAAATGGGTTGAGTCTTTCCTATAAATAGGAAGTGAGTGACTCCCATTATGTAAGGAACCATTTGGAGTGTTAGACTAGAGAGTGAAACTTCGTACAAACCCATTTATATATTCTTTCTAGATCTAATATGAGCTTACAAAGATTTATTTACTCCTTGTGTTCTTGATTTTACATGATGATTCACTAGATCTTTCTAATTCCGCACATGCCATCATAATCAACACCACTACAATTGGTATCAAAGCGGGTGTTCTTGATTGGATCAAGAATTGATCCTTGATGGCTATCTTGATTTGGTGATTCTTCATGTTCTTGTTGATCTTCGTGTTTAGAGAGTGTTGTGTGTTCTAGAAGTCGAATTTTGCCTTGATTTGATCGATAATTCGACTTTCTCTCTCTAGAATACTTGTTTGTGTTACTTTCTCTCTCTAGAAAACCCAAGTTCATATCGATTGATCAAAGATGGAAGAAACAATTTGTGAAATTTTTTTTATGGAGGATTATTCATGGTCATTTAGTTTTGAAGGAGTTCTCAATTGTTTTGTAACCGGGTATTTCAAACAAAATTCACTCATTTCTAGTATGAAATGTGAATGTGGAAAATTCAATGGTTATCCTCTTAATCATGATCATCATAAGACGTTGCTTAATCGTTTGGTAACAACTTATCATGAAAGAAGAAAGAAGAAGAAAGATGATGAAGTAATTGAAGGAATTCGTCTTGATGAATGCATATATGGTGATAATGTTCTTGCTTCTTACCCGGTTGTTCTTGATGTTCAAGAAAAAGGAGTTCAAGTTGATTTTAATGATGAAAAAGTTTTTTGCTCGATTGGAGTTCAAACCGATGATATTTTGTGTTCTTGTGATTCGTTTGAAGGAATGATACCTTATCGGAAGCCGGTGATCGAAGAAATTCACAAGTATCAAACTCCAAAAGATTTGATTCAAACTCAAAATGTTCAAGTTGTGGAAAGTGGGTTTGTTCATGAGATCAAGTCTTCAAGATGCAAAAAGATGAGAAAGAAAAAGAAGAAGAAGATTAATCGGAAGAACAAGCGAGTTTACTCACAAAAATCGTTAAATGTTGTGAAGCTGAAATCCGTGAAGCAAATTTGGGTTCCAAAGCAACAATCTCCAAATGTTGCATTGAATTTGAAGTCAAAACCCAAAAGTGTTGGTGGTTCTTTTGAAGATGTTGTTGGATCGTTGAAGAACACGAAGAACGAGTTGTACATCACGCATAGTGGGTGGTACAATGCTCAAATTGGAGATTTCCTCATTCCAACAAAAGAACCAAGATCTTCTAAATTTGATTCGTTCGTTGAAAACGGAACTCGATTCGTCAAAAAGGTATCTCAAATTCTCAAATGGATTCCAAAACATCCATGATTTCGATTCGTATTTTGCGTTTTTCATTTTTGATCGATTTGCCTCATTAGATCAAATTTGTTTCAACCCCATTGTTGATCCAATTATTTTTTTTATGATCAATAATATTCGTTTCGAGGCTAATTGTTGTTGATCCAATTCATCTTTTCTTTGATTAAGCCCAATTACTCTTGATTTAGCCCAAATTTTGATTCATTCCTCGTTAAAATGATAATCTGTCACTGTTCATAAATCAATTAAGCCCAAAACGTATATTACTTACTGTTTCTTTGATCCGAATTCAATGTTGAAGCCCAAAGAATCCCTTAATCAAATATGAAACAATTCATTCATTCCTCTTCACACGCTTGAAGTTCTTGTACTCTCGATTGTTCTTGGCAGTATTTATACGAATGAGGTTTCATCTTGTTTTTCTAAACAATCGATGCGTATAGATTTATCTTGTGAATCGATTGTATTTGGTTTGTACCAATATAAAGTCGATTATGATCAAGCGGTCAATAACTGATTTATGAAAACTGATGAAGAACAAATGAAATATCAATTTTCGGTTCTTATGATTCTTCTTAATGTTTATTCAAGAACAGATGAAGAATGTGATATTTTTTTGGTTAATAATGTTGGTTGATCTGAAAAGTGTGTTGAAGAAGATCGATTTGTGTTTATCGACTGATACGTTGAAGAGTCAAAATTCAAAAGTCAAAATTGAGATGCAATTGAATTTTTTTTTTGGAACGAAAGCAAATGATGTGTAGTTGAAAATCGATGTTCACCGAGGCTCAATTGATATTCGATATAAATTTCAATTGAAAAAGATTGGGAAGGTTTGACTCAATTTTGAGATTGATTTCGTTGAGAAGGTTGATCGAGAAATTGGAATATCTATAACGATTGTTTGAAAGTCAAAATGGAATGGAAAGTCTAATGACGATGGGTGAATGATATTTCGATGAATTGGGTTTACTAGTGAAGAACAAACCTGTGTTGAAATCAAGTTCAATGGTTGGTGTTTTGCTTGAGAACGAAATCTGATTTGAATGATAAAGGTCGAATTAAATTGAAATCGAAAGCTTGTATTACGAATAATTGATGCCAAGAGGATGAAGAAATCGTTGATGTTTTTCAGATCGATTGGGTATAGTCACTGTGATATCGATGATTGTTGATGTCGTCGGTTAGTTTGGAGGTCAAACAGCCTTGACTGTGGAATTTTGGAGTTGATATTCAATGGTTGATTTGATTTTGGAGATTATTGGAATCGACTGATTTTGAAGTCGATTAAGAAGAAAGCAAAGATGCTTGATTTACGATTGATAGCCTTGAGTGTCGAATCTGTTTTGGATTGGTGATGTGGAATCGAGAGTCGATGATTATTGTAAGATTGTCGCTGAGCATTAAAGCCTGGGAGTCTCGATTTGCAAGAGTTGAAGTCGAAGTCAATTTTGACTTTCCTTGGTCAACTTCACTATTCGTGTCTGCTAACGAAGTAAATTGGGGAAGAAAACAACTATTTACGATTTGGGTCCCTGAAGTTTCTAAGAAGTGGCAGAAATAGTCCAGTTTCGAATATTGAGCAAAAATTGTGAAGAATGCTGAAGTTTCATGTTCAGTCCCTGCAGTTTGTGCGAATTAACATTTTCTACCCAGTTTCACAAATGGGGGAGAATTTCTCATATTTGGCTGTTTTTGGCGCAACGGGACCCTGCAGAATTCAGAAAGTGACGATTTTTACCCGGTTTTTGAAAAATCTTGCAACTTTCACCCAAAAAGTCAAAAATTTTCATAAATTGGAAATTTTTTTGTGGCTTTTTCGTGATTGTTTTTCCGTGCAAGATTTTTGGTGATTCATTTTTGGTACACATCAAGGGGGAGTATCGTGAAGACTATTCCTCGGGCGCTTCTCACCCTTAGTGGGTTTTATAATCATTTTTTGATTATAAAAAGGGGGAGAATGATGGGTATTCGAAGCTTCTCGGGTTTGTCGAATATTCATTTGCGGATTTGAAGACCGGTGTTACTTCGAGGGGGAGTTTGGTCTTGATCGCGTTAGCTCGTTGGAGATTGAAGCCGGACATCTAATCCTAACTTTCAGGGGGAGAATGTTAGGGTGCAAAGTCATTCTTGGATGTAGTGTTTTAGGCTTTCCCTCTTGTTTGTGTAAATGGGTTGAGTCTTTCCTATAAATAGGAAGTGAGTGACTCCCATTATGTAAGGAACCATTTGGAGTGTTAGACTAGAGAGAGAAACTTGGTACAAATCCATTTGTATATTCTTTCTAGATCTAATATGAGCTTACAAAGATTTATTTACTCCTTGTGTTCTTGATTTTACATGATGATTCACTAGATCTTTCTAATTCCGCACATGCCATCTTAATCAACACCACTACAGAGAGGCTGGCAGAGTTGTATGTGAGAGAGGTGGTATCGCGGCATAGAGTACCGATCTCGATCGTGTCGGACCGAGATGTGCGTTTCACTTCCAGGTTCTGGAAGAAATTTCATGAGGAGTTGGGTACGAGGCTGCATTTCAGTACCGCATACCACCCACAGACGGACGGACAGAGTGAGCGGACGATTCAGATGCTCGAGGACATGCTTAGGGCATGTGTGTTGGACTTCGGAGGAAGTTGGGACACGTATCTGCCGTTGGCTGAGTTTTCTTATAACAACATCCATCATTCAAGTATCGGTATGCCTCCCTTTGAGTTGTTGTATGGGAGGAGGTGTCGGACTCCCATCTGCTGGGGCGAGGTCGGACAGTGAGTGTTAGGTAGCACTGAGTTAGTGCTCCAGACGACAGAGCAGATACAGCAGGTCAGCCAGAGGTTGTTGACAACTCAGAGTCGCCAGAAGAATTATGCGGATAGGCGACGATCCGAACTTGAGTTTCAGGTGGGAGACTTCGTACTCCTGAAAGTATCTCCTTGGAAAGGAGTGATCCGATTCAGGAAGAGGGGCAAGCTGGGGCCCCGGTACATTGGTCCGTTCTGGGTGACCGCGAGGGTGGGCAGGGTAGGATATCGTTTGGAGCTACCTGCGGAGTTGAGCCAGATTCATGATACCTTCCACGTGTCTCAGTTGAGGAAGTGTATAGCCGACGAGTCGGCGGTGGTGCCATTGGAGGATATTCAGGTAGATGTGAGCCTGAATTATGTTGAGAGGCCAGTTGCGATCATGCATCGAAAGATCAAGGTTCTGAGGAACAAAGAGGTGCCCCTGGTTTAAGTCCAGTGGCAACATCGGAGAGGGTCCGAGCTGACCTGGGAACCGGAGTTGGATATGCGGGAGCAGCATCCAGAGTTGTTTGAGGAGCAAGACTTCGAGGGCGAAGTCTGATTCTAGTGGGGGAGAATTGTAACATCCGGATTCCCAGGTATCTTATTTTAAGTATTTATCTAGAGTTTTAGGGAGGGACTCGGCGAGTAGGCGCTCAGACTCGCCGAGTAGGACCGCGAATTCTTGTCTGGATTAATGAATGGACTCGACGAGTCGATGCGTGGACTCAGGGAGTCCGCGCTGTAAAGTGAAACCCTAAATCTCCGGGCCTGAGCCCTATTTAAAGGCCCTTATGGCCGTCATTTGCGGCCACTACTCCCCTGTGAAAACCCTAGAGAGCAAAGAGAGCTTAGAGAGCATTTTGGAGGCTAAATCTTCATCCTTTGGTGTAATCTTGCAAGAAGGAGTGGGCAAATCCAAGCTAGATCGATTGTGGAGCTTGGATCTGTGTTGTTCACACCGAGATTCACGTTTTGAGGTACAAGTTCCTTCCTATTTCGTGTATTTGATAGATTCCTTGAATCTAGGGTTTCCTTTGCTCAATTTTGAGTTAGATTGTGAAGCATATGAGGTCACTTTGGGTAGAGATGATAGATCTGGACCTTGAGAGGTCCAAAAGGTCCCAAGCTTCCAGCTTTATGAGGTTTCGTGTGAGCCTTGAGGGTAGAACCCCATTTTAAAGGTTATATCTCCATTTTTGGTCTTATAAGCATTGCATGAACGTAAAGTTTGAACCTTTACGTGATTTTCGAGTGTTACAAGGTTGGATCTAGTGGTTGGTGAAGCAAATCTGACCTCAAAAGATCTTTTGAGTGTGTTCATGGGAGGAACTCACCGAGCCCATAAGGGACTCGACGAGTCGCGTCGGGTCGACCCGCGAATCGTGACCTGTGATGACCCATTGAGTGTAGGGTTGACTCAGCGAGTCGAGTGAGGACCACGGGCGAAGAGGACATGCATGTACTCGCCGAGTCACACGAGTGCACTCGGCGAGTCCGGTCTAAGTTTGACCGTTGACTTTTGTTGACTTTTAGGGTTTGGTCAAAGTTAGGGTCTTTGGGCCATGAGAGGGGTAAAATGGTCTTTTACCCTTCTAAGAGTACTAAGAGAGGGATTAGTCTAGCCTTGAGGGTTGTATTGATTAGAGTGCTTATTCCATGTGATTAGGCGGGGGCTAGACCGGATTTTACCGAGTTCGAGATTTACCGAGTTACCCGAGGTGAGTCTTCTAACTATACTTTACCTAGAGTGATAATTAGAGTTATGTGACAGAGTATCTTGCATGCTATTTATGTGATTGTGATACACTACATTATTTCTATGTGATTCATGTCGTGTATGTTCTAGAGTTTACAAAGTTAGAACCGGAAGGTTCACAGAGTTAGGACCAGAGGGTCCACAGAGTTAGGACCGGAGGGTCCACAGACTTACAGCCTCAAGTGGCTAATATGTGTTATACGTGGTATTTTGGGGATCTCACTAAGCATTTATGCTTACAGTGTTTTGTGTTATGTGTTTCAGGTACCAGTGAGGATCGCGGGAAGGCGCCGGCATGATCAGTACACACTATTGGAGTTTTTATACATTGTGATCTTGGGATGTGTTTTTATGAATCGATATGTGATACATTGAGATTTGAGAATATTTATGAATGAAATTACACTTTTAAAAGCGAAAAATTGTTTTAAAATTTACGGTGTTACAAGTTGGTTTCAGAGCCTTGGTTTGAGGGATTCGGATGCACCTTCGAGCGCATTTGAACTGAAACTGAGGATTTGAGGAATTTTTTGAAATAAAACAAAATTTTTTACAAGGAGTAAAAAGATTTTGAAAAGAGCAGAGCAGAGAAGTGCGTACGATCAGCCAGCGCCCGAACGGTGATTTCTCAAAATACCCTTATATTATGTGTTATGAGATATGAGATAACATGTTATACATGCTAGAGTAGGCCAAGTATTCTTATTAGGACTAGAGTGCCCTGATTTGTGATGCCTTAGCCTAGGGGTTTTGCTGCTAGGAGATGCTTGAGAGTGAGTAGATAGCAGCGAGGAGCTTATGAGAGATCTGCTAGAGAGTAGACTATGCATAGTGAGAGTAGAGTACTTGGGATTTGGGATCCTAGGAGGAGGACTTGGGGTGAATACTGATGCGGTGTGGACGGTAGTATTGGGCCCGTACTACCGAAGACACCAGATCAGTGCGCAGCCCAAGTAAGAATCCTGAGGGTACCAGGGATCGAGTAGGAATGGGATATCGAGTGTGTGCACACTCGAGTGAGTCTCTGATATTTTGTGTTGTATTTCAGAGAGACATCATGGTTGGGACACGCCACACACCGGAGAGCAATGGTGTTAGTGATGAGGAGATCCGCAGGTTGATTCATGAGGAGGTGGTTGCTGCCATCCGAGCCGAGATACCAGAGATGTTTGGGTCTATCAAGACCACCCTGATCGAGACTTTTGACGAGCGTTATGCTGCTCTTACTGATGTTGCTGTTGCTGCAGCCACCGCAGCCGTCGCTGCTGCGAGGCCGCAGGGGGGTGACTCGTTGCTGTACCGAGAGTTCAGCAACACGAAGCCACCAGAGTTTGACGGGACGCAGGATCCAATCGCTGCGATGAGATGGATTTCTGATGTTGAGGGATGCTTCTATACATGTTCTTGCCCGGAGCATCTGAGAGTTTGGTTCGCGCTGAACCAGCTTCGCTTGGGAGCGAAGGACTGGTGGAAGTTTGTGACAGCGCACTACTCTTCTGCAGAGCTTGCTGTTGTGACCTGGGAGAGGTTCACCGCTATGTTTCGTGATGAGTACGTTCCCCCGGTGGAAAGGGAACGTTTGGCCCAGGAGTTCTTGACCCTCAAGCAGGGTACCGAGTCTGTTACAGTGATCACCAGGATGTTCCATGAGAGGGCGATGTTCTGCCCTGCGCACGTGTCTTCCGAGCAGGCACGCATGAGTCGGTATTTGAGCATTTTGAGGAGACACATCCGCGAGTTTGTGGCGAACTCGTCGTACCGGACATTTGCCGAGCTTCAGGCAAATGCCCGAAAGAGGGAGATTGAGCACGAGACTCAGGCCAGGGAGGAGGTGGAGTCTCAGGGGAGAGATCGGCGACCGGCACAGTCCCAGCCGGCATCCAAGCGGGCTAAGCCCGCCTATTCGAGATCAGGGAACCAGAAGAGCCGCACTTGTGGCAAGTGCGGCAAGAGTCATGAGGGGGTTTGTAGAGCAGGGTCTTGCTACAAGTGTGGCAAGGAGGGGCACATGGCCAAGGATTGCCCCAAGGGGTTTGCAATTTGTTTTCACTGCAACCAGACCGGACACCGGAAGGCCGAGTGTCCGCAGTTGCGGGGGTCAGCCCAGGAAGCATCACATGGATCTGCTCCTGCTGCCGTTCGAGCTGCAGAGAGTCGGCCAGTGAAGGTCGAGGCGACGAAGGCACGAGGGAGAGCCTTCCAGTTGACCACGGAGGAGGTCCGCGCAGCGCCAGATGTTGTGGCTGGTATGTATTCTTTCATCTATTTATTTTGAGTTGTGGTGTTATGCTTATATTATGATATGCGTAGGTACATTTCTTGTGAGTTCTGTACCTGCTTTGGTGTTATTTGACTCGGGTGCGAGTCGGTCTTTTGTGTCGTTAGCCTTTAGTCAGCACATCAGTATCTGTCGAGAGGCGTTGAGTCGACCTTTGCGAGTTTACATAGCTGACGAGAGAGCGGTGTATGCCACTGATGTGATTCGAGGATGTGTACTCGAGATCTTCGGCGTTGAGTTCCCGATCGATTTGGTCCCGATTGCGATGGGAGATGTCTGTGTCATCATGGGCATGGACTGGTTGAGCAGGTTTGGGGCGGTTATCGACTACGAGCGACAGTTGGTGACCATACGAGACCCTAGTGGGGGAGTTCTTACGGTTTATAGCGAGGGTACCCGTTCTGGGTCAGCATTTTGTTCGGCCGCTAGAGCGAGGCAGAGCCTACAACAGAGCTGTATTGGGTTTGTGGCTTATGTGGTGGATACGAGAGTAGATGCAGAGAGACCGAGATCGGTCGATGAGGTCTCGATAGTGCGTGAGTTCCCGGATGTTTTTCCCGAGGAGTTGTCGGGTGTGCCTCCAGAGAGACAGGTAGAGTTCCGTATCGATTTGGTTCCGGGGGCAGCGCCTATCGCCTTGCGCCACCAGAGATGCAGGAGTTATCCTCACAGCTGCATGAGCTGCTGGGGAAGGGGTTTATTCGGCCGAGTAGCTCGCCGTGGGGAGCGCCGATCCATTTTGTCAAGAAAAAGGATGGTTCACACCGGATGTGCATTGATTACCGGGAGTTGAACAAGCTGACGGTCAAGAACCGTTACCCCTTACCGAGAATCGACGATTTGTTCAATCAGCTGCAGGGAGCGTCTTGGTTCTCCAAGATTGAGCTGGGATCTGGATATCATCAGATGAGAGTGCGTGAAGAGGATATCCAGAAGACAACATTCAGGACTCGTTATGGGCATTACGAGTTCGTGGTGATGCCTTTCGGACTCACCAATGCACCAGCGGCGTTCGTGGATCTCATGAACAGAGTGTGCAGGCCGATGCTGGATCGTTCAGTGATCGTGTTCATCGATGACATATTGGTGTATTCGAGATCTAGAGAGCAGCATGAGGAGCATTTGAGGGAGATCCTCGGAGTTCTGAGATCAAAGAGGCTTTACGCCAAATTCTCCAAGTGCGATTTCTGGTTACGAGAGGTCCAGTTCTTAGGACACCTCGTCAACCAGAATGGGATATTGGTCGATCCGGCCAAGATTGAGGCGGTGATGAGTTGGGAGGTGCCGAGATCACCCACCGAGATCAGGAGTTTTCTAGGATTGGCCGGCTATTATCGGAGATTTATCAGGGATTTCTTCAAGATCGTCGTGCCTCGCACCAGGTTGACCCGGAAGGGTGTTGCTTTTTCATGGGGTCCGGAGCAGCAGACCTCGTTTGAGACACTTCGCCAGAGATTATGCGAAGCCCTGGTGTTAGCCCTCCCGGAGGGGATGGAGGATTTTGTGGTATATTGTGACGCGTCGATATCGGGATTGGGTGTGGTGCTGATGCAGAGAGGGCATGTGATAGCATACGCATCGAGACAACTGAAGCCTCATGAGACAAGGTATCCTACTCACGATCTGGAGTTGGGGGCTGTGGTGTTCGCCCTCAAGATCTGGCGTCACTATTTGTATGGGGTTCGGTGTACCATATACACGGATCACAAGAACTTGAAGTATCTGATGGATTACCCCAACCTGAATATGCGCCAGAGGAGATGGTTGGATGTGGTAAAGGATTACGATTGTGAGATCCTGTACCACCCGGGCAAAGCTAATGTTGTAGCTGATGCCCTGAGCCGTAGGGCGGAGAGTGCCTCGATTCGAGACATTTGTATGTGGTTGACGGTGATGACTCTGGTGTTGAACACCATTCGGGAGGCCCAGGCAGAGGCTGTGAGACCGGAGAACCGCAAGAAAGAGCGGGTGATTGGGCAGGTATCTGAGTTCGTGACCGATAGCCGAGGGCTTATGACCTTTCAGGGTTGGATTTGGGTGCCATACGCAGGCGGGACATGTACCACCTTGATGGAAGAGGCGCACCGATCGAGGTTCTCGATCCATCCCGGGGCCACTAAGATGTATTTGGATCTGAAGAAAGATTATTGGTGGCCCTGTATGAAGAGGGATGTTGCATGGTTTGTTGAGAGGTGCTTGACCTGTCGCAGGGTTAAGGCCGAGCACCAGTGACCGCATGGCAAGTTGCAGCCATTTGAGATTCCCCAGTGGAAGTGGGAATAGATTTCCATGGATTTTATCACCACACTGCCGAGGACTGCGAGAGGTGTCGATGCAATTTGGGTGATCGTTGACCGGCTGACGAAGAGCGCTCATTTTCTTGCTATCAGTGAGAGCTCTTCTGCGGAGAGTGTTAGGGTGCAAAGTCACTCTTGGATGTAGTGTTTTAGGCTTTCCCTCTTGTTTGTGTAAATGGGTTGAGTCTTTGCTATAAATAGGAAGTGAGTGACTCCCATTATGTAAGGAACCATTTGGAGTGTTAGACTAGAGAGTGAAACTTCGTACAAACCCATTTATATATTCTTTCTAGATCTAATATGAGCTTACAAAGATGTATTTACTCCTTGTGTTCTTGATTTTACATGATGATTCACTAGATCTTTCTAATTCCGCACATGCCATCATAATCAACACCACTACAATTGGTATCAAAGCGGGTGTTCTTGTTGGATCAAGAATTGATCCTTGATGGCTATCTTGATTTGGTGATTCTTCATGTTCTTGTTGATCTTCGTGTTTAGAGAGTGTTGTGTGTTCTAGAAGTCGAATTTTTCCTTGATTTGATCCATAATTCGACTTTCTCTCTCTAGAATACTTGTTTGTGTTACTTTCTCTCTCTAGAAAACCCAAGTTCATATCGATTGATCAAAGATGGAAGAAACAATTTGTGAAATTTTTTTTATGGAGGATTATTCATGGTCATTTAGTTTTGAAGGAGTTCTCAATTGTTTTGTAACCGGGTATTTCAAACAAAATTCACTCATTTCTAGTATGAAATGTGAATGTGGAAAATTCAATGGTTATCCTCTTAATCATGATCATCATAAGACGTTGCTTAATCGTTTGGTAACAACTTATCATGAAAGAAGAAAGAAGAAGAAAGATGATGAAGTAATTGAAGGAATTCGTCTTGATGAATGCATATATGGTGATAATGTTCTTGCTTCTTACCCGGTTGTTCTTGATGTTCAAGAAAAAGGAGTTCAAGTTGATTTTAATGATGAAAAAGTTTTTTGCTCGATTGGAGTTCAAACCGATGATATTTTGTGTTCTTGTGATTCGTTTGAAGGAATGATACCTTATCGGAAGCCGGTGATCGAAGAAATTCACAAGTATCAAACTCCAAAAGATTTGATTCAAACTCAAAATGTTCAAGTTGTGGAAAGTGGGTTTGTTCATGAGATCAAGTCTTCAAGATGCAAAAAGATGAGAAAGAAAAAGAAGAAGAAGATTAATCGGAAGAACAAGCGAGTTTACTCACAAAAATCGTTAAATGTTGTGAAGCTGAAATCCGTGAAGCAAATTTGGGTTCCAAAGCAACAATCTCCAAATGTTGCATTGAATTTGAAGTCAAAACCCAAAAGTGTTGGTGGTTCTTTTGAAGATGTTGTTGGATCGTTGAAGAACACGAAGAACACGAAGAACGAGTTGTACATCACGCATAGTGGGTGGTACAATGCTCAAATTGGAGATTTCCTCATTCCAACAAAAGAACCAAGATCTTCTAAATTTGATTCGTTCGTTGAAAACGGAACTCGATTCGTCAAAAAGGTATCTCAAATTCTCAAATGGATTCCAAAACATCCATGATTTCGATTCGTATTTTGCGTTTTTCATTTTTGATCGATTTGCCTCATTAGATCAAATTTGTTTCAACCCCATTGTTGATCCAATTATTTTTTTTATGATCAATAATATTCGTTTCGAGGCTAATTGTTGTTGATCCAATTCATCTTTTCTTTGATTAAGCCCAATTACTCTTGATTTAGCCCAAATTTTGATTCATTCCTCGTTAAAATGATAATCTGTCACTGTTCATAAATCAATTAAGCCCAAAACGTATATTACTTACTGTTTCTTTGATCCGAATTCAATGTTGAAGCCCAAAGAATCCCTTAATCAAATATGAAACAATTCATTCATTCCTCTTCACACGCTTGAAGTTCTCGTACTCTCGATTGTTCTTGGCAGTATTTATACGAATGAGGTTTCATCTTGTTTTTCTAAACAATCGATGCGTATAGATTTATCTTGTGAATCGATTGTATTTGGTTTGTACCAATATAAAGTCGATTATGATCAAGCGGTCAATAATTGATTTATGAAAACTGATGAAGAACAAATGAAATATCAATTTTCGGTTCTTATGATTCTTCTTAATGTTTATTCAAGAACAGATGAAGAATGTGATATTTTTTTGGTTAATAATGTTGGTTGATCTGAAAAGTGTGTTGAAGAAGATCGATTTGTGTTTATCGACTGATACGTTGAAGAGTCAAAATTCAAAAGTCAAAATTGAGATGCAATTGAATTTTTTTTTGGAACGAAAGCAAATGATGTGTAGTTGAAAATCGATGTTCACCGAGGCTCAATTGATATTCGATATAAATTTCAATTGAAAAAGATTGGGAAGGTTTGACTCAATTTTGAGATTGATTTCGTTGAGAAGGTTGATCGAGAAATTGGAATATCTATAACGATTGTTTGAAAGTCAAAATGGAATGGAAAGTCTAATGACGATGGGTGAATGATATTTCGATGAATTGGGTTTACTAGTGAAGAACAAACCTGTGTTGAAATCAAGTTCAATGGTTGGTGTTTTGCTTGAGAACGAAATCTGATTTGAATGATAAAGGTCGAATTAAATTGAAATCGAAAGCTTGTATTACGAATAATTGATGCCAAGAGGATGAAGAAATCGTTGATGTTTTTCAGATCGATTGGGTATAGTCACTGTGATATCGATGATTGTTGATGTCGTCGATTAGTTTGGAGGTCAAACAGCCTTGACTGTGGAATTTTGGAGTTGATATTCAATGGTTGATTTGATTTTGGAGATTATTGGAATCGACTGATTTTGAAGTCGATTAGGAAGAAAGCAAAGATGCTTGATTTACGATTGATAGCCTTGAGTGTCGAATCTGTTTTGGATTGGTGATGTGGAATCGAGAGTCGATGATTATTGTAAGATTGTCGCTGAGCATTGAAGCCTGGGAGTCTCGATTTGCAAGAGTTGAAGTCGAAGTCAATTTTGACTTTCCTTGGTCAACTTCACTATTCGTGTCTGCTAACGAATTAAATTGGAGAAGAAAACAACTATTTACGATTTGGGTCCCTGAAGTTTCTAAGAAGTGGAAGAAATAGTCCAGTTTCGAATATTGAGCATTTGAGGGAGATCCTCGGAGTTCTGAGATCAAAGAGGCTTTACGCCAAATTCTCCAAGTGCGATTTCTGGTTACGAGAGGTCCAGTTCTTAGGACACCTCGTCAACCAGAATGGGATATTGGTCGATCCGGCCAAGATTGAGGCGGTGATGAGTTGGGAGGTGCCGAGATCACCCACCGAGATCAGGAGTTTTCTAGGATTGGCCGGCTATTATCGGAGATTTATCAGGGATTTCTCCAAGATCGTCGTGCCTCGCACCAGGTTGACCCGGAAGGGTGTTGCTTTTTCATGGGGTCCGGAGCAGCAGACCTCGTTTGAGACACTTCGCCAGAGATTATGCGAAGCCCTGGTGTTAGCCCTCCCGGAGGGGATGGAGGATTTTGTGGTATATTGTGACGCGTCGATATCGGGATTGGGTGTGGTGCTGATGCAGAGAGGGCATGTGATAGCATACGCATCGAGACAACTGAAGCCTCATGAGACAAGGTATCCTACTCACGATCTGGAGTTGGGGGCTGTGGTGTTCGCCCTCAAGATCTGGCGTCACTATTTGTATGGGGTTCGGTGTACCATATACACGGATCACAAGAACTTGAAGTATCTGATGGATTACCCCAACCTGAATATGCGCCAGAGGAGATGGTTGGATGTGGTAAAGGATTACGATTGTGAGATCCTGTACCACCCGGGCAAAGCTAATGTTGTAGCTGATGCCCTGAGCCGTAGGGCGGAGAGTGCCCCGATTCGAGACATTTGTATGTGGTTGACGGTGATGACTCTGGTGTTGAACACCATTCGGGAGGCCCAGGCAGAGGCTGTGAGACCGGAGAACCGCAAGAAAGAGCGGGTGATTGGGCAGGTATCTGAGTTCGTGACCGATAGCCGAGGGCTTATGACCTTTCAGGGTTGGATTTGGGTGCCATACGCAGGCGGGACATGTACCACCTTGATGGAAGAGGCGCACCGATCGAGGTTCTCGATCCATCCTGGGGCCACTAAGATGTATTTGGATCTGAAGAAAGATTATTGGTGGCCCTGTATGAAGAGGGATGTTGCATGGTTTGTTGAGAGGTGCTTGACCTGTCGCAGGGTTAAGGCCGAGCACCAGTGACCGCATGGCAAGTTGCAGCCATTTGAGATTCCCCAGTGGAAGTGGGAATAGATTTCCATGGATTTTATCACCACACTGCCGAGGACTGCGAGAGGTGTCGATGCAATTTGGGTGATCGTTGACCGGCTGACGAAGAGCGCTCATTTTCTTGCTATCAGTGAGAGCTCTTCTGCGGAGAGTGTTAGGGTGCAAAGTCACTCTTGGATGTAGTGTTTTAGGCTTTCCCTCTTGTTTGTGTAAATGGGTTGAGTCTTTGCTATAAATAGGAAGTGAGTGACTCCCATTATGTAAGGAACCATTTGGAGTGTTAGACTAGAGAGTGAAACTTCGTACAAACCCATTTATATATTCTTTCTAGATCTAATATGAGCTTACAAAGATTTATTTACTCCTTGTGTTCTTGATTTTACATGATGATTCACTAGATCTTTCTAATTCCGCACATGCCATCATAATCAACACCACTACAATTGGTATCAAAGCGGGTGTTCTTGATTGGATCAAGAATTGATCCTTGATGGCTATCTTGATTTGGTGATTCTTCATGTTCTTGTTGATCTTCGTGTTTAGAGAGTGTTGTGTGTTCTAGAAGTCGAATTTTGCCTTGATTTGATCGATAATTCGACTTTCTCTCTCTAGAATACTTGTTTGTGTTACTTTCTCTCTCTAGAAAACCCAAGTTCATATCGATTGATCAAAGATGGAAGAAACAATTTGTGAAATTGTTTTTATGGAGGATTATTCATGGTCATTTAGTTTTGAAGGAGTTCTCAATTGTTTTGTAACCGGGTATTTCAAACAAAATTCACTCATTTCTAGTATGAAATGTGAATGTGGAAAATTCAATGGTTATCCTCTTAATCATGATCATCATAAGACGTTGCTTAATCGTTTGGTAACAACTTATCATGAAAGAAGAAAGAAGAAGAAAGATGATGAAGTAATTGAAGGAATTCGTCTTGATGAATGCATATATGGTGATAATGTTCTTGCTTCTTACCCGGTTGTTCTTGATGTTCAAGAAAAAGGAGTTCAAGTTGATTTTAATGATGAAAAAGTTTTTTGCTCGATTGGAGTTCAAACCGATGATATTTTGTGTTCTTGTGATTCGTTTGAAGGAATGATACCTTATCGGAAGCCGGTGATCGAAGAAATTCACAAGTATCAAACTCCAAAAGATTTGATTCAAACTCAAAATGTTCAAGTTGTGGAAAGTGGGTTTGTTCATGAGATCAAGTCTTCAAGATGCAAAAAGATGAGAAAGAAAAAGAAGAAGAAGATTAATCGGAAGAACAAGCGAGTTTACTCACAAAAATCGTTAAATGTTGTGAAGCTGAAATCCGTGAAGCAAATTTGGGTTCCAAAGCAACAATCTCCAAATGTTGCATTGAATTTGAAGTCAAAACCCAAAAGTGTTGGTGGTTCTTTTGAAGATGTTGTTGGATCGTTGAAGAACACGAAGAACACGAAGAACGAGTTGTACATCACGCATAGTGGGTGGTACAATGCTCAAATTGGAGATTTCCTCATTCCAACAAAAGAACCAAGATCTTCTAAATTTGATTCGTTCGTTGAAAACGGAACTCGATTCGTCAAAAAGGTATCTCAAATTCTCAAATGGATTCCAAAACATCCATGATTTCGATTCGTATTTTGCGTTTTTCATTTTTGATCGATTTGCCTCATTAGATCAAATTTGTTTCAACCCCATTGTTGATCCAATTATTTTTTTTATGATCAATAATATTCGTTTCGAGGCTAATTGTTGTTGATCCAATTCATCTTTTCTTTGATTAAGCCCAATTACTCTTGATTTAGCCCAAATTTTGATTCATTCCTCGTTAAAATGATAATCTGTCACTGTTCATAAATCAATTAAGCCCAAAACGTATATTACTTACTGTTTCTTTGATCCGAATTCAATGTTGAAGCCCAAAGAATCCCTTAATCAAATATGAAACAATTCATTCATTCCTCTTCACACGCTTGAAGTTCTTGTACTCTCGATTGTTCTTGGCAGTATTTATACGAATGAGGTTTCATCTTGTTTTTCTAAACAATCGATGCGTATAGATTTATCTTGTGAATCGATTGTATTTGGTTTGTACCAATATAAAGTCGATTATGATCAAGCGGTCAATAACTGATTTATGAAAACTGATGAAGAACAAATGAAATATCAATTTTCGGTTCTTATGATTCTTCTTAATGTTTATTCAAGAACAGATGAAGAATGTGATATTTTTTTGGTTAATAATGTTGGTTGATCTGAAAAGTGTGTTGAAGAAGATCGATTTGTGTTTATCGACTGATACGTTGAAGAGTCAAAATTCAAAAGTCAAAATTGAGATGCAATTGAATTTTTTTTTGGAACGAAAGCAAATGATGTGTAGTTGAAAATCGATGTTCACCGAGGCTCAATTGATATTCGATATAAATTTCAATTGAAAAAGATTGGGAAGGTTTGACTCAATTTTGAGATTGATTTCGTTGAGAAGGTTGATCGAGAAATTGGAATATCTATAACGATTGTTTGAAAGTCAAAATGGAATGGAAAGTCTAATGACGATGGGTGAATGATATTTCGATGAATTGGGTTTACTAGTGAAGAACAAACCTGTGTTGAAATCAAGTTCAATGGTTGGTGTTTTGCTTGAGAACGAAATCTGATTTGAATGATAAAGGTCGAATTAAATTGAAATCGAAAGCTTGTATTACGAATAATTGATGCCAAGAGGATGAAGAAATCGTTGATGTTTTTCAGATCGATTGGGTATAGTCACTGTGATATCGATGATTGTTGATGTCGTCGATTAGTTTGGAGGTCAAACAGCCTTGACTGTGGAATTTTGGAGTTGATATTCAATGGTTGATTTGATTTTGGAGATTATTGGAATCGACTGATTTTGAAGTCGATTAAGAAGAAAGCAAAGATGCTTGATTTACGATTGATAGCCTTGAGTGTCGAATCTGTTTTGGATTGGTGATGTGGAATCGAGAGTCGATGATTATTGTAAGATTGTCGCTGAGCATTGAAGCCTGGGAGTCTCGATTTGCAAGAGTTGAAGTCGAAGTCAATTTTGACTTTCCTTGGTCAACTTCACTATTCGTGTCTGCTAACGAAGTAAATTGGGGAAGAAAACAACTATTTACGATTTGGGTCCCTGAAGTTTCTAAGAAGTGGCAGAAATAGTCCAGTTTCGAATATTGAGCAAAAATTGTGAAGAATGCTGAAGTTTCATGTTCAGTCCCTGCAGTTTGTGCGAATTAACATTTTCTACCCAGTTTCACAAATGGGGGATAATTTCTCATATTTGGCTGTTTTTGGCGCAACGGGACCCTGCAGAATTCAGAAAGTGACGATTTTTACCCGGTTTTTGAAAAATCTTGCAACTTTCACCCAAAAAGTCAAAAATTTTCATAAATTGGAAATTTTTTTGTGGCTTTTTCGTGATTGTTTTTCCGTGCAAGATTTTTGGTGATTCATTTTTGGTACACATCAAGGGGGAGTATCGTGAAGACTATTCCTCGGGCGCTTCTCACCCTTAGTGGGTTTTATAATAATTTTTTGATTATAAAAAGGGGGAGAATGATGGGTATTCGAAGCTTCTCGGGTTTGTCGAATATTCATTTGCGGATTTGAAGACCGGTGTTACTTCGAGGGGGAGTTTGGTCTTGATCGCGTTAGCTCGTTGGAGATTGAAGCCAGACATCTAATCCTAACTTTCAGGGGGAGAATGTTAGGGTGCAAAGTCATTCTTGGATGTAGTGTTTTAGGCTTTCCCTCTTGTTTGTGTAAATGGGTTGAGTCTTTCCTATAAATAGGAAGTGAGTGACTCCCATTATGTAAGGAACCATTTGGAGTGTTAGACTAGAGAGAGAAACTTGGTACAAATCCATTTGTATATTCTTTCTAGATCTAATATGAGCTTACAAAGATTTATTTACTCCTTGTGTTCTTGATTTTACATGATGATTCACTAGATCTTTCTAATTCCGCACATGCCATCTTAATCAACACCACTACAGAGAGGCTGGCAGAGTTGTATGTGAGAGAGGTGGTATCGCGGCATAGAGTACCGATCTCGATCGTGTCGGACCGAGATGTGCGTTTCACTTCCAGGTTCTGGAAGAAATTTCATGAGGAGTTGGGTACGAGGCTGCATTTCAGTACCGCATACCACCCACAGACGGACGGACAGAGTGAGCGGACGATTCAGATGATCGAGGACATGCTTAGGGCATGTGTGTTGGACTTCGGAGGAAGTTGGGACACGTATCTGCCGTTGGCTGAGTTTTCTTATAACAACATCCATCATTCGAGTATCGGTATGCCTCCCTTTGAGTTGTTGTATGGGAGGAGGTGTCGGACTCCCATCTGCTGGGGAGAGGTCGGACAGTGAGTGTTAGGTAGCACTGAGTTAGTGCTCCAGACGACAGAGCAGATACAGCAGGTCAGCCAGAGGTTGTTGACAACTCAGAGTCGCCAGAAGAATTATGCGGATAGGCGACGATCTGAACTTGAGTTTCAGGTGGGAGACTTCGTACTCCTGAAAGTATCTCCTTGGAAAGGAGTGATCCGATTCAGGAAGAGGGGCAAGCTGGGGCCCCGGTACATTGGTCCGTTCTGGGTGACCGCGAGGGTGGGCAGGGTAGCATATCGTTTGGAGCTACCTGCGGAGTTGAGCCAGATTCATGATACCTTCCACGTGTCTCAGTTGAGGAAGTGTATAGCCGACGAGTCGGCGGTGGTGCCATTGGAGGATATTCAGGTAGATATGAGCCTGAATTATGTTGAGAGGCCAGTTGCGATCATGCATCGAAAGATCAAGGTTCTGAGGAACAAAGAGGTGCCCCTGGTTTAAGTCCAGTGGCAACATCGGAGAGGGTCCGAGCTGACCTGGGAACCGGAGTTGGATATGCGGGAGCAGCATCCAGAGTTGTTTGAGGAGCAAGACTTCGAGGGCGAAGTCTGATTCTAGTGGGGGAGAATTGTAACATCCGGATTCCCAGGTATCTTATTTTAAGTATTTATCTAGAGTTTTAGGGAGGGACTCGGCGAGTAGGCGCTCAGACTCGCCGAGTAGGACCGCGAATTCTTGTCTGGATTAATGAATGGACTCGACGAGTCGATGCGTGGACTCAGGGAGTCCGCGCTGTAAAGTGAAACCCTAAATCTCCGGGCCTGAGCCCTATTTAAAGGCCCTTATGGCCGTCATTTGCGGCCACTACTCCCCTGTGAAAACCCTAGAGAGCAAAGAGAGCTTAGAGAGCATTTTGGAGGCTAAATCTTCATCCTTTGGTGTAATCTTGCAAGAAGGAGTGGGCAAATCCAAGCTAGATCGATTGTGGAGCTTGGATCTGTGTTGTTCACACCGAGATTCACGTTTTGAGGTACAAGTTCCTTCCTATTTCGTGTATTTGATAGATTCCTTGAATCTAGGGTTTCCTTTGCTCAATTTTGAGTTAGATTGTGAAGCATATGAGGTCACTTTGGGTAGAGATGATAGATCTGGACCTTGAGAGGTCCAAAAGGTCCCAAGCTTCCAGCTTTATGAGGTTTCGTGTGAGCCTTGAGGGTAGAACCCCATTTTAAAGGTTATATATCCATTTTTGGTCTTATAAGCATTGCATGAACGTAAAGTTTGAACCTTTACGTGATTTTCGAGTGTTACAAGGTTGGATCTAGTGGTTGGTGAAGCAAATCTGACCTCAAAAGATCTTTTGAGTGTGTTCATGGGAGGAACTCACCGAGCCCATAAGGGACTCGACGAGTCGCGTCGGGTCGACCCGCGAATCGTGACCTGTGATGACCCATTGAGTGTAGGGTTGACTCAGCGAGTCGAGTGAGGACCACGGGCGAAGAGGACATGCATGTACTCGCCGAGTCACACGAGTGCACTCGGCGAGTCCGGTCTAAGTTTGACCGTTGACTTTTGTTGACTTTTAGGGTTTGGTCAAAGTTAGGGTCTTTGGGCCATGAGAGGGGTAAAATGGTCTTTTACCCTTCTAAGAGTACTAAGAGAGGGATTAGTCTAGCCTTGAGGGTTGTATTGATTAGAGTGCTTATTCCATGTGATTAGGCGGGGGCTAGACCGGATTTTACCGAGTTCGAGATTTACCGAGTTACCCGAGGTGAGTCTTCTAACTATACTTTACCTAGAGTGATAATTAGAGTTATGTGACAGAGTATCTTGCATGCTATTTATGTGATTGTGATACACTACATTATTTCTATGTGATTCATGTCGTGTATGTTCTAGAGTTTACAAAGTTAGAACCGGAAGGTTCACAGAGTTAGGACCAGAGGGTCCACAGAGTTAGGACCGGAGGGTCCACAAACTTACAGCCTCAAGTGGCTAATATGTGTTATACGTGGTATTTTGGGGATCTCACTAAGCATTTATGCTTACAGTGTTTTGTGTTATGTGTTTCAGGTACCAGTGAGGATCGCGGGAAGGCGCCGGCATGATCAGTACACACTATTGGAGTTTTTATACATTGTGATCTTGGGATGTGTTTTTATGAATCGATATGTGATACATTGAGATTTGAGAATATTTATGAATGAAATTACACTTTTAAAAGCGAAAAATTGTTTTATATTTTACGGTGTTACAGGGGATTAAACGTCCTCGACATGGTAGCGAGGATTGGGGATTTTTTAGGGTATTGAGTATTCCGAACATTTTTAGCTTATATGTATATTTCTCAAGTGTCAAAACCGGATTTTGGGCCCTCTATTTAAAAGGATGTGATTTGAAACCCTAGAGATAAATACCAAATATGATTGTAGTTATCTATGCTATTCAAATCATTATGGAATATTTCATATTCCATTTATTTTCTATTAATTAATTAAACTATTAAATAATTAACAAAAAGAGTCCCTCAAATAAGTATATTTTCAGATCTGCTTCATTTTTGTTCTTGTGTAACCCAAAAAGACATTGTTATTTATAGTAATATTATCGGGCTTTGTTATGGTTATGGACACTAATCTCCATGTGGCCAGGTTTTCATATGATTGTGTCTGATGCCACCTTCTATTGAATTTGTTAAGTGAGTGGTTTCTTTTTTCTTCTAATATTGTAAGTGAATAAAAGGTTGTGGGTTAAAGCAATCATGAGTTGTTATACATGTATGATGTTAATCTCGTGGAGTAGTACGGAAAGAATTGAGGCCAGTTCCTCCAAATAGATCTATAAAAGTGATGACCTTAAATAACTTTATGTAGGTGTGTTAACTAAACTATCTAATTTAAGGTTTCAACTCTTGTGACGTTTATTTACCCTCATGTGTCAATAATGATGCAACAAAAATATGTTTCTACTGAAAAATTTATATGAAAAATGTTCTTTTTAGACTAAATGTTGAACGTCGCCTTCTTCACCTTACATAATCCTTATGGCACATAATATATGCCACACAACACAAGGACGACCTCTACATTTGCCTGGCGTGTATATATATATATATATATATATATATATATATATATATATATATATATATATATATATATATATATATATATATATATATATATATATATATATAATTGTTTATGCTCTATAAATAAACATATAAATATCGGTATCCTAAGATATTTTTTTAACTTTTTTACACCACATTAATGGATTAATTCCATCGTACTCATTTTGTTTTTTAGGAATTTAATCTTTTTAAAATATATGAAAGTTCATCATTTAATTTTTTTTCTTATATATACTATTAGAATTTTGACTTCAAGGGATAGAAACAACACAACATTCCGTCCATCTCTATAAAACAATCCCTCGACACGGAAAATCAACGAATCTCAAACATTCTTTTAATATTTGTTTGAAGCATTAGCGAGGAAATAAGAGGTATTAATGATAGAATAACAATAATCGGAAATCAACGATAGAATATCGACAAAAATTTGAAAAAAAATCATCTTTTGCGATCTAATACAAGACCAAGGAACAACATGAGGAACACTTGTGAGAGGTGTTGGGGACCCTTAGGAGGGAGAAGCCCGATGTTAAATTCTCCAGATGTGAGTTCTGGTTACGTGAGGTGCAGTTCTTGGGGAACATTGTCAATCAGAAGGGTATATTGGTCAACCCGACCAAGATCGAGGCTGTGATGCGATGGGAGATTCTGAGGACCCCATCTAAGATTCGGAGCTTCCTAGGTCTCGCGGGGTATTAACGAAGATTTATCCATGATTTCTCCAAGATTGCAGTGTATTTGACCCGCTTGACGAAGAAGAATGTGACTTTACGGTAGGGGCCTAATCACCAGTTGACTTTGGAGATTATGAGGCAGAGATTATGCAAGGCCCCGATTCTCGTGCTTCCCGAGGGATTGGATGATTTTGTGGTTTATTGTGATGCCTCTATTTCAGGTCTCGCAGTTGTTCTTATGCATAGGGGTCATGTGAGTGCTTACACTTCAAGGCAGTTGAAGCCTCATAAGGCGAATTATCCTACGCATGATTTGGAGTTGGGAGCTATGGTCTTTGCCCTCAAGATTTGGAAGCACTATCTGTACGAGGTTACGTGTACTAATTACACTGACCACAAGAGTTTGAGGTACTTGATGGATCAGCCGAATTTGAATATGCGGCAATGGAGGTGGCTGGATGATGTTAAGGACTATGATTGTGAAATTTTGTACCACCTTGGGAAGGCCAATATGGTGGTCGATTCTCTGAGCCATAAGGTTGTGGGTGATCTTATCAAGGATATTTGTTTGAGGATGGTTATTACTTCACCGTTGTTGGATTTGGAAAGTTGAGCGAATCCAGGGTCAGATTCCTTTATTTGTCAAAGATAATTGGGAGTTGTTGACTCAGTGCATTAGATTCTAGGTTCAGACTATTGGTGGGGTGAGACAGATAGTTATGGAGGAGGCACATAAGCAATGTTCTCAATCCATCCGGGGGCCACAAATAAGTATCGAGATCTGAAGTTGAGTTATTGGTGGCCGTGTATGAAAAGGGAGATAGCATGGTTTGTCGAGCGTTGCCTGACTTGCAGGAAATCAAGGTCGAACATCAGAGACCCCACGACAAGATGCAGCCATTACCCATTCCCATGTGGAAATGGGAACAGATTACTATGAATTTCATCACAAAACTACCCAGGACGACGGGTGGAGTTGATTCTATCTGGGTCATTGTGGATAGGTTGACCAAGAGTGTTCATTCCGTACCAACTTCCAAGAGTATATCTCCTGAGAAGCTAGACGACATTTATATTCGGGAGGTGGTAGTTCGGCATGGAGTGCCAGTTTCAGTGGCTTTGGATCGGGATGTTCATTTTACTTCCAGGTTTTGAGGGAAGTTTCATGAGGAGTTGAGCACTCAGTTGCATTTTAGTACAACATATCACCCCCAGACCGACGGTCTGAGCAAGCGGACGATTCAGATGCTCAAAGATATGCTTCGCGCATGTGTTTTAGATTTTGGAGGAAGTTGGGATACTTATCTCCCACTGGCCGAGTTCTCATACAATAACAGTAATCATGTCAGTATTGACCGACCACCGTTTGAGATGTTGTATAGGAGGAGTTGCAGGACCCCGGTTTGTTGGGGCGAGGTCACACATCGGGTCATGGGGAGTACTGAGGTAGTAATCAAGACTACGGAGTTGATTCCACTGGTGTGCGACAGGTTGCAAGTCGCACAAAGTCGGCAGAAGAGTTATGCAGATCGGCGGCATTCGGACCTTGAGTTTCAGGTAGGAGACTTGGTGCTTCTGAAGATGTCACCTTGGGAAGGTGTCATCCGATTTCGGAACCGGGGCAAGTGGGGCCCCAAGTTTATTGGTCCCTTCAGGATTTCCACCCGAGTGGACAGTTTTGCGTACCGGCTGGATTTGCCCAACGAGCTCAACAAGATCCACAACACCTTCCATGTTTCTCAGCTTCGGAAGTGTATGGTTGACAAGTCTGTGATTGTTCCCTTGGAAGAAATTCAGGATTGATGATCGCCTGAATAATGTGGAGAGACCGGTGGCGATCTTGGATAGGAAAATGATGGCCTTGTGCAACATGGTGGTATCTTTGGTCAAGTTCCAAGGGCAACATCGGAAAGGTTCCGAATGGAATTGGGAGACTGAGCCAAAAATGCGCGAACACTACCCTGAGTTATTTGTAGATGGTGACTTCGAGGACGAAGTCTAATTTAAGTGGGTGGAGATTTGTAGCATCCGGTCCAGGTATGAATCATCTTTCTTGTATTTATTTTAAAAGTAGTGGCCACAACGTGATGGAGCATCACCAAGACGTGGCGTATCAGTTTGGATCGTGGGATTTCAATGTCCCACCACGGCGTGGTCTTGAGGCACCACGACGTGATGAGTTCTTTTTAGTGAACACCCTAATTTTCAGGTCTTGGACCCTTTTTAAGGAACATTAAGGCTAGGGTTTCAGCCTCCATCTTCCTCCCAACCTCAGAAACCCTAACCCTAGCCTCCATTGAAGTTTTGAGCTCATTCTTGGTGCATTTTGGTGATTTTAGAAGGATAAGGAAGCTTTTGGTGAGGTGGTTTCATGGAAAGCATCGTTTCTTCAGCTAAGTTCATCTCTTGGACCTTGGTGAGTGCCCAAGACTCAACCTTTTCTCGCCATGTTGCTAGATCTCTTTTTTGTCCCCTTTTTCCATGTTTTTGATGGACTTAAGTGATGGGATCTCATAAAGTTTGCAACTTTATGAATCTCCAGGTCAAAGTGAGCAAGTAGGGTCCTCGATCAAGATTATAATCAAGTTTCGATGTTATGTATGGGATTTTAATCATTAAACACTATTTTTGCCCTAAAGTGGAAAAGGGATGTTTTGGACATGCAAGTTCATAAAGCTACAATTTTTAATGTCACTTTGGAGTGTGAAACCATTCTAGTAACTTTAGAGGTGCAACTCTAAGGATTTGGTGTTTAATGAGAATCTTGATGCATTAATTCACCATTAGTGGATGGGTTATGGAGTTTGGCTTAAGGAAGAGTTTGAGGGATAAAGTTGGAAACTTTACTATCAAGATTATGGGAAGGACCAGATCTGAGCCTTGGAGTTTTTATAGTTGAAGGAAAAATGACTTAATGGTTTAAGTTGTCCAGACGCATCACCACGGTGTGGTGACTTGGTCCACACTTGGCGGTTTGTGACCACGACGTGGCCAAGGAGGCCACGACGTGGTGGCTAGTTGGGTTGAATTTTGACTTTTGATTTTACCTGGATTTTGACCAAATTTTGACCTAGGGGTATTTAGGGTATTTTGATATGTATTCTGAGTTTTGATCATTGTATTTATAAAGGTGACCGGTTGAGTTGATTTTGGAGCATCGTGTTGTTTCAGTTTCTTATATGTCTGTGAGGTGAGTCTTATCACTATATCCATGGGTCGAAGGCACGAATGCCGACCCATTATTGTGTTATCTAGGGTGATAGTTGTTATGTGGCTTATATGAGTTCGTGTGATGGGTTGAAATTAAACCCAGGGCGGGGCCACTATTGTATGTTTGGGTTGAAAGATACCCCAGGGCGAGTCCCTAGGGCGGGGACCATGTTTGTTTATCAGGTTGAAATACACCCCAGGGCGGGGCCCATATGTGTATATCGGGTTGGTTTATACCCGAGGGTTAAGCCCGGTTGTATGTTTTGGTATGTGGTACTTTGGAGAACTCACTAAGCTTTGTGCTTACAGTTTATGTTTATGGTTTCAGGTACTCCCGGTTTGAGAGGGAAGGGCCCGGCTAATGGCACAACATCCTCCCCTCATGATTTCTGCATTTTGAATAAATGTACTCTGATGTTTTGAATATTACATTGATGGTACTTTTTGGAACAATTAATGAATGAAATTAAAAATCTTTGAATAAAAAATTTTATCACCATTTTTGGGCTGTTACAAGTTGGTCTCAGAGCTTTGGTTTAAGGGATTCGGGCACACTTTTGGGCTCGTCAGAACTCAAACTGAGGAGATGATAATCTTTTTACAAGAAAAACGAAATTGAATTTCTAAAAAAAATTTTACCAAGTAAAGAGGGGTACGATGTGTGCAATCATCCGAGATCAAGTAAGTGGTTCTCAAATTACCCATAAATATGTGTTATGATCAGTATGCTTGATATGTGAATTGCATGCTAGAGTAGGGATATGGATACTTTCAGGAATCATATGATATAATTGTTGGATTAATGTCTAAGTCCATAACTATATTTGGTATGTACTTGACCCGACCCGGCATGGTCCATTTGGGTTGCACTTCACCGACACAATTTATATGAATAGTCTTTTTAGAATAGTATATTTATGATTTATATTAATATATTATAAGTTCTAATATATTAATATATAATCATATTATTTAATTAGTATTGATCAAGAATTAATTTATAATTAATTAAGTGATCAAAAAGAACTAATTAAATATGGACTCTTAGATATATATATGTGTAGTGGGCCATGTTCATTTAGGTTGGGCTAAGTCTTCATGGATAGTCCATGGAGCTTTAACCCATGGATCCTAGGAAATGAAAGGTCATGGGTATTAGGGTTTAACCCTAATCATCCACACTATATAAAGGGTCTTATGGTTCATGAAATTATGCTAGTGGCTAGTGTGGATATACTAAAGAGGGCAATAACCGATTTCATAGTGTGAGCCAAGTATCCATATTCTCTAAAGGTTTTCCAAGGTGTTTTGGTGATTTGTGATTCCACTTGAGGCTTCCACACTATTGAGGCTAAGCTCTTAAAGCTTGAAGACATCAAGCTACATCAAAAGGTATGTCATCTAACTAGAACTTTGTAGTATAGGTGCTTCATAATATGCTAGTTAGGATGAAACCTTGGAATATTTAATATTTGCATGTATAATAGAGAAAACATAGATCCAAGGTTTATAGGGTTGCATGTACACCATAGGAGTGTTAGAATGCTCAAAACCCAACAGTGGTATCAGAGCCATGGGTTGTTTTTTGTTATATTGATGTAAATGTTTTATTTTCAAAGTTGGAAAAAAAAAGGAAAAAAAACATGACGTTTGTCAAATTTTAAGATAATTACTTGTTTTTGTGAAAAACTAATTATTTGTAAAATTTGAACCATTTGCTATATGAGTTGAATTAGGTCAAATTTAGTAAAAGATAAAATGATATGATTATTTTATTAGTTTTAAAAGTTTGATCTAAAGAGTTTTTTGAAACCTCCATAAGTTATGGATATGAAAAGGTTTTTAAAAAAATTTATTCAAAGTTTTTTATGGAGTTACAAAACTTAGTCTTAATGTTTTAAAGAATTCCATAACTTTTTCTTAAGTTATGGAACATGAAAAGTTTCATCATAAAACAAGTATTTAACTCCATAAGTTATGGAATCCAGAAGTTTTCAAGAGTTACAAACTTGCCCTCAAGTTTTGGAATTTGGAAAAAGTTTTTTTATGATAAAAAAAAAAGAATTGAATTCTAAAACTCTTGGGTACATAACTTAAACAATTAATTAAATGGTTTTAATTTTGAATTTAATAATTGGAATTATGATGTTTTTATTGAATAATTCAATTAACTCTTATGGACTTTATTAATATATAATTAAAGTGTTTAATTAAAAGAGAATTAATAATTCCATAATGACATGGTTTGAATTTAATTAAATTAAGAGTATAGTTTAATTAATAGATTAAACCACCAAGTATTTTAAATGTCTAAAATACACCCTTATACTATTATAATATTAAAAGTTTAATATATTATATGTATAAGAGCAAGTCGTGTTACCATTAGTAGGCCTCATTCACGAAGCCGGTCTATAACGGGGGTATAAGGTTACTGCCTATAAAATGGCAGTTTAAGGGGTGTCCACTCTCACCCACCGCTTCCTTGACTGGTGGAGGGTCGTTAGCCGAACAGGTAGGACAAGGACTATAATTCTCCCTTCATTAAAAGTATTAATGATAAATACTAAGTAACTAAACCTTTTATAAATTCCCAATCTTAGTTACTTAGGAAAATGTGAATAAGGTGCTAATCCATGAAATTACACTTTGCACTTTGTTTAAGCTATTAGTGGAGCGTGTGTGGTTAACCGGCACACTGACCTGGACTTAACAAGGTAGGCAAAGGGTAACTTAATGTTTATCATAGTATCATTGGAGCGTGTGTGGTTAACCGGCACATCGATTGAGGGGTAAATATTAAGGGTACCAAATATATTTGCATGGTTACTTCACACCTTATTTTGTGATCCTCGGCATCCCAGTCACAAAACCTGAAGGGCACACTCGAGATTGAAACATGCCATTGAAAAGTTCAATGAATCTCAAAAGAATCTTTGAGTTTCAAAACCAATTAAAACCTAATAATACATTTCGTTTATCTTGGTGGAAATTGGTGAATCGTCATTCGCCTACCTTCAAATATTTTATAGCTTGGATTACGGCATCCCTCTTCCAAGTTATAAAATAGTTTGTTGGGTCCTAGCATTAATATGTCATATTGGGTGTTATATTAAGGACTTAAATGAACTTTACGTGAATTTCTCCCATTGTTGATGTCTAGTTTAGACAACAATGATCTTCCCAAACCAAGCTTTCCTAATGAATATGACTTCCCGAGTTTGGCTCATGGAAGTCATACTTCTCTTCCTCCACCTCCTCCAATTATTCTCCCTAACCCACAAGTTCAAGGTCACTCAAGCCCTAATGGCAAGCAAGGTCTATGTGTGATCACATCTTAGAGATGAAGTCACATATTGACAAGCCGGGAGAGTTGGGTGTCAAAGTCTTGAGAAAGTTGGATGTTCAATCACTTTCTAAGTCACACAGTGAGTTCCTTTGGGACTACTATGAAACAGACTATGACATGAACCTTAATGATCATATCTATTTGCTTGGTGCTGCTGAATCAGCAATGATTTGGAACGATAGTAAAGCAAATTTGATTAGAAGATCAACTTCCCAAAAACTTTATGGACAGTGACAATGGTGACACTGGAAATCCAGAAAAAGCATTCTCTTCCCAATGGAAAGGGATTGGCCATAGTCAACCCGGTTGACCAAATGGTAAAGAGAAAGGCTAAGTCTGAGATAGTCCCATTACCAAAGGGTCCATATGTTTATTTTGCCAAAGGAAGGGGCGTTGATTGCAAAGCTGCCAAATTTACCTAAGGATGTTAAAGTCAATAAGTTTGACTCTACATCAGGTAGAGCCCATTATCTAACTCTGTTAAGTTCTATTCTGAGATCCTCATTACATGATGTGACTGGGTCACATGTTGATGTTTTAAGAATCAAAGAATAGAGAGAAATCTTAAAGGAAGTATATGCTGATTCTGATCGCGAAGGTGGATTTCGATCGCATCAGAATTTTGAGCAGTTGCTTAAGAAGTTATGATATATTGCTAAGGAATAGATAACAACAATTTTTCATGTGGATTGTAAGGATAAGTTTTTCCGCAAAGTTTTAAAATAAAAGAAAATTGTTTAATTTTATTTATTTGAAGTATCCTTACAATGGCATTTGTGGAAAATTGTTGCTTATATGATTCCACTGACAGCAATATTGGAAAATGGATTTGATTCTTTCATTTGTGGTAGTGTCTAAATTTACCAAATCAGGAAAGTTCCTCATCACCCAAGTTTCAATTGGACCGAAACTTGGAATCATGCAAGTTGAATAGTATGATGAATGAGAACTTTCAAGCATTGGAAAATCAAGACTAATTACTTGTTCACATGGATATGTGAGTCAAGTGAAGGACTAAAGGGATCGAGTACACATTCTTGTGCACTGGTCATGTCCACCACAAAGCTCGTTAAGACTATTTGATTTACTAAAGTTTAGTAAATATGATTATACTTACAAGTTTAAGTATAATTCTGAAACATTGGAAAAGTCTCAATGCATGGCAGATCGAATGGGAAGAATCAAATTAGGCAGAAAGATAAAAGTTTCTCAAATCTGAAAAGATGGGAGAGTACTTTAGTATCATGTTTGTGATCATCTTAATGATTTAGAAATCATATCACAATTAGTCCTCTAAAGGTCATCTTAGTGCATTTTTATGACTAAGAAGAGGAGTCATGAATTGTTGAAATGGTTAGATCAGGAAGATGAGTCATACTTCGTTCCAAAACAATTCTTAGAGTCATACTCCAAGATTGTAACTTGAGTGACATATCTTAAAGCAAGGTTTAAAACACTTGTCAAATGTAAGAGTAAAAGTGTCCTACTCTTGTACATTTGAAATTGGTAAGTTGTGATGTTTTGGATAAAACAAAGACCAACTAAGGCCAATTGTGTGAAGTTTTTGTCTTGATAAAGAATCCACACTATCTCTTGAATATTTGGCAAGATAGTCTTATATGTCAAGAGGATAGTGGGAGTCTTGAAGATCCTAAAAAGAATTTCAAGAACTAATTAAGAATAAAACCTGAGGTTCTTCACTAGCACACGACTTGAGGTTTATAACCTATCGTGTTGACATATTCTGTGCCCATTCCAGTTAAAGTTGGCTTTGCATAGGAGTTCTGAAAGTTCTCAATTGGTTGCATAACAACTTGGAAGCAATGGCAGGCCCTGTACTGCCAGGTGGCAAGAAGTTAAGATTGCATAAGTTCAGTCCATATGAGTTTGGATTTGTCATTATCCTTGTCTTGTGACTATGGTTTTGACGATTCACATGGATAAGAACACATACACCATAAAATCTAAGGGTCATAAGGTTTCTCTCCGATTCATGAAAATGATGGTGAGGAAACACTTCCACCAAGTAGATTTGAAGCAGATGGCAAAAGGTCTAAACAATTGAGACTATGATTACAGCATCCCTTTTCATAGTTCTGAAATTGTTTAGACACACATGCATGCTATCTAAGGAAAGGTGTATGATTTTGATAAAGTTTTATCAAAGCATCTCGTATCAGAAATCTGAACTTTGGTAAGAAAGTCAATAAAGTATTGATTTCGAGAAGTCCAGCTGATTTCCGAGTACATGTCAAAGCTAGTGGGAGCATAAGTGTTATGCTAATAATCATCATATTAGTGGGAGCATGATAATTATTGTTAGTGTTGCAAGTTAGCAATGTTAATTATAGAAAACAAAAGTTTCAATTCGTGAGGCTGCAGGGATTGAAAAAGCTGTTTTGCTATATATATATATATATATATATATATATATATATATATATATATATATATATATGAATTTCATGTTGGATTGGTTCAACTTAAGGAAATTCTATATATTGTGTTCTCAAAATTCGATTATGATTACGGCATCCCTCTTCATAGTCAAATTTTGAAAACATGGCAAATAAAAATATCGTAGCAAAAGACTGGTCTAGAATCATGTCTTTATGTGAGACATCATGAATCGTGTACCATTTTCTTTGGTTACAGGATCGATTGCATGTGCTATAATATTTGTCATTTCTAAATTTTCCAAGAAAAGTTAATGCAAGAAGCATGTCCAAAGCAATGTACTTTGAATATGAGACTTAGTTTCCATGGAGTTGATCTCCATTGGAATACCTTATAATGACTGTTGACAAGTCTTTGTGACTTTGTACATATTCATTACAGGAGGGTCAGTGCATATAAGTTTAAAATCTAAACAGATTTCGATAAATGAGAGGAATTTGAAATTCTCACATTTTTCGATAAGGATTTGGGAGTGTGAAATTAAAATCATTGAAATTATGTTCAATTGGTTTATTTCACAAAGTAAGGATCATAGACAAACATAGAGTGCATACTTGGTGTATGGCAAAGCTATTGTTTAAGAAAAACATAGTGTACATGCTTGGAGCATGGGACAACTAGTGTTTTTAATTCAAGTATAAAGTTGATAAAACCGAAACAATGAATAATGAGTAATCAGTATGGTGATAAATAAAAGTGTTTATTTATATTCATAGGGTTTGATACCATATTTGATTCATTTATTCTTGTGTTTCACTTTGCATGTTTTGACTTCCAGAATAACTAAGTCACTCTTCCTGAATGATTAAGTTATTCAAACCATCCACAGTCAGTCATATGTTGGAAGTAGATATGAATGAAGACTGTCATGGGTTGGTTTGTAGAGGTCCAAGTTGGTGGACAAAGTGGTGCTACAACACTCATGAGTGCTCATAAGTTCTGAGTATTGGATTCAACTCGCGCTAATTTGAATCACGTCATGGATTTTATCACGAGTGATCATGACACGATAATATCTTATATTCTTCAAACCTAGAGATATGAGTTGTTACTATGAGTTGGTTCTACATTGATTGCACGAAAACGCATTGGTAACTCGATGTTATAAAACGTGCCTTTGTGTATGATTCAACAAGTAGTAGAACAAGCCATATGAGTCGAAGTTTATCCATTCCTTTTACCTTCGGGATAAAAGCAATATCTGTGGGCCCTCGATGATTTAGCGATGACACTTGTGAGTGCTTGGCCAAGCCAGGACTGATTTGATTTGTTCAATCAGTCAGTCATCATAAATCGAAAATCGGGAAACAACAAATGGACAGAGAGAATGATTATAATCCATGTCTCAGTCAATATGATATCTAGAATGAAGGAATATATGATCCCTTATCTAATGGACAAGTCATTGACAAAGTTCAGAGTTCATTGACAAGATCAGAGTTCGACAACGGCTTTAAGAGCTACGATTGCCAGTTGGTTTTTGAAGTCGTACTCAATAATAGTTTTAGACTTATCCAAGTGGGAGACTGTTGGATTAATGTCTAAGTCCATAACTATATTTGGTATGTACTTGACCCGACCCGACATGGTCCATTTGGGTTGCACTTCACCGACACAATTTATATGGATAGTCTTTTGAGAATAGTATATTTATCATTTATATTAATATATTATAAGTTCTAATATATTAATATATAATCATTTTATTTAATTATTATTGATCAAGAATTAATTTATAATTAATTAAGTGATCAAAAGGAACTAATTAAATATGGACTCTTAGATATATATATATATATATATATATATATATATATATATATATATATATATATATGTGTGTGTAGTGGGCCAAGTTCATTTAGGTTGGGCTAAGTCTTCATGGATAGTCCATGGAGCTTTAACCCATGGATCCTAGGAAATGAAAGGTCATGGGTATTAGGGTTTAACCCTAATCATCCACACTATATAAAGGGCCTTATGGTTCATGAAATTATGCTAGTGGCTAGTGTGGATACACTAAAGAGGGCAATAACCGATTTCATAGTGTGAGCCAAGTATCCATATTCTCTAAAGGTTTTCCAAGGTGTTTTGGTGATTTGTGATTCCACTTGAGGCTTCCACACTATTGGGGCTAAGCTCTTAAAGCTTGAAGACATCAAGCTACATCAAAAGGTATGTCATCTAACTAGAACTTTGTAGTATAGGTGCTTCATAATATGCTAGTTAGGATGAAACCTTGGAATATTTAATATTTGCATGTATAATAGAGAAAACATAGATCCAAGGTTTATAGGGTTGCATGTACACCATAGGAGTGTTAGAATGCTCAAAACCCAACAATAATTGCCTGAGTTTTGTGATGACTTATAGCCTATGGGAAGTTGATGCTAGGTATTACTTGGAATTGATGTCGGCTTAATTAATTACTAAGTGTATACTTCTAAAGTTGTATACGACTAGGATCATATAACCCTATAATGATTGATTTGGCCTCATTTCATGTTCCTTGTTTGGTTGTGGACTTAGGGTAGAATCATCATTTGACAGTCTATGTGATTCCATTTGTGTATAACTTGCATGCACAAGGCAACCAGCGGTGTTGATTGAGGTTCTCGGTACTACGAGCAGTGGGAGTTGTGGATTCCTAGGAAAGTCTAGGATATGTATGTTGTTTAGCGTAGGAATGGTGTATAGTTCTAGTGTGATGAATTAGAGGAATCAGGATGACTCTTGAGGAGGGTATGGATAGGTGTGAAAGGTAGTATTGGGCCCGTACTACTGGAAGCATAGGATCTATACCTGAGACGAGAGCAAACCTGGAGACTCTAAGGAGACCCGTGTAGGGAGATTCTCCCATCAAGTCTTATGATGATTGTTTATATGTTTGTATTTTAGTTCGAGCATGGTGATGATTACTCAAGGAGGTTCTGGCTCTAGTTCTTGCTCTAGAACAAAAACGATTGACTTAGGTATTTTGGATGATACTCTTATGATTTTCGGTACTATCAAGGAGGGGATTATGGAGCTGAGCGATGAGAGGCTTAGGTATTTTCGAGCTGAGATTGTTGTGCGTCAGATAGGAGCTAGAACTCCCTCATTCCAGGAGTTCAAGGCATGTGGAGCTCCTGAGTTATTTCGGGCGAAGGACCCAATCGCTAGCCGATGTTAGATCGCTGACATGGAGATTGCCCAGCGGACGAGTTTTTGCCCTGAGGGGGAAATGGTGGGATTTGCATCTTACCTGCTGAGGGACCGATCACAAGACTGGTGGAAGGAGGTTAGACGAGTTGTATGATTAGCAGCGGTGGCAGTCATGACCTGGGAGGATTTTGTTTCGAGGTTTCAGAGGGAGTTTGCACCAGCTATTGAGGTGCAACAGATGTCGAGGGAGTTCCAGGACCCTCGCCAGACTACTGAGACTGTGGCGGAGATTACCGCCAAATTCAGGGAGAGGGATTTTTTGGTTCCGTAGTACACTGTCGTTAAGGAGATGAGGAAAACGAGACACCATGATATGTTGAGAGAGGATATCAGGGAGTTTGTGAGCTTCTCGGGGTGCAAGACCCTGAATGATTTGATCGACAAGGTCCGTGAGCAGGAGATTGAGTTGGTGCTTCGGATGAAGCGGAAGCCAGAGTAGGTATAGACAACGGTGGGCCAGGCTAAGAGGCCCAAGACATCTGATTCACACACTAAAGGCGCGCAGGGCCGAAGCCGCTGTGGAAAGTGCAGAAAGTCGAACGGTTGGGCATGTTGATTGACGGGTTCAGTATGTTTTGGTTGTGGTCAGATGGGCCACATGAGTAGGGACTGTCCCAGGGGTTCTCTGATTTGTTTTCATTGCAATCAGATCGGCCATAAAAAGGCCGATTGTCCGAGATTGTCAGTGGGAGCAATGGCGGCGCCTCCGCCAGCCAGTTTGAGGATTATTGATGGCTTCCAGGGCAAGGCAGAGGCTTATGTGGTGAAGAGAAGGGCATTTCAGTTGACCACCGATGAGGCACATGCAACACTGAATGTGGTTACTGGTATGTGATCTATCCTTATCTTTTATTGTTTTCCTTATTTATGTTGATGATTTATATATGATCTTGTATAGGGGCCTTTTTGGTCAATGGTATGACTGCTCATGTTCTGTTTGATTCGGGTGCTACTCGATCCTTTGTATTTCTTTCACTTATCAAGAAGTTTTGTAATGCTCCCGGGACTCTGGATTTTTCGTTACAGGTTGATATTGTGGATGACCGTACTATGAGTGCACCGAGGTTTCATCGTGGGTGTGTATTGAATCTGTTAGTGAGAGATACTCTATTGATTTGGTGCCGATTTCTCTGCCAGAATCGAAGGTTATTCTCGGGATGGATTGGTTGGGCCCCAATGGGGTCATGATTGACTGTGAGCGTCGGCTAGTGAGAGTTTGAACCCCAACTAGGGGAGAACTGGTTATTCCTGGCGAGGGAGCTTCACATGGGCCGAATATTTGTTCACTTGCGAGGGCAATGAGATATCTCCAATAGGGTTGTCTTGGGTTCCTAGCTTATGTTGCAGACACTCGAGTTGAGGGCACGACGGAGTTGAGTGGGATACCTATCATTCGGTATTTCCCTGATGTATTTCCAAAGGATTTGCCAGGAGTACATCCCGAGAGGCAGGTTGACTTTCGGATTAATCTGATTCCTAGCGCGGCTCCAATAGCCAAGGCACCATATCACTTGGCTCCACCAGAGATGCACGGGTTGTCTACGTAGCTTCAGGAGCTGCTAGACATAGGATTTATTTGACTGAGCAGTTCTCCATAGGGAGCACCGATCATGTTCATGAAAAATAAGGATGGTTTACGTAGGATGTGCATTGACTACCAGGAGTTGATTAAGCTAACGGTGAAGAACTGTTACCACTCCTTAGTATTGACGATTTATTTGACCAGCTCCAGGGTGCATCTTGGTTTTCCAAGATTGATTTGCGATCGGGGTACCATCAGATGAGGGCATGGATGATGATATGCAGAAGACAGTCTTCAGGACTCCATATGGCCATTAAAAGTTCGTGGTGATGCCTTCCAGGCTCACCAATGCATCAGCAGCATTCATAGATCTCATGAACCGGGTTTGCAGGCCGATGCTGGATCGGTGGGTGATAGTATTCATAGTTGATATTGTGGTCTACTCCAAGACCAAGGAACAACATGATTGTAGTGACATAAAGAACATGGTTTGGCATGAGGAATTAAAGATTACACAATGAACATGGTGATTTGGGTGTTCAAGAGATGTATTGAATATGTATGGTGTTACAAAAAAGGATCTATATCTAAATCTACGTAAATAACACACACTTACACACTCAACTTTTACATCTCTCAAGCACACCTCTACAAGTGGAATAAACCCACCTTATATAGAGGTGTTTACATGTCTCTCTCTCACTCTCTATCTCATGAGTCACAAGGCTAATGCACCACATGCAAGTGGGTCTACAAAAGTCAACCCATTTACAAAGTCATACATGGATAACTTTGTACCCAATATTCTCCCCGTCAAAGTTAGGAATGGATGACCCACTTCAAATCTTCCAAAATCGAGCAACTACGTGATCCGAGCCTCAAGCGTGACACATGTTGAGATGAACTTTAAATCTTCAATTCTTCCATGATTCTTCAATTTGGGTTCTAGGATGTGAGACCATACGAACCGAGCATCAACGAATGATCAAGAGCTTCTCAAACTCCAAATAATCACCCAAAAGTTGAGCATAAAAACACACCCCAAAAATCTTCAATAAGTCCAAACCCATCTCGAACCGAAATCGTTTCCGAATCTCTAATCGCATCATCTCATAAACTTCAAAAATTCAAGATCACTTCGGTCTTCAAGTTCGCGTAATATGAAAAATTCAACTTCGAATTTCCATATAAAATTTTCCCCCTTTTTATAATCGAAATTTGATTATAAAACCAACAAGGAAAGAGAACGTGCTCTATTCGGAATTTTTCTTGTCAAAACTCCACCTTAACATGTGGCATAAACTTTGTGCTTTAATCCGGAAAACCCAAAAAATCTTCAATTTTTAGCTTCGTTTACGGACCGGCCTTGGACAAAATTTTTCCAAAATGGGTAGAAATTGTAAATTTCAAAATTTTGCAGTGACCCGGTGCGCCCAAAACAGCCAAAAATGCGAAACTCTCCCCCTTTTTCAAAGCTGGGTAGAAAGCATCAATTCTCATAAACTGCAGGGGCCTGAAATGCATTTTCTTCAATTTTTCAGCAAAATCAGTCCATTTTCGAAACTCGGCGAAAACTGCCAAAATTTCGAAACTTTAGGGACTGCTTTCGAAAAGTTCTGCTTTTGTTCCAAAATGTCGAAAAATATCCCAACTTTCGAAAGTGGTTATGTTGTGCCAAACTATCGAAATTTTAGGGTCTGTTTTCGAAAATTCTTCCTCCTTTCTTCCAAAATATCGAAAAATTGTCCAACTTACGAAAGTGGGTAAAAACTGCCAAATTGTCGAAAATTTAAGCGCCATTTACGAAACTTTTATGTTTTCCTCCCCAATCTAACGAAATTATATGCAGGTAACGAAACTTCATCTTCACTTCGTTAATTCTGGTAACGAAAATTTCTTCCTTTTTAACGAAAATCTTGCAGCACCATTGTAACGAAATTTTTCAACACCATTTTAACGAAAATACAAACTTTCGTTAGTCCCAGTATCCCCAAATCTTTAGATTCGTTATTTCACCAACCCAAATTTTCGAAATCACAATCCATACCAGTCCTTGGATTTCTATTAACAAACCAAAGCGAAACTTCTCACACATCATAATCATTATCCCCAAATCGAATTCCCAAACACATAGCCTTTGCTTTTCGTTTTCAACCCAAATCGACGTCATCAACACAAATACCATCGCTTCGTTAATAATCAACTTTAAAGAAATCATATTCGAATTGATCATATCCAAACCAGCCACTCAATTTTCTAATCCTCAATCAAAATCGAAATTAAAGTAATCGCTGTTTGTTCTTAAACATTCTTTGACTTTCGAAAATCAAACATCCAAAATCAACAAACACGAAATCCAAAACATTCAAAACAATTTCAGATCAAAACCAAAACTGTTGTTCTTCATCGATTTCACGTGTTCTTTAAACAAATTCCCCAAAATCAAAGATTCAGTGTTCGATTTCTTAGCCAAAACTTGATCCTCATCGATTTAGAGATTGAAGACAAAAAGAATAAAATCGATTCACAAGTTTATATCCTCAAACAAATCCAAATCGATTTTCAAAATCGCTGAAACAACAACTAATACTCAAGAACACTGGCGATCAATAACACGGGACATGATCATCGGAAGGTACAACTTCTGAAGCGCCGTATGACAACAACGACGAAGCAAACAAAGAATAATATGCATCGATCGGATTTTGGGTAAATGTTTGGGCTCAATTAAAAGATATTGGATCGAAAGTACTTTATGGGCTCAAGAATGATTATGAAGAGTAACAGATTTAAAAATTGAAATAAAGTGATTAATGGGCTCAATCATATGAAATCAACTATGAACAATAACTCGAGATCAACAACATAAAACTCGATTAACTTTTGGAATAGATTTTGATTAAAAAGATATATTTGCAAATTGAGAATTGAATCAAACAAACGAATAGGAGATTAGATCGGACCTTGATCAACAAAAAATTATTGGATCATAACAAGTGGGTTTTTCAAGAAAAAATTGATCCAACGAGTCAAAATGATAAAAAATTCAAGAAGGCAACGCACGAATCAACGAGATTTAGAGAGATCATAGAGAGAGACTCACCAAAAATGCTCCATTTGTGACAAATTTTGCCAAACCGAGAATCATTCTTCAAAAAATAACGTTGATCTTTGAAGACCCGATCTGATACCAATTGTAGTGACATAAAGAACATGGTTTGGCATGCAGAATTAAAGATTACACAATGAACATGGTGATTTGGGTGTTCAAGAGATGTATTGAATATGTATGGTGTTACAAAAAAGGATCTAGATCTAAATCTACGTAAATAACACACACTTACACACTCAACTTTTACATCTCTCAAGCACACCTCTACAAGTGGAATAAACCCACCTTATATAGAGGTGTTTACATGTATCTCTGTCACTCTCTATCTCATGAGTCACAAGGCTAATGCACCACATGCAAGTGGGTCTACAAAAGTCAACCCATTTACAAAGTCATACATGGATAACTTTGTACCCAATAATGAGGAACACTTGCGAGAGGTTTTGGAGACCCTGAAGAGGGAGAGGCTTTATGCCAAATTCTCCAAATGGGAGTTCTGGTTGCACGGGGTGCAGTTCTTAGGGCACATCGTTAATCAGAAGGGTATATTGGTCGACCCAGACAAGATCGAGGCTGTGATGCGATGGGAGATTCCTAGGACCCCGTCTGAGATTCAAAGTGTCCTAGGTCTCGTTGGTATTATCGGAGATTTATCATGGATTTCTCCAAGATTGTAGTGCCTTTGACCTGGTTGACGAAGAAGAATGTGACTTTTCGGTGGGGGTCTAATCAACAGTTGGATTTTGAGACTCTAAGGCAGAGATTGTGTGAGGCCTCGATTCTCATGCTTCCCGAGGGATTGGATGATTTTGTGGTTTATTGTGATGCCTTTATCTCAGGTTTGGGAGTTGTCCTTATGAAGAGGGGTCATGTTAGTGCTTACGTTTTAAGGCAATTGAAGCCACATGAGGAGAATTATCCTACTCATGATTTGGATTTAGGGGTTGTGGTCTTTTCCCTCAAGATTTGGAGGCACTATCTGTATGAAGTTAAGTGGACTATTTAGACTTACCACAAGAGGTTGAGGTACTTGATGGATCAGCCGAATTTGAATATGCGGCAGCGGAGGTGGTTGGATGTGGTTAAGGACTATGATTGCGAGATTCTATACCACACTGGGAAGGCCAATGTGGTGGCCGATGCTCTAAGCCATAAGGATGTGGGTGCTCCTATCAGGATATTTGTTTGAGGATGGTTATTACATTGCCTTTGTTGGATTTGATCAGAAAGGTCAAGTTGAGGGATTGAAAAAGGAGAATTGGCAAACTGAGCGCATCAGGGGTCAAATTCCTTTATTTGTCAAAGATAGACAGGGGTTGTTGACTCAGTGCGATAGAGTCTGGGTTCCGACTACAGGTGGGGTGAGACAGATAGTTCTGGAGAAGGAACATAAGTCAAAGTTCTCAATTCATTTGGGGGCCACAAAGATGCATCGCAATCTGAAGTTGATTTATTGGTTGCGTTGTATGATAAGGGAGATAGAATGGTTTTTCAATCGGTGATTGACTTGTAAGAAAGTCAAGGCCGAACATCAGATACTTTATGGCAAGATGCAACTATTAGCCATTCCCATGTGGAAGTGGGAAGAGAATACTATGGATTTCATCAGAAAACCGCCAAGGACGCCACTTGGAGTTGATTCTATCTAGGTCATTGTGGATAGCTTGACCAAGAGTGCTCATTTCATAATGATTGTCGGGAGTAAATCTTTTGAGAAGCTAGCCGACATCTATATTCAGAAGGTGGTAGTTCGGCATGGAGTGCCAGTTTCAGTGGTTTCGGATCGGGATATTCGTTTTACTTCCAACTTTTGGGGGAAGTTTCATTAGGATTTGGGTACTCAAGTTCATTTTATTACATCATATCACCCCCAGATCGACGGTCAGAGCGATCGGACGATTCAGAAGCTCGAAGATATGCTTCGGGCATGTGTTTTAGATTTTGGAGGAAGTTGGGATACTTATATCCCACTGGCCGAGTTCTCATACAATAACAGTTATCATGCCAGTATTGAACAGCCACCGTTTGAGATGTTGTATGGGAGGAGATGCAGGACTCCGGTTTGCTAGGGCGAGGTCAAGCATCGGGTCATGGGGAGAACTGACGTAGTACTCAAGATTACAAAGTTGATTTAGCAGGTGTGCGATAGGTTGCGATTCGCGTAAAGCCGGCATAAGAGTTATGCAGACCGACAACATTTAGACGTCGAGTTTTTGGTAGGAAACTTGGTGCTTCTGAAGATGTCACCTTGGAAAGGTGTCATCCAACTTCGACAGCAAGGCAAGCTGGGCCCTAGGTTTATTGGTCCCTTCAAGATTTCCGCCCGAGTGGGCAAGGTTGCGTACTGGTTGGATTTTCCTGACGAGCTCAGCCAGATCCACAACACCATCCATGATTCCTAACTTCAGAAGTGTGTGGGCGACTAGTCCACGGTTGTTCGCTTGGATGACATTTAGGATCGATGATTGCCAGAATTATGTGGAGAGACCAGTGTCAATCTATCATAGGAAGATGAAGGCCTTGCGCAATAAGGTGTTATCTTTGGTCAAGGTCCAATGGTAGCATCAGAAAGGTTATGAATGGACTTGGGAGCCTGATGCAGAAATACGAGAACACTACCCTGAGTTATTTGTAGATAGGGACTTCGAGGAGAAAGTCTAATTCAAGTGGGGGAGATTTGTAACATCCGATACAGGTTTGAATCATCTTTCATGTATTTATTTTAAAAGGAGTGGGAACGACATAGTGGAGCATCACCACGATGTGGTGTATCAGTTTGGATCATGGGATTTTAATGAAGCACTACGGTGTGGTCTTGAGGCACCACTACGTGGCGGGTGCGTTTTAGTGAAAACCCTAATTTTCGGGTCTTAGACTTTATTTAAGGAACATTAAGGCTAGGGTTTTAGCCTCCATCTTCCTTCCAACCTCAGAAACCGTAACCCTAGCCTCCATTGAAGTCGTGAGCTCATTCTTGGTGCATTTTGGTGATTTTAGAAGGATAAGGAAGCTTTAGGTGAGGTGGTTTTACGGAAAGCATCGTTTCTTCAGCTAAGCTCATCTCTTGGACCTTGGTGAGTGCCCAAGACTCAACCTTTTCTTGCCATGTTGCTAGATCTTTTGTTTTTTTCCCCTTTTTCCATGATTTTGATGGACTTAAATGATGGGATCACATAAATTTTGCAACTTTCTGAATCTCCAGGTCAAAGTGAGCAAGTAGGGTCCTGGATCTAGATTATAATCAAGTTTTGATGTCATGCATGGGATTTTAATCATTAACCTTATTTTTGCGCTAAAGTGGAAAATTGAGGTTTTGGACATGCAAGTCCATAAAGCCACAATTTTTAAGGTCACTTTGGAGTGTAAAACCATTATGGAAACTTTAGAGGTGAAACTCTAAGGATTTGGTGTTTTTTCGAATAGAAAATGTATGAAGTCTACGGACCACCTCTACAACAATCTGTAGCATAAGAGGGGGACTAAACGGATGCAGCATGTAATAAAAAGTTTGTTTGTTTTTTAACCTCTGCATATTGTTGCAATAAGTTAAAGTAAAGTGTGAAGAGGTTTGAAACATAGTGTCAAGTGTTGTGCCACGCAGCACACGCGCAACAGTTTTTAAGTCCGAAGTCTTTTGTAAAACAAACAGCTGCGAAGGGCAAAGTATTGTGCAGCGCAGCAATAAGTGGTCAGAAGTGGTTTTTTAGAAAAAACAAACAGCACCTAAGTCACCATTAGTGGTTGGGTTTGGGAGTTTGGCTTAAGGAAGAGTTTGAGGGACAAAGTTGAAAACTTTATTTATCAAAATCATGGGAAGGACCAGATCTGAGCCTTGGAGTTTTTGTAATTGAAGGAAAAAGGACTTATTGGTTTAATGTGTCCAGACGCATCACCACGGCATGGTTGAGGTCGCCACAACGTGGTGACTTGGTCCAAACCCGTCTATTTCAGCGGTTTGCAACCACGACGTGGCCAAGGAGGCCACAACGTGGTGGCTAGTTAGGTTGAGTTTTGACATGTGATTTCGACCTGGATTTTGAACCGAGTTTGACCTAGGGGTATTTAGGGTATTTTGATATTCTGAGTTTTGGTCACTATATTTAAAAAGGTGACCGGTCGAGTCGATTCAAGAGCAACGTGTTGTTTTAGGTTCTTATCTGTCTGTGAGGTGAGTCTTCTCACTGTATCCATGTGTCGAAGGTACCAATGTCAGCCCGTTATTGTGTTATATAGGGTGATAGTTGTTGTGTGGCCTATATGAGTTTTGATGATGGGTTAAAATAATGTATGTTTGGGTTGAAAGATACCCCAGGGCGAGGCCCCAGAGCGGAGCCCATATGTGTATATCGGGTTGGTTTATACCTGAGGGTTAAGCCTAGTTGTATGTTTTGGTATGTGGTACTTTGGGGAACTCACTAAGCTTTTTGCTTACAGTTTATGTTTATGGTTTCAGGTACTGGTTTGAGAGGGAAGAGCCCAGCGTGATAGCACAGCATCATCCCCTCATGATTTCCGCATTTTGAATAATTGTACTCTCATGTTTTGAATATTACATTAATGGTGGTTTTTAGAATAATTACTGAATGAAATTCACAGTTTTTGAATGAAAAATTGTATCACTGTTTTTGGGTTGTTACAAAAAGCAAATAAGCTAATAAGTCCTTTTAAAAAGCATTCTCAAACACCCACTAAGTAGTGGTTTTTAGAATAATTACTGAATGAAATTCACAGTTTTTGAATGAAAAATTATATCACTGTTTTTAGGTTGTTACAAAAAACAAATAAGCTAATAAGTCCTTTTAAAAAGCATTCTCAAACACCCACTAAGTAATCCATTAACTTTTTACTCAAGTGAAGTTGTGTTGTCGCTAAAGTAATTCTCTTATTTGGGTTCGTTTAATTTACGCAATCACTTTTATCAAACTTTGCTTTGTTAAAATATTGATAAAACTGAAAGACGTTAGGATTATATATGATTTTTGGTTGCTAATTAATTTTCACATCTTTGGTTTCTTATAATTTACCATAATAATTTAGTTCCACCTAATATTTTTTTTGGAACCGACAGAATTTATAAACACCATTGCCAAAAAAGAAAAAGTCAGAGAAAAAGAAAAGAAAAACAACACAAACAATTACAAGTTCTACATAATTAATTAGTGTTTAATCCTTTACTCTATGACTTATATAAAGGCCAATCAGAAGATTAACAGGGTGGAAAACGTATGTTTGAGTGATAACGAATTATATATGTGATAATTCTTAATTGAATTAAAAAAAATGTTATAATTGGAAATCTTACTTTAAATCTTTTACGATCTATATCATGAAAAAGTTATTTCATCATGTGAATAATATGATTAATTTGAATATCTACATGATGAAATGCACTTAAACCATTACGCATTGCATTTCCCATATCTAGATTAGTCTCAATACTTGAAAAAAAAAAGTTTGTTCAATCTTTTGACCTTCTCATCCACCACTGAGCCCATGTTTTTGTGACTGCCTCTGCTTAGGGAAAGGGCTCACGGCCTGAACAGTCGAGACCGTGTTCCCACTGAGCCCTTTCCCGAAAGCGGGACTGTGTTCCGGCCTCCACCTTTCCGTCCCTCTCTTCTCTTGTTTTTCTTCTTTGCTTCCTCCCAGAAACCTTCTCTTTCTCTTTCTCTTTCTGTGTTTCTCCAAAAATGTATCCCTCGACCTTTATAGAGTTGTTATATGACAGGCAGCAGGAGTTGCATTATCTTTTCCTCTCGTTGTAGGGTGGCACATGGCAATGGGAAAATGGTCATCCACATAAAAATAACTCCAAGCACGTTTCTGCTCCCTCTCCTTTGTTGAATTAAGTTTGTTGACTCTTGGCATGTAATTAGTGGGGTCCCGCCAAAATGTAATCGCCAGATTTTGTAGCAATTTCATTAATAACAAGACAAAATATATATACACACAACTAAGTAAACAAGAAAATAAAATATATACAAAATTTACAGATAAGATGAGATTCATTCCGGTTGATAACGACTGAGGTTGCAATACAATCAACAAATGGTGTCCCTAAATAGACGATAACCATGAAGTCATGTTCAACAACAAATACAATCTTTTCCCGTGTAGTATGAACCTATGTATAACTTGTTTGACATTATGTCATCAATATAAGCACACCAACCAAAATACACAAGAAAAAAAATAAGCAAATGCCACTAACAGTAATAACACGCACCAACATATGGATAAACGTTGTCTTCCTTGTTCCATTCTCACCGAGCATGACTATGATCTGAGAGACTGTGAATTCACCCTCAACCACCTTAAGTATAAAACCAACCAGAGTTTTGGACATTGTGGGGTATCTATATCGTGCATGTGTTTTATTCTCTTCAGCTGTCTCTTATAATGTCTCAGCCATCTGTTTTTCGATAGAAAAACATGGATTAAAAGATGGTAAAAATGTAATTATGATGGTAAAGAGAGAGTGGTGAAAACAATTACCTTAAAAGATAGGGATTTATCACAAAAGCGGAGTTTTTCATTATGCACATATCCATCTAAAAATATATTAATTCCTTCTCGGACAAAGAAGGGTAGTGTCACAACACCATAAGCACCAGGCTTCCCATAAGGACAACAAATGAAGTCTGACAGGTAATCGAGAAACACTCAAATCATGCTCAACCACAACCACATACCTGAAATTGAGATTATGTTAATATTTAATTAAATGCAAGAAATAACAATTTGATTTTATATATTGAATACTCAAGTGAATATTGGTGGCATAACCTGTTAGGTGTAAGCAAAGATCTGATAAATTGAGCAACTTTAAGCCTTTGTTTGACATCAAGATAACTCGAAGGCTCATCAAACATATAAATTTGTGCATTCTGTATGGCAACAACAACAATTGCAAACCTCTGAAGCTCTCAACTAGATAAATCTCCAACATTTCGGTCCATAACACGATTCAGCTCAAGATCACCACAAAGTTATTCCTTCACATCTCTCTCATCCTTATGATCGAGCATTTTTCCAACATTTCCTTCAACTGATTTTGGAATATGGTCAACATACTGGGGTTTTATAACGACCTAATTTACACAACAAGTTTAATTAGGAACAGGAATAAAAAGAAATATAAAAAGAAATCAAATCAAGTAGAATGGAACCTTTAGATTATCTTCAACAATACGTGTGAAGTAGTTTTGCAACTCAGATCCTCGGAAGTAAGTAAAAATTTCTTGCCAATCTGGAGGGTTTTGTGAAAACAATTATGAAGCATTAGTTAACTAATGTAAAAGAAAGTAACACAGATATTGTGTAGAGGATGAGATCAACAGGTTTACCTTATAATGTCCTAATTTGGGTTTCAATTTTCCCGCCAAAACTTTTAGGGTTGCAGACTTAATTACCGATTCCATTTGTTCCAACCAAACCAAGAACTTTCCCAGGCCTTGGGACAGGTATATAACATGCGATTAATGTAAACACTAAACATAAACACAAACAGAAACACCCATGTGATAAAAAAAGAAAGAAATAGAGTGGCTCGTTGACCTATATAACTTAAAGGTGTTGACCCCATAACGATGATTTGTCTCTTTGTTCAAAGCTTTTGGTAGATTAATGATCTCAATTGCATCAAATGGACATTTCTACATTAATAAAGCAAAAATATCATGTGATTTCATGATGTTCTGAAAATAGAAAGCAATGGAAAAGAAAATCACACTCACACACCTTAACGCATATACCACACCCTATGTAAAGCTCCTCTGAGATTTGAGCCATCTTGGATGCAGAAGTGACCTCAATACATAGCTTACCTGCCATTGCCAATAAAGCATATCAAACTTTTTCACTTTTCGTAGAATAGAACACATTGTTGAATTATAATCGAATGTTATAGACAAGTGATCAGAATGCTAAGTTTCTCTACAATCCACATTCCCATATCATCCAAAAGAAGAGGTGAAGTTGTTGCTGAACCGAAAAAGAAACCAGGAAATTTGACTAAACAATCAAAGCAAATACATGCCTCACCCAGAAAGAAGTTTTTAATCCAAATTCAGTTGAGAAAGAATACTAGTTTTGATAACATGACAACCCTTTTTACATTCTTGACGACACTTCTTCTGCTTGCAGTGGTCTTATTTGAGGATTGCAATAGGCGTCATACGATCAGCCATAGTTGCGGAAAAAATCCAACAATATACAGTGGCGTCTAACACGATGATGGCGTGTAACCTAAGGCTCCAGGGAGTGGGCCTCGTTAGGGAGGTCATCACGGGCACTGAACACCGCCCCTGGCTTGTGCCAAGGGGGTCGCCAGCCAAGCCTTACCATCCGCTTAGAGAGAAGAGAGAAACAGAGGAATAAAGGTGTTTGGTTGGTGGTTGAATTTTGACATCTCTCTTCTTCACACACGGATGAACTTGATAACATTTCAATGGTCAGTCCTTTTGTTCGTATATTTCTTTCTATCGATGTTATATTGCTTTCCTTTTGCTGTATTCAAATTCATACAAAATTAGCTCCATCAATTTCATACTTCTCTTATGTGTATGTATCTACCCTAGAACGGATGAACTATATCTTGTGATTCATTTACAGATCTTATTATCTTAATAATTTCAAAGTCTTTGAAAATTTCAAATATATTGCATATAAACAATATACCCTATCCCGTCGATCCTCGCATTTCAATCCTATACAACGACATAATCCATACTCTCATATTTGGAAAGTAATGACTTTACCTAATCCATACTCTCGTATCAGAAATCAATGAATGTTTGTGTTGATCGGATACACTTCAAGTATAACAATCAAGAACAAAATTACTAAGCAATTAAAGAACAGAAAAGTGAATAACACAGATGATTCACTAAATTGTCTTTCACCAAGAATGGGGTTGTTTTCACCATGAAAACGAGGTTGTCATAAAGACGATCACCAAGACATGTACATTAGGGTTTCACCTTAATGTTGAATATATACTAATATGTACAAGTATATCCCTTGATTGAAGGGATTGTATCAATCTGTACTAAGAACCGATCTTCATAACAAAGATATCGGATCTGATATCTATTCTATACTTATCTATATCATTACCTAATATACAAAAGATTACATAGAATAAGTATCTTCACACTGACGTTGATATACTTTATACACTAGCGATAATAGTGATGTAGACGTTGATGCTGACAGATAGCGTGTAGAATGTTTGACTCATCAGATCATAGGGTGTGACCGTACAATCTCCCCTTATCTGATGATGTCAAAACTAATATTATTCTTCAGAGTCATTAGAAAAACCATTGTATAACTTGTCAGTTTCTTTCAAGATCCCAGGCTTAACCCATCTGAATTCATCAACTTGAAGCTCTTCCAATCATTTATTAAGCTCCAGAGAGATCAGCACACGATATCATTTTTCCAGTTCAAAATTATTAAGTCCTTCCATGTGAAGATGAAACAAGTGTTTAGTGGGAGCAGTAGGAAGATCATCAGTGTGTTGAATGCACATGTGATTTTGACTGTCAAGATAGAAAATGCCATGTTCCGGTTCTCGAATGAACATGTACTGAACTGGTTCTACACCCGCTGGCAGTTCGTTGTTGATGTACCGAGTGCCATAAGGAAGAAGAAACTTGGTATTCTTGGACTATCTGGGAGCACATGTTCTTATTGAGGAGGATGGTCTAGATGGACCAGCTTGGTGGCACAAGGTTCAGCTTCTTGACTTTGTTGAGTAGCTACTTAATTGCCAACTTCACCTCCTGAGAATAAATACCCTTGTGTTTTTCAATAATTTATTGAATTTGCTGATGGGTTTTTGAGCATTCTAACACTCCTATGGTGTACATGCAACCCTAGAAACCTTGGATCTATGTTTGACTAAGATACATGCAAATAATTATTTTTCCAAGGTTCTTATCCTAACTAGCATGGCATGGGGTACTTGAATCAAATAAAACTAGTAGAATTACTTACCTTGTAGTAGTAGTTGATTGCTTGGAGTTTGAGAGCCTAGCACCAATAATGTGGATGCCTCAAATGGAAGTCACAAATCACCACAAACTTGGAAACTTGAGAGAATAGTTACAAACTTCTTGAAATCGGCCCTCTTAGTTTACACACATCAACTAGTGTTATTTCAAGAACCAAATCCTCCTTTATATAGTGTGGTGGATTAGGGTTACATCCATGTAAACCCTAATACCCATGTCTTTTCATTTCCATGAGATCCATGGGTTAAAGCTCCATGGAGTATCCATGGACTTTCCATGCAAGCCTAGCCCATTCCAAATAATCATTAGCCCACACTATATAAATACAAGAGCCCATATTTAATTAGTCATACTTTTGATCTCTAAATTAATCCTAGATTAATTATAGATCAATACTAATTAAATAATATGATTTTATATTAATATATTAGGACTTATAATATATTAATAAATCATAACTTATACTATTCTCAAACGATTATCCATAAATTGTTCGGGGGAAGTGCAACCCAAATGGACCATGCCGGGTCGGGCCAAGTATATACCAAATATAGTTATGGACTTAGACACTATATCCAACATTCTCCCACTTGGATAAGTCTAATAACTATACTTGCAAGTATGACTTCAGGAACCGATCAGCAATCGTAGCTCTTAAAACTCTGTTGAACTATGAAGCGCCATTTTAGATAAGTGATCATATAATCCTATGTGCTAGATATCAGCCGGACAAATACATGGAACATGGTCTTGCTTATTGTCCAGCATTTGTTTCCCGATTTCCGATTTGTTTGACATAGAACTTAACTGAACACATCAATTTAGTTCTGACCGGGCCCGGTACATAGGTCAAAACAAAATCATCGAGGGGCCCAGATATAGCTTCTAATCCGAGAAGGAACAGATAAACTTCGACTCATATGTTTGCTCTACTACTTGTTGAATTACACAAAAAAGCACGGTTTATAACATCGAGTTACCAATGCGTTTTCGTGCAATCAATGCATAACCAACTCATAGGCAACTAATCATATCTCTAGGTTTGAAGACTTATATGATATTACCGTCTCACGATCACTCGAGATAAATTCCATGAAGTGATACAAGTGAGCGTGGGTTGAATCCAATACTCAGAACTTATGAGCACTCATGAGTGCTGTAGCCCCGCTTTGTCTAACATCTTAGACCTCTACAAGCCAACCCATGACAGTCTTGATTCATATCTACTTCCAACATATGACCGACTGTGGAGAGTTTGAATAATATGATATAAACCATAACATAATTATTCTGGAAGTCAAAACATGCAAAAAGAAATAATAGTAAACGATTGACAAGAGATAACAACACTTTACTCATAAATAACAGCTTTTATTTATCATCAAATGTCAATTACATTTTACAAATTTCAAGATTATCTAACTACTAAAACTAATATCATCCTTCAGCCCTATGCTCCGAGCATGCTGGAGATGCTTAGCCCGAGTCAGTCCCTTCGTGAGGGGATCTGCTGGGTTCTCATCCGATGATACCCTCTTTGCCACGAGGATTCCTTCTTCTATTCGATGTCTGATGAAGTGATATTTTATGTCAATGTGTCTGGATCTCCCATGATCTCTTGGTTCCTTGGCTAAGGCAACCGCACTATTGCTGTCATAGAAAATCTCCATTGGCTCCTTTATAGCTGGTACAACTCCAAGGTCTCCGATGAAGTTCTTTAGCCATATAGCCTCCTTTGCTGCCTCGCTTGCTGCTATATACTCTGATTCACAAGTGGAATCAGCCACTGTCTCCTGCTTGGAACTTTTCCAAGTAATTGCCCCTCCGTTTAGAGTAAAGACCCAGCCCGACTGAGAGCGGAAATTATCCATGTCAGTCTGAAAGCTAGCATCACTGTACCCTACAACTCTCAAGTCCTCACTGCCACCAAGGGTAAGGACCCAGTCCTTAGTCCTCCGTAGGTACTTGAGGATATTCTTTACCGCAGTCCAGTGTGCCTTTCCAGGGTTCCCCTGATACCTACTAACCATGCTCAAAGCAAAGGCTACATCAGGTCGAGTACACGTCATAGCATACATGATCGATCTTACAGCTGAAGCATAAGGTATTCGACTCATTTCTGCTATCTCAGGCTCAGTACTAGGGCTTTGTGTCTTACTCAATCTGGCGTTACTCTGGATGGGTAACTCTCCTTTCTTGGAGTTATGCATGTTGAACCTTTTCAACACTTTGTCCACATAGGTGCTTTGACTAAGTCCAATTAGTCTTTTACTCTTGTTTCTCAAAATCCTTATCCCTAGGATATAGGCAGCTTCTCCAAGGTCCTTCATAGCGAAACATTTCCCAATCCAGGACTTTACTTCCTGTAGGGTTGGGATGTCATTTCCTATGAGTAGTATGTCATCCACATACAGTACCAAAAAGCTGACTATACTCCCACTAGCCTTGATATAGACACAAGATTCATCTTCACTCCTTGAAAAGCCAAGTTCTTTGACTTTCTCATCAAAGCAAAGATTCCATCTGCGAGGTGCCTGTTTTAATCCATAAATGGATTTCTCGAGCTTACACACTCTACTGGGGTACTCTGTACTGACAAAACCCTCTGGCTGAACCATGTAAACATCTTCAGCCAACTTTCCATTAAGGAAAGCGGTTTTGACATCTATTTGCCATATTTCATAATCATGAAATGCAGCAATGGCTAACAGAACCCTAATAGACTTAATCTTGGCCACTGGTGAAAAGGTCTCATCATAATCAACTCCCGGAGTTTGAGAATAACCCTTTGCAACCAGTCGTGCCTTATAAGTGTGTACATTACCATCCATGTCGGTCTTCTTCTTGAAGATCCATTTGCACCCAACTATCTTACGATCAGGTACATTGTCAACCAAGTTCCAACCTTGATTGTCATACATGGACTGTATCTCGCTATCCATAGCCTCTTTCCATTTAGCAGCCTCAGGGCATGCCATGGATTCCGTGTAGCTGTTAGGCTCATCCAGATTTACCAGTGTGTTATCCAGATTTACCAGTGTGTTATCACTGATAACTCTGGTGGAACGCCTCAGAGGTATATATTCTTCAGTCGGCTCAACAGGAGTTTTCTCCTCAGGTTGAGGGCTAGGGTTTGAGGTTCCTTCACCACTTGACTCTTGAATTTCCTCAAGGTCAATTTGCCTCCCACTGTCTCCTTGGCTCATGAATTCTCTCTCTCGAAAGAATCCTCTTCTTGCTACAAAGACCACATTATCACTGGGTCTGTAGAAGATGTAACCAAAGGATTTCTGTGGGTAGCTGATGAAAATACACCTTTCGCTTCAGGGTTCGAGCTTATCGTGAGTCTCGCGTCTCACGAAAGCCTCGCAACCCCAAATCTTGATGTGGTCTAGATTGGGAACTTTTCCAGTCCACACCTCGTGAGGTGTTTTGGCAACCTTCTTTGTAGGGACTAGATTAAGGATATGGGCGGCAGTCTCTAAGGCATACCCCCAAAATGAGATTGGTAGCGAAGCTCGACTCATCATGGAACGAACCATGTCCAACAAGGTCCGATTGCGCCTCTCAGCTACACCATTCAACTGTGGTGTCCTAGGAGGTGTCAATTGTGAGACAATCCCACATTCCTTAAGATAGTCAAGGAACTCAGTACTAAGATACTCACCACCACGATCGGATCGAAGCATCTTAATGTTCCTGCCCAACTGATTCTCCACTTCTTGCTTAAAATCTTTGAATTTCTCAAAGGTTTCTGACTTATGCTTGATTAGGTAGACATATCCATATCTACTAAAATCATCAGTAAAAGTCACATAGAACCGATTAGCATCTCTTGTGACGGTTCTGAAGGGTCCACACACATCCGTGTGTATGAGGTCCAACAAACCTTCACCCCTAGCACAAGTGCCAGTAAAAGGTGACTTTGTCATTTTACCAAGCAAACAAGATTCACAACTATAATCTGACTTTAGGTCAAATGACTCCAAGACTCCATCCTTTTGGAGTTGGCCTATGCGTTTCTTGCTTACATGTCCAAGACAACAATGCCATAAGGATGCTTTATCTAAGCTAGTGGAAGAGTTAATACACAATACATTATTTCCTAGATTATCTACAACAGATACAGTTTCATACACGCCATCACAAGGTAATGCTTTAAAATAAAGAACATTATTAAAGAAAGCATCAATACTACCATTATTATTATCAAAATAAAAGGTAAAACCTTGTTTATACAATGCATGAAAGGAAATAACATTTCTTGCCATTTCGGGCGAAAAATAACATTTATTCAAATCTAATGTAGACCCACTATTTAGCACTAAGGAATAAACTCCTATCTTGGTGACAGGTGAAGCTTTCCTGTTTCCCATGATCAAGTTTATCTTTCCCTGCTCCACATTCTCACTTCTTTTTAGTCCCTGCAAATCACAACATATGTGAATACCACAACCTGTATCAAGGACCCAAGACTTAGAATGAGGTGAGTTATTAGACAATATAGTGTATATACCTGCATGGTTGGGTTTTACTTTCCCATCCTTCAAATCTTGCTGGTACTTTGGGCAGTTTCGCTTCCAGTGCGACTTTTCATGGCAATAGAAGCATTCAGCCTCATTAGGGTTAGCAGAAGGAGTGACAAAACCTTTCTTGGTTTTGCTTGAAGAGGAGCCTTCAAGGGTCTTACCCTTGGTACCCTTAGAAGGGTTCTTTCTCTTCTTCCCTTTCCCTTGCCCGATTGCCAAGACATTGGCCGCAGTTGAAGTAGGAGTAGGAGTAGTAACAACCAACTTACCCTTTAGACCACTTTCGGCGGTCTTCAAGAGTCCTTGAAGTTTGCTGAGGGTGACTTCTTCCTTGTTCATGTGATATGTCATGCGGAATTGATCATAACACGATGGCAAGGAGTGCAAAATGATGTCTATTGCTAACTCCTCAGGGAAGTTCACATTCAGCTTCAGTAAACGGTCCACATACCTTTTCATTTTCTGCATGTGGCCCGTGATGGGTTCACCATCCTTCATTCGGGTTGTTATCATGGAGGAGATTATTTCATATCGCTCTTGACGAGCACTTTGATGGTAGCGGTCCATCAAGTCCTGGTGCATCTCAAAAGGATAATAGTGATGGGTTTTGATCATTCTAACACTCCTAAGTGTACATGCAACCCTAAATACCTTGGATCTATGTTTTCTCTATTATACATGCAATTATGAACTTTCCAAGCTATTACCCTATCTAGCATACAATACTTGATACTTGGGTAATCAAATGGATAGAATACATACCTTTGTTTGATGTAGCTTGTCTCCATGAAGCTTGAGTGCCTAGTTCCCCAAGTGTGACACCTCAAATGGTTCACACAACACCAAATGCACATGGAATGACTTGAGAGAAAATGGAACACTCCTTGAAATCGTCTAGCCCTCATATTCACACATTAGTGCACGATTTCTTGAGCCATGGGATTCTTTTATATGGTGGCTATTAGGGTTACACCATGTAACTCATAACTTTACCCATTCCTTAGGCTCCATGGATTTTAACCTCCATAGAGTATCCATGGGTCACCCCATGGACTTAGTCCAACATAAGGAATCTTGGATCACAAGCCCACATATATAAGAATGAATGATTTACACAATCAACCCATATATTTAATTAGTCTCCTTTTGATCACTTAATTAATTTCAAATTAATTCTTGATCAATACTAATTAAATAACCTTATTAATATATTAGAACTTATAATATATTAACCAACCTTAAGTGTTATTTCTCTCATTATAGTCTATCCAAATGCATGATGCCATGCAACCCAAATGGACCATGCCGGGTCGGGTCAAGTCTTAACAATTATAGTTATGGACTTAGACATTAATCCAACAGTCTCCCACTTGGATAAGTCTAAAACTATTATTGCGTATGACTTCAGGAACCCATCAGCAATCGTAGCTCTCAAAAGCTTCTGTCGAACTCTGACCTTGTCGATGAACTCTGACCTTTGTCAATGACTTGTCCATTAGATAAGGGATCATATATTCCTCCATTCTAGATATCATATGGACTGAGACATGGATTATCAATCATTCTCTCTGTCCATTTGTTGTTTCCCTATTTCCGATTCATGATGACTGACTGATTGAACAAATCAAATCAGTCCTGGCTTGGCCAAGCACTCACATGTATCATCTTTAAATCATCGAGGGGCCCACAGATATCGCTTTTATCCCGAAGGTAAAAGGAATGGATAAACTTCGACTCATATGGCTTGTTCTATTACTTGTCGAATCATACACAAAGGCACGTTTTATAACATCGAGTTACCAATGCATTTTCGTGCAATCAATGCATAACCAACTCATAGTAACAACTCATATCTCTAGATTTGAAGAATATAAGATATTATCGTCTCATGATCACTCGTGATAAAATCCATGAAGTGATTCAAATGAGTGTGGGTTGAATCCAATACTCAGAACTTATGAGCACTCATGAGTGTTGTAGCACCACTTTGTCCACCAACTTGGACCTCTACAAACCAACCCATGACAGTCTTGATTCATATCTACTTCCAACATATGACCGACTGTGGATGGTTTGAATAATTTAATCATTCAGGAAGAGCGACTTAGTTATTCTGGAAGTCAAAACATGCAAAGTGAAACACAAGAATAAATGAATCAAATATGGTATCAAACCCTATGAATATAAATAAACACTTTTATTTATCACCATACTGATTACTCATTATTCATTGTTTCAGTTTTATCAACTTTACACTTGAATTAAAAACACTAGTTGTCCCATGCTCCAAGCATGTACACTATGTTTTTCTTAAACAATAGCTTTGCCATACACCAAGTATGCACTCTATGTCTGTCTATGATCCTTACTTTGTGAAATAAACCAATTGAACATAATTTCAATGATTCTAATTTCACACTCCCAAATCCTTATCGAAAAATGTGAGAATTTCAAATTCCTATCATTTATCGAAATCTGTTTAGATTTTAAACTTATATGCACTGACCCTCCTGTAATGAATATGTACAAAGTCACAAAGACTTGTCAACAGTCATTATAAGGTATTCCAATGGAGATCAACTCCATGGAAACTAAGTCTCATATTCAAAGTACATTGCTTTGGACATGCTTCTTGCATTAAGTTTTCTAATCTTACACATATAACTTCCACCTATGGAGACAACTCCATATTCTCATTTTGACTATCACTTCTGAATAAGAGATGCCTCTTTTCAGAATATGTCAATATGGTCCTTCCAAAATTAGCACTATACTTCCAACTGTCCCTGAGCAACCAATCTTTGGTAAACCTCAGATTGTCCTCGACAATTGCTTAATCATTTTAGTCAAATCCAATTCTAGACCTTTTCCCTTCTTAATGCCTCTGGGCATTTGGAAAAATTTAGAAATGACAAATATTATAGCACATGCAATCGATCCTGTACCCAAAGCAAATGGTACACGATTCATGATGTCTCATATAAAGACATGATTCTAGACCAGTCTTTTGCTACAATATTTTTATTTGCCATGTTTTCAAAATTTGACTATGAAGAGGGATGTCGTAATCATAATCGAATTTTGACAATGCAATATATAGAATTTCCTTAAGTGGAACCAATCCAACATGAAATTCATATATATATTCTTGACTAAAGATGATTAAGGTCTCAATCTAAGCCTTTAGAACTGAAATGAAGTATATCCTCTCCCTTAATTATAGCAAAACAACTTTTTCAATCCATGCAGCCTCACGAATTGAAACTTTTATTTTCTATAATTAACATTGCTAACTTGCAACACTAACAATAATTTTCATGCTCCCACTAACATGATGATTATTAGCATAACACTTATGCTCCCACTAGCTTTGACATGTACTCAGAAATCAGCTGGACTTCTAGAAATCAATAATTTATTGACTTCCTTACCAAAGTTCAGATTTCTGATACAGGATGCTTTGATAAAACTTTATCAAAATCATACAGCTTTCCTTAGATAGCAAGCATGTGTGTCTAAACAATTTCAGAACTATGAAAAGGGATGCCGTAATCATAGTATCAATTGTTTAGACCTTTTGCCATCTGCTTCAAATCTACTTGGTGGAAGTGTTTCCTCACCATCATTTTCATGAATCGGAGAGAAACCTTATGACCCTTAGATTTTATGGTGTATGTGTTCTTATCCATGTGAATCGTCAAAACCATAGTCACAAGACAAGGATAATGACAAATCCAAACTCATATGGATTGAACTTATGCAATCTTAACTTCTTGCCACCTGGCAGTACCGGGCCTGCCATTGCTTCCAAGTTGTTATGCAACCAATTGAGAACTTTCAGAACTCCTATGCAAAGCCAACTTTAACTGGAATGGGCACAGAATATGTCAACACGATAGGTTATAAACCTCAAGTCGTGTGCTAGTGAAGAACCTCAGGTTTTATTCTTGATTAGTTCTTGAAATTCTTTTTAGGATCTTTAAGACTCCCACTATCCTCTTGACATATAAGACTATCTTGCCAAATATTCAAGAGATAGTGCGGATTCTTTATCAAGACAAACACTTCACACGATTGGCCTTAGTTGGTCTTTGTTTTATCCAAAACATCACAACTTACCAATTTCAAATGTACAAGAGTAGGACACTTTTACTCTTACATTTGACAAATGTTTTAAACCTTTCTTTAAGATATGTCATTCAAGTTACAATCTTGGAGTATGACTCTAAGAATTGTTTTGGAACGAAGTATGACTCATCTTCCTGATCTAACCATTTCAACAATTCATGACTCCTCTTCTTAGTCATAATAATGCACTAAGATGACCTTTAGAGGACTAATTGTGATATGATTTCTAAATCATTAAGATGATCACAAACATGATACTAAAGTACTCTCCCATCTTTTCAGATTTGAGAAACTTTTATCTTTCTGCCTAATTTGATTCTTCCCATTCGTTCTGCCATACATTGAGACTTTTCCAATGTTTCAGAATTATACTTAAACTTGTAAGTATAACCATATTTACTAAAATTTAGTAAATCATGACGAATAGTCTTAACGAGCTTTTTGGTGGACTTGACCAGTGCACAAGAATGTGTACTCGATCCCTTTAGTCCTTAACTTGACTCACACATCCATCTGAACAAGTATTAATTTTCCAATGCTTGAAAGTTCTCATTCATCATACTATTCAACTTGCATGATTCCAAGTTTCTATCCAACTGAAGCCTTGGGAATGAGAATCTTTCCTTATTTGGTAAATTATGACACTACCACAAACGAAAGAATCAAGTCCATTTTTTTTCAAATATTGCTATCAGTGGAATCATATAAACAACCATTTTTCACAAATGCCACTTGTAAGGATATTTAAAATAAATATAAAATTAAAAACTTTTATTTTATTTCAAAACTTTGCGGAAAAAAAACTTATCCTTATAGTGCAAATGCATACGGGAAAACTTGTTGTTATCTATTCCTAAGCAATATATTATAACTCCTAAGTAACAGCTTCAAAATTCTGATGCGATCGAAATCCACCTACACGATCAGAATCAGCATATACTTCCTTTAAGCTTTCTCTCTATTCTTTGATTCTTAAAACATCAACATGTGACCCAGTCACATCATGTAATGAGGATCTTAGAATAGAAACTTAACAGAGTTAGATAATGGGCTCTACCTGAAGTAGAGTCAGACTTATTGACTTTGACATCCTTAGGTAAACTTGGCAGCTTTGCAATCAACGCCCCTTCCTTTGGCAAAATAAACATATGGACCCTTTGGTAATGGGACTATCTCAGACTTAGCCTTTCTCCTTACCATTTGGTCAACCGGGTTGACTATGGCCAATCCCTTTCCATTGGGAAGAGAATGCTTTTTCTGGATTTCCAGTGTCACCATTGTCACTGTCCATAAAGTTTTTGGGAAGTTGATCTTCTAATCAAATTTGCTTTACTATCGTTCTAAATCATTGCTGATTCAGCAGCACCAAGCAAATAGATATGATCATTAAGGTTCATGTCATAGTCTGTTTCATAGTAGTCTCAAAGGAACTCACTATGTGACTTAGAAAGTGATTGAACATCCAACTTTCTCAAGACTTTGACACCCAACTCTCCCAGCTTGTCAATATGTGACTTCATCTCTAAGATGTGATCACACATAGACCTTGCTTGCCATTAGGGCTTGAGTGACCTTGAACTTGTGGGTTAGGGAGAATAATTGGAGGAGGTGGAGGAAGTAAAGTTCCAAGAGATTTGGGAAGATCATAGATGTCTGAACTAGACATCTTTTGGGAGATATTCAAGATAGTTGATCTAAAGTCCTTAATATAACACCCAATATGAAATATTAAGGCTAGGATCCAACAACCTATTTATAACTGGAAGAGGGATGCCGTAATCCGAGTTATAAAATAGTTGAAGGTAGGTAAATGACGATTTACCAATTTCCACCATGAAAAACGAAATAATGTAATTAGGTTTTTAATTGGATTTGAAACTCCTAGATCTTTTGAGATTCATTGAACTTTTCAATGGCATGTTTCAATCTCGAGTGTGCCCTTCAGGTTTTGTGACTGGGATGCCGAGGATCACAAAACAAGGTGTGAAGTAACCATGCAAATATACTTGGTACCCTTAATATTTACCCCTCAATCGATGTGCCGGTTAACCACACGAGCTCCACCGATACTATGATAAATATTAAGTTACCCTTTGCCTACTTTGTTAAATCCAGGTTAGTGTGCCGGTTAACCACACAAGCTCCACTAAAGGTTTAAATAAAGTGCAAAGTGTAATTTCATGGATTAGCACCTTATTCACATTTTCCTAAGTAACTAAGATTGGGAATTTATAAGTGTTTAGTTACTTAGTATTTATCATTAATACTTTTAATGAAGGGAGAATTATAGTCCTTGTCCTACCCGTTCGGCTAACGACCCTCCACCAGTCAAGGAAGCGGTGGGTGAGAGTGGACACCCATTAAACTGCCATTTTATAGGCAGTAACCTTATACCCCCCTTATAGACCGACTTCGTGAATGAGGCCTACTAACGGTAAGACTGACTTGCTCTTATACATATATTTATTATTAACTTATAATACTATAAAGTATAAGGGTTGAATTTTAACTTTTAAAATTCTAAGGGCTAACTTGGAATTAAAGTATTCATGGGGAAAACTTTACAAATTCCAAAACTTGAGGGCAAGTTTTGAAAATATTCAAAACTAATTAATTCCATAACTTATGTGTTTAAAGTAGTTTTAATTAAAAAAAACTCTTCAAGTTCCATAACTTGAGGACAAGTTATGGAAGACTTTAAACTAATAAAAGAATGTAACTTTTCTTTATTTTTGTAACTTATGGAACTAATTAAGGTTACACATTTTATCATTTAATGAAGTGACTCTTGAACCTCCATAACTTGAGGACACGTTATGGAGTCATAAAACCATTTAATGAGGACAAGACTCTTCATTTTTGTAACAATTGCCAACTTTTTATGAGTTTTATGAAACTTAAATGTGACTTTTCATATAACTTGAGGACAAGTTACAAAAACACATTTTAGAATCAACTCTTTGATTAAAATGGATTGAAAACACAAAATCAATTAACTTTTCTATTAATCTAATAAACTCATATGAACAAAGATAATTCACATCAAATTTTTTTCAAGTAATTAGCATAACTTTTAAACTAATACAATTCGATTTTTCAATTAATTTTGCAAGTATAATAAGAAAACAAGCCTTGGCTCTGATACCACTGATGGGTTTTGAGCATTCTAACACTCCTAAGTGTACATGCAACCCTAAATACCTTGGATCTATGTTTTCTCTATTATACATGCAATTATGAACTTTCCAAGGTATTACCCTATCTAGCATACAATACTTGATACTTGGGTAATCAAATGGATAGAATACATACCTTTGTTTGATGTAGCTTGTCTCTATGAAGCTTGAGTGCCTAGTGCCCCAAGTGTGACACCTCAAATGGTTCACACAACACCAAATGCACATGGAATGACTTGAGAGAAAATGGAACACTCCTTGAAATCGTCTAGCCCTCATATTCACACATTAGTGAACGATTTCTTGAGCCATGGGATTCTTTTATATGGTGGCTATTAGGGTTACACCATGTAACTCATAACTTTACCCATTCCTTATGATCCATGGATTTTAACCTCCATGGAGTATCCATGGGTCACCCCATGGACTTAGTCCAACATAAGGAATCTTGGATCACAAGCCCACATATATAAGAATGAATGATTTACACAATCAACCCATATATTTAATTAGTCTCCTTTTGATCACTTAATTAATTCGAAATTAATTCTTGATCAATACTAATTAAATAACCTTATTAATATATTAGAACTTATAATATATTAACCAACCTTAAGTGTTATTTCTCTCATTATAGTCTATCCAAATGCATGATGCCGTGCAACCCAAATGGACCATGCCGGGTCGGGTCAAGTCTTACCAATTATAGTTATGGACTTAGACATTAATCCAACAAATAGTCCTCATAGGACTTTTGGAGCTCGGCTGTCATGGTGGCCATCATGATGCATGCCACTTTTGTAGCATCTCTTTCATGTACCTCATATTCAGCAAGCTCTTCAGGAGTAGCAGTTGGCTCGAGTACCTTCAGCTCCTTTTCGAGAACATATTCTTTGTTCTCATACCGAGTGACCATCCTGATGTTTCTGATCCAATCTGTAAAGTTGGACCCATCAAAGATGACTCTCCCACAAAGATTCATGAGAGAGAAGGAGCTAGTAGGGTTTGAGCCAGAAGCATTGTTATTGGAAGACATCTGAAAAGAAGAGGAAATAGATTAGATTAGATATAGAGATAGTCCTTAACAAAACACCCAAATGTAATATTAAGGCTAGGACCCAACACAATATTTTATAACTTAGAAGAGGGATGCCGTAATCTAAGCTATAAGATATTTGAAGGTAGGTGAATGACGATTCACCAATTTCCACCATGAAAAACGAAATATTTAATTAGGTTTTAATTGGTTTAGAAACTCCTAGATTCTTTGAGATTCATTGAACTTTCTTCAATGGCATGTTTCAATCTCGAGTGTGCCCTTCAAGTTTTGTGACTGGGATACCGAGGATCACAAAACAAGGTGTGAAGTAACCATGCAAATTACTTGGTACCCTTAATGTATTACCCCTCAATCAATGTGCCGGTTAACCACACACGCTCCATCGATACTATGATAAACATTAAGTCACCCTTTACCTACCTTGTTAAGTTCAAGTTAGTGTGTCGGTTAACCACACACGCTCCACTAACGACTTAAACAAAGTGTAAAGTGTAATTTCATGGATTAGCACCTTATTCATATTTTCCTAAAATAACTAAGATTGGGAATTCAATAAAGTTTAGTTACTTTAGTATTATCATTATACTTTTAATGAGAATTTATAAGTCCTTGTCCTACCCGTTCGGCTAACGACCCTCCACCGATCAAGGAAGCGGTGGGTGAGAGTGGACACCCATTAAGTTGCCATTTTATAGGCAACAACCTTATACCCCCCTTATAGACCGGCTTCGTGAATGAGGCGTACTAGCGGTAAGACGACTTGATCTTATACATATATAAATATTATTAAACTTATAATATTATAAAGTATAAGGGTTGAATTTTAACTTTTAAAATTCTAGGGGTTGGAACTAAAGTTTTTAATATGACTTTACATGTTCCAAAACTTGAGGGCAAGTTTTGTAAACTTTCAAAACTTTTCATTTCTCATAACTTATGAGTTAATGGTTATTAAAAATGAAGACTTTTCATTTTTTTGTAACCTATGTGTTCTTTTAATGGTTATTTATAAATGTGACTTTTGGTTATCCATAACTTAAGAACTAGTTATGGACTCCATTAAAACACATAAAGATCAAGAATTAATCTAATCAATTATTAGCACATAATTTCTATGATCTTCTACACTCATATGTTTTTGAATGTTCATATCAAAAATTTCAAGAATCGTAAGTACATATACAAAACTTGAAATTTTGATACGAGCTTTTGAACAAAACTTCGATTTTCAAGTTTTTTTTTTTTTTTTTTTTTTTTGCATCAAGTATCAAATAAACAAACCAGGCTCTGATACCACTGATGGGGTTTTGAGCATTCTAACACTCCTATGGTGTACATGCAACCCTAGAAACCTTGGATCTATGTTTGACTAAGATACATGCAAATAATTATTTTTCCAAGGTTCTTATCCTAACTAGCATGGCATGGGGTACTTGAATCAAATAAAACTACTAGAATTACTTACCTTGTAGTAGTAGTTTATTGCTTGGAGTTTGAGAGCCTAGCACCAATAATGTGGATGCCTCAAATGGAAGTCACAAATCACCACAAACTTGGAAACTTGAGAGAATAGTCACAAACTTCTTGAAATCGGCCCTCTTAGTTTACACACATCAACTAGTGTTATTTCAAGAACCAAATCCTCCTTTATATAGTGTGGTGGATTAGGGTTACATCCATGTAAACCCTAATACCCATGTCTTTTCATTTCCATGAGATCCATGGGTTAAAGCTCCATGGAGTATCCATGGACTTTCCATGCAAGCCTAGCCCATTCCAAAATAAGCATTAGCCCACACTATATAAATACAAGAGCCCATATTTAATTAGTCATACTTTTGATCTCTATATTAATCCTAGATTAATTATAGATCAATACTAATTAAATAATATGATTTTATATTAATATATTAGGACTTATAATATATTAATAAATCATAACTTATACTATTCTCAAACGATTATCCATAAATTGTTCGGGTGAAGTGCAACCCAAATGGACCATGCCGGGTCGGGCCAAGTACATACCAAATATAGTTATGGACTTAGACACTATATCCAACATTTGCATCCACTCTCTGTACTCAAATTTGACTAGCTCAAGAAAAAAATACAACCTTAGTGTATTCATATTCAATATTTTACCTAACCAAGTGAAGCTTTAGAGACTCAATCGTTGGTTTGGTGCATCTCACCCTGATAATGGGATCAGGCTTTGATGTACGATTCAGAACTTCTCCAAACTTCTTTTTGTCAGTCCGATCATTATGCTCTAAAACCCTGTGTTGTTTCTCCACACTATTATTGAAGAGCTAATTTTTCTTGACTTGATCATTAGTGCTTTGAACATCAGCACTTTCTTCAGCGGAAGCAAGAGCTTGAGCAAGTTTGGAAGACAAACGTTTTCCTTTTCTGGCTTCTTTCTTTTCTCGAATAACAGCATTATTTTCTATCATGACTTCTCTCACGTCATCAACAGTTATACCTTATACTTTAGCCAATTCATTCACATCAAAAATAAGCTTGGTTTTCCTAGAAGGTGGATGTGTTGAAGGATCACCAGCAGTAGAAGAACTTCCAGCTTCAACGCCATGATCTCCCCCTGAGAATGAAGCCTTCCTTTTTCGAGGATTGAGCTCCCCATGAGGACAGAGCTGATCAGCGTCAGTGTCACTATTAGTTCCTTGAGGAATATCCCCCTCAAAGTATGAATCAGGGTAGATGGCATTCAAAGCAACAACAGGAACAGCAGTTGGTGGCATGAATCCTAGATCAAGAAACCCTTCATAATCATGGGTCTCTGTTTGATCACCAGAGTCTGGAATGGGCTGATCATTAGCGTCTGGAATGTCAGCAAACAACAATATCCTTTTGAAGGTCAGATTCAACTCTTCCAGTTTCAGGCATCTCAGGCTGAGATAAAGTTGGTGCAATCACCACCATTTGCATTTGTTGATCATGACTCTCTTGATTATTCTCCCCCTTTATGGAAGCATCATATTAGGGAGTATAACCAGATGGTAGAAGAAGATTTGTAGATGGTGGAGGTAAATTTGATGATAAGGGTGGAGGTGGATTTGATGATGGTGATGGAGGAGGAGGATTATCACTTGGAAAATTTGGTGGGGTGTCATCAATAACCATATCATCAGTACCATCATCACCCAAAGCCATAAATCTTTCCTTATCAGCCACATCATGTTCAACTTCAGACAATCTTTCTCCCAACGATTAAGTCATTTTCACTAGAAGAGAAAGTTAGTAGAGTATAGTGGTTTCAAAGGTGCAGCTTGATTCCCCATGACAAACTGTCACAACCAAGAATTCTGATACCTTGTAAAACACTTAACAAAGAATGCCATTGTGGCTAAAACTAGAAAACATGTATGGTGTTTATTCAATGACAACAAAAATCCCATCAAATACCCTATACAAACTTTCAAATAGTCAACAAAAGTTGGAAACCCTAAAAATCCCGGTTCCAGTCCATTTTGGACTAGGATTTTCTTATTGGGCCTAATGGACCAATAAGCTTCCAATTTGACTATTTTGGGCTTAGAACACTTAAATGGGCTCTAATTGGACCCACTTTAATTGATTTTAACATTTTGGGCCATAATGGGCCTAGAATGAAATAAAATACTCTTATTGGGCCATAACAAATTTAATTAGCCCTTTTGGGCCATAAAACTCATACTTTGATTGTTTTGGGCCGTGAACCATCTCCAAAGACCTATTGGGCCGAAAAATCATCAAAATGGGCCATAATATGGATTTAAGCACAAAAAGGCCCCAAATTCTTTCTTTCTTCTTCCTCTCTCGGCCCAACTACAAAAATTGGGGGGAAAGAGTTGACTTTTATATGCCACCTCATATTTGTCCATTGGAAACCCATGCATGTCAACTCAATCTCATACTTCCATGCATGTCAACTCAATTCACACTCTCTTCTCTCCCCTCCTCTTAATTCGGCCGAAACACACACACACCCCATCACCACTTCAAAGTTTCTTCAAAACTCACTCTAGAACTCCTTCACTTTTCCTCCAAAATTTCGAGATTCACAAGGGGCTACAAGAAGATCTTTTCCTAATATCACTAATCCTTGGTAAGATGTTGTTTGATCCATACTTTAACTTCTTGATTACCTCAAAAATCTCCCTTAACTCATAAAAAATTCGTGATCTTGCTTCTTAGAACACATCTAAGCCAAAGATCTTCTAAGAAGCTTACTAGGCTGAAAAATCTCACCAATTTCTTTCATTTCTTCTTCAAAACCGAGATCCACAAGAAAAAGGTGAGTTCATACCCCTCTCTTTTCGGTTTTCACAAGTTTTATGGGGGAGAATACAAGTAAAATATATAGATCTATGTGTATGTGTATGTTATGTATGATTTCATGTATATATGTGTGATTTTATGTGTTTATGTGGTAAATATATAACAAAAAGGGAAGAGATCTCGAGATCTATGACACAAAAGAGGAAACAAACATGATCTAATATACTTTTATTGAACAAATCAAGAAAAGTTCCTAGCTTAAGTCATAATAAACAAAATGCAACATAAAACTCATTTTTGGGCTAAATTTGTCAAACAATTAAAAGTTGAGTTGAGAGTTGCCATCCACGGTTTTCTTAAGGACTAAAAGGGTCAAAACAGTACAAATAAATGTTTTTATGAATATCATACTCTTTAAAGGGCTAGAAATGTAATTTGTAGCTTAATGGGCCAAATTTTTGGGTTTTTCGGCCCATTGAGCCCAAAATTGCGAAAAACATAATTTTCAAGGGATTGAAATAATAAAATTCTCAAAACAGGGGGTAAAAAGGGTAAACAAAACCAATTCAGGGGTTAAAATGATTTATTTTCCAAACAAGGATAAAAAATGTAAACTTTTTGGATTTTGGGCCAAAACTGTAAAAGTTGCGAAAGGTTTGGGTTTTAACTGAAAAATTCCTTACTGGAAGGACTGAAACTGCCAAAGAGTAAATTTTGAACTAAAATCATCATTTAAACAAGTCTATGGGTCAAAAATGTCAAGAAAATGGTTTAAGGGCCTAAAATGTTTCGTTTTCAAAATAAGGGACTAAAATTGTTATTTTTATTAAAGAAGGGCTGAAAAGGTCAAACCAACATTTTGAACCAATTATTTTGTTTTTAAAATATTTGAGTCAAAAATACCAAACTACAACTCATGAAAATAGAAAGATGAATGTACGTAAAATTCCAAATATCGTTATAAACAACTGACCGGCCTCGTGCCGATACGAAGATAACAATCGTTCAATCAAACTTTCCAACAATTATACTATACCTAAAACAAGTAAATATCCAAATAGTTGGGCTTGAAAGATCCTAATCATGCTTATTGGGCCTTCGTGGCCCATTGACGTGACTTTTGGGCCTAACACTAATAATAAATGTTTATTGGGCCTCCGGTGACCCGATTACATGTTTAAGGGACCCTCAATGGCATATATAAGCTATTGGGCCTTGGTGGCCCATTAGCATTGCTAGTAAGGTCCAAATTAAATCAAATATGAAATGGGCCAATGCGTCCTTCGTATAACCAACAACCTTAAATAACACACGTAATTAGCAGGACCTTGTAATCCTCTTCTCCTCGTTTGTTAGGCTTACCTTCAATTCAAGTAAACAAATAAAGGTCGTTAATCAATAGTAATCAATTTAGTTTGGATTAAGTGAGTAATAACGGGCGACACCTCTAAGGGTCGTTCGTAGTCTGTAGTTATAATCAAAGTCTCCTGGAAGGAGAGCAAGAGTTTGTGTATAGATCTATACGGGGGTGACTCCTCCACACCTCAGCTGTTCGTTACAGTTAGACTCGGCCAGTCTAGGGTGACAAAATCTTAAGATCAATTCCGGCGTTCATTAGCATACCAAGACAGACGAACTAGTCATTATTATGCATGGTTATAACGACTCACGAAATTAAATAAATCCAATACTATCCGAGTAATCAAGGAAAAGTAATCAAAATCATTCGTGTAGCGGTATAACAATTTGAAAACAATTATATTGTATGTTATCGGAAAACATCGGGTTTTTTCGAGGAAATCAGCACCACTCGCTTGTATTGTTCTATAACTATAATACAAAACTTCCCATTTATACACATTTTGAAATCATTCATGCACCAACTCATGGATCTTCACCCTTTGGTAAACAATTGTCTTTTCAGAAAATATCGGATTTTCTGGGTTTTATAAACTACGCAAATCATTTTTTTATCACAACCCTGCTTATGAACTCACCAACATTTCATATGTTGACGTTTTTCAAAATAACTTGTATTCTCAGGTAACAGGTAAGCTGAAGGGTAATATCAAGTATGTTAGGATGTTATGTTTTTAAAACACTCGAACAATTGATGCTATGGACATGTAATATTTAAACAATGTACTGGATGTGAACAATGTCAATCGTTATGTATTAATGCATGGTGAAGTTTATGTTGTGTTTCATATATAACCATTGTGATGATATTCAATTTAAGTCACGCGAGCCCTCGGACGTTTCCGCCGTCTGGTTCGGGGGTGTGACAGGTTGGTATCAGAGCTCTGTTTATAGCGAACTGGCATATCTAACCACACATTGATATGCAACTATAAACCAAAGAGGGACTAAAACAACTCTGAACAAAACAAATAAAACACAATGATAAAACATCTTTACTTATGCGATATTGGAAAAAGAACATAATACCAAATCAAATAAGATAATACTGACATCTCGGTTAATTCGGGACTGTTTCTAGTTGTATTAAGGGGTGAATATAGCCTGATCAACTACATTTTCTCCGAAGTACAACTATTACATGCCCCGGGGAAACCTCGATGGTCGGTAAACCTAAAAACATACCCCTTTGTTACCAAGTAGAGAACATCAACTCAATTTATACAATAATTAAAACATCTTATGAATAATATTAGCACATTCATACTCTCTCGCAGACAGTATGGCCGGCTTCCATCACCCCGGAGATCCGTATTTCCCTAATCAGGGGAATAACGGATGGCTGGAAGAGGAACCTGAAGAAGCCCTGAGGAGGGGTCTGAAGAGGAACCTGAGGCGGAAGTCGAGGGCGGACCTGCAGAGCCAGTGGTGGACCTGGAAGAAGAAGAAGCCGAAGAAGACCTTGAAGAGGAACCCAGCGATGCCGGTGACTCAGATGCGGAGTCCGAAGTCATCAATCCCCCTTACCCGACTAGGGTGCCTGCTCATCGGATGGGCCCGACTGGCCCTACACCCCCTTGGGGTATCGATCTTTGGAGGTGGAGCAGACAGCAGGGACAGCGACCTCCGTTTGGCATGGCATGCGAGTTCTACGACTTGAGGGAGGGAGGACTAGCTGATCGCGCGCTTCCGGTCATGGTGAGACGATTGCCGAACACTGGCGACCTAGTTCAGAGCACCGCCGATCAGATGCACCAGATGCGGACTAGAGTCGAGCGTGTAGAACAGGAGACGCGAGAGGTTATCCGAGAGTTCCACATGAGGCAGGTGAGATGGGAGACTCGCCTCCAAGACGCGGAACGACAGGTGGCTCGCCTTCAGGGAGCGTCCACTTCCTCAGCACCACCCCCTGGCACATCCCACCATGACTAGGGCTAGTCATATCTATCTTTAGTATTATGCTTATATGATCTATGCTATGTACCATCGACTCTATGTTTAAGTGATTACACTACTCATAGAGTCGTTACGCTGCTGAACTTGCACCACTTATGCATGCATCCTATTTGATACTGGGGCAGAACGAAGCTTTGTGAGTAATAAATTCAAACACTTGTTAAAACAACAACCCCAGAAGCTTAATGAAACCTTTACGGTGGAAATGGCTAATGGGAAAACAGAATCCACTGGGGAAATCTACATCGGATGTACCCTGACCTTAAATCATCACGTCTTTCAAATAAACTTAATGCCTGTTTCCATTAGGAGTTTTGATGTGATTATCGGCATGGACTGGTTAAGCCCCCACCATGCTGAAATTATGTGTCACGAGAAGGCCATTCGCCTTCACCTCCCAAATCACGAAACCCTAACTATATACGGAGACAAACCCAGCACGAACCTCCGTCTTATCTCATGCATTAAGGCACAGAAGTATCTACGAAAGAAGGACTTGATGTTTCTGGCTCATATAGTGGATAAGTCCAAGGAAGAGGTCAAAATTCGAGACATCCCAGTGGCTTGCGATTTCCCGGATGTCTTTCTGGAAGATCTTCCGGGGATACCCCCAGAAAGACAGGTCGAGTTCCGAATTGACCTCGTGCCAGGAGCTACACCCGTCGCCAAATCGCCCTACAGATTGGCTCCTGCGGAAATGCAAGAGTTGTCCAGTCAACTCAGCGAACTTTTGGACAAAGGATTCATCCGACCCAGTTTCTCACCTTGGGGAGCTCCGGTTCTCTTTGTTAAGAAAAAAGACGGTTCCTTTAGGATGTGTATTGACTACAAGGAACTTAATAAGCTCACTATCAAAAATCGCTATCCACTTCTGAGAATCGACGATTTATTTGACCAACTCCAAGGAGCAAGTTACTTCTCTAAGATAGATCTGCGATCCGGATACCACTAACTCAAAGTCCGGGAGGAGGATATCCCCAAAACCGCCTTCCGAACTCGTTATGGACATTATGAATTTGTCGTAATGCCCTTCGGTCTAACGAATGCCCCTGCCGCATTCATGGACCTAATGAATCGAATCTGCCGACCATTCCTTGACAACTCTGTCATCATTTTCATCGACGATATCCTAGTCTATTCTCAAAGCGAAGAGGAACATGGCCGACACCTCCGACAAATACTGGAAACCCTGCGAACCGAAAAGTTATACGCAAAACTCTCTAAGTGTGAGTTTTGGCTCCGTAGTGTGAACTTTTTAGGTCATGTTGTTAGTCAATAAGGGATACATGTGGATCCTTCTAAAGTCAAAGCCATCGAAGGACGGGCGATCCCAACGACACCCACAGAAATTCGCCGATTTTTAGGCCTCGCAGGCTACTACAGGAGATTCATTCAAAACTTCTCCAAAACAGCCATGCCACTTACCTCGCTTACGCAAAAGGGCATACCCTTTGAATGGACGGATAAGCAAGAAGTTGCATTCCGAACTCTGAAGCAAGCACTCTGCAGTGTACCGGTACTATCACTACCATAGGGAACAGAGGACTTTGTAGTTACTGTGATGTGTCGAATCAGGGTTTAGGCTGTGTACTCATGCAGCGTGGGAAGGTGATAGCTTATGCGTCCCGACAATTAAAGACACATGAGGTGAATTATACCACCCATGATCTCGAATTGGGAGCTGTGGTCTTCGCCCTAAATATTTGGAGGCACTACCTTTATGGTACCAAGTGCACCATTTTCACCGACCACAAGAGTCTCCAGCACATTTTAAATCAAAAGGAGTTAAACATGAGGCAACGAAGATGGGTTGAGCTGCTAAACGATTATGAGTGTTAAATCAAGTACCACCCATGTAAGGCTAACGTGGTAGCTGATGCCTTGAGTCGAAAGGATTACTCGAATCGTCGTTTGAAGACTCTCTCCATAACCATCCAATCCCACCTGACCTCGCAAATCAGAGTAGCCCAGTTGGATGCCATTAAGGCAGAAAACAAAACAAGTGAAGCGTTACGTGGAATGGAAAAGAATTTTGAAGTGAAGGAGGACGGAGCATATTACCTCATGAACCGCATTTGGGTCCCTAAACTTGGGGGATTCAGAGAAGTAGTCATGAATGAAGCCCACAAGACGCGATACTCCATCCATCCGGGTTTAGATAAAATGTACTTGGATTTCAAGCAACATTATTGGTGGCCTAACATGAAGGCAGAAATTGCCACTTACGTTAGCAAGTGCCTCACATGTGCTAAAGTAAAGGTGGAATATCAGAAGCCTTCGGGATTGCTACAACAACCAGTGATTCCCGAATGGAAGTGGGAAAGGATTACTATGGACTTTGTGACCAAGCTACCCAAGACGAACGATGGTTTGGATACCATATGGGTAATAGTTGATAGGTTGACAAAATCCGCCCATTTCCTGCCGATAAAAGAATCATACAAGATGGAACGACTGACAAGGATCTATATCAAGGAAATCGTGAGACTCCACGGAGTGCCCATATCTATCATCTCGGATAGAGATAGTAGGTTTACTTCACGCTTTTGGCAATCGCTTCAGAAAGCTATGGGAACACAACTTGACATGAGCACTGCCTACCACCCACAAACGGATGGTCAAAGCGAGCGAACCATTCAAACGCTAGAAGATATGCTTCGCGTATGTGTGAAAGACTTTGGAAGGTCGTGGGATACCCACTTGCCTTTGATCGAATTCTCGTATAACAACAGTTATGACTCAAGCATCAAAGTTGCTCCTTTCGAGGCATTGTATGGGAGTAAATGTAGATCACCGTGGTGTTGGGCTGAGGTAGGTGACACTCAGCTAGTAAGAGGACAGACACCAGGAAATGCATTCACGGGACCAGAAATCAAACGTGAAATGACCGAGAAGATAATTCAGATCAGAGCCCGACTTCAATCATCACGAGACAGACAGAAGAGCTACGCTGATAAACGACAAAAGCCCTTGGAATTCAGAGTCAGGGATTGGGTGTTGTTAAAGGTCTCTCCTTGGAAAGGGGTGATTCGTTTTGGGAAACGAGAAAACTAAACCCTCGATACATTGGACCCTTTGAGATTCTTGCCCGAATAGGTCCAGTGGCTTATAGACTGCAGCTACCCGCTGAGCTCAGCAGTGAACACCCCGTGTTCCATGTTTCTAATTTAAAGAAGTGCTTATCCGACGAGACTCTCGTCATTCCATTAGAAGAAATCGAAATAAATGAGAATCTCCTGTTCATCGAAGAACCAGTCGAAATCAATGACAGGGAAGTGAAGCGTACTAAGCAAAGTCGCATTCTGATTGTGAAAGTTCGGTGGAACGCGAAACGTGGACCAGAATTCACATGGGAACGCGAAGACCAAATGAAGCAGAAGTACCCTCATCTATTCTCACATTCTCGAATCTAGCTTTAAAAAAGAATTTCGGGACGAAATTCCCTCTAACGGGGGGATGATGTCACAACCAGGAATTATGATACCTTGTAAAACACTTAACAAAGAATGACATTGTGGCTAAAACTAGAAAACATGTATGGTGTTTATTCATTGACAACAAAAATCCCATCAAATACCCTATACAAACTTTCAAATAGTCAACAAAAGTTGGAAACCCTAAAAATCCCGGTTCCAGTCTATTTTGGACTAGGATTTTCTTATTGGGCCTAATGGACCAATAAGCTTCCAATTTGACTATTTTGGGCTTAGAACTCTTAAATGGGCTCTAATTGGACCCACTTTCATTGATTTTAACATTTTGGGCCATAATGGGCCTAAAATAAAATAAAATACTCTTATTGGGCCATAACAAATTTAATTAGCCCTTTTGGGCCATAAAACTCGTACTTTGATTGTTTTGGGCCGTGAACCATCTCCAAAGACCTATTGGGCCGAAAAATCATCAAAATGGGCCATAATATGGATTTAAGCACAAAAAGGCCCCAAATTCTTTCTTTCTTCTTCCTCTCTCGGCCCAACTACAAAAATGGGGGGGAAAGAGTTGACTTTTATATGCCACCTCATATTTGTCCATTGGAAACCCATGCACAAATCTCATACTTCCATGTATGTCAACTCAATTCACACTCTCTTCTCTCCCCTCCTCTTAATTCGGCCGAAACACACACACACCCCATCACCACTTCAAAGTTTCTTCAAAACTCACTCTAGAACTCCTTCACTTTTCCTCCAAAATTTCGAGATTCACAAGGGGCTACAAGAAGATCTTTTCCTAATATCACTAATCCTTGGTAAGTTGTTGTTTGATCCATACTTTAACTTCTTGATTACCTCAAAAATCTCCCTTAACTCATACAAAATTCGAGATCTTGCTTCTTAGAACACATCTAAGCCAAAGATCTTCCAAGAAGCTTACTAGGCCGAAAAATCTCACCAATTTCTTTCATTTCTTCTTCAAAACCAAGATCCACAAGAAAAAGGTGAGTTCATACCCCTCTCTTTTCGGTTTTCACAAGTTTTATGGGGGAGAATACAAGTAAAATGTGTAGATCTATGTGTATGTGTATGTTATGTATGATTTCATGTATGTATGTGTGATTTTATGTGTTTATGTGGTAAATATGTAACAAAAAGGGAAGAGATCTCGAGATCTATGACAAAAAAGAGGAAACAAACATGATCTAATATACTTTTATTGAACAAATCAAGAAAAGTTCCTAGCTTAAGTCATAATAAACAAAATGCAACATAAAACTCATTTTTGGGCTAAATTTGTCAAACAATTAAAAGTTGAGTTGAGAGTTGCCATCCACGGTTTTCTTAAGGACTAAAAGGGTCAAAACAGTAAAAATAAATGTTTTTATGAATATCATACTCTTTTAAGGGCTAGAAATGTAATTTGTAGCTTAATGGGCCAAATTTTTGGGTTTTTCGGCCCATTGAGCCCAAAATTGCGAAAAACATAATTTTCAAGGGATTGAAATGATAAACTTCTCAAAACAGGGGGTAAAAAGGGTAAACAAAACCAATTCAGGGGTTAAAATGATTTATTTTCCAAACAAGGATCAAAAATGTAAACTTTTTGAATTTTGGGCCAAAATCGTAAAAGTTGCGAAAGGTTTGGGTTTTAACTGAAAAATTCCTTACTGGAAGGGCTGAAACTGCCAAAGAGTAAATTTTGAACTAAAATCATCATTTAAACAAGTCTATGGGTCAAAAATGTCAAGAAAATGGTTTAAGGGCCTAAAATGTTTCTTTTTCAAAATAAGGGACTAAAATTATTATTTTTATTAAAGAAGGGCTGAAAAGGTCAAACCAACATTTTGAACCAATTATTTTGTTTTTAAGATATTTAAGTCAAAAATACCAAACTACAACTCATGAAAATAGAAAGATGAATATACGTAAAATTCGAAATATCGTTATAAACAACCGACTGGCCTCGTGCCGATACGAAGATAACAATCGTTCAATCAAACTTTCCAACAATTATACTATACCTAAAACAAGTAAATATCCAAATAGTTGGGCTTGAAAGATCCTAATCATGCTTATTGGGCCTTCGTGGCCCATTGACGTGACTTTTGGGCCTAACACTAATAATAAATGTTTATTGGGCCTCCGGTGACCCGATTACATGTTTAAGGGACCCTCAATGGCATATATAAGCTATTGGGCCTTGGTGGCCCATTAGCATTGCTAGTAAGGTCCAAATTAAATCAAATATGAAATGGGCCAATGCGTCCTTCGTATAACCAACAGCCTTAAATAACACACGTAATTAGCAGGACCTTGTAATCCTCTTATCCTCGTTTGTTAGGCTTACCTTCAATTCAAGTAAACAAATACAGGTCGTTAATCAATAGTAATCAATTTAGTTTGGATTAAGTGAGTAATAACGGGCAACACCTCTAAGGGTCGTTCGTAGTCTGTAGTTATAATCAAAGTCTCCTGGAAGGAGAGCGAGAGTTTGTGTATAGATCTATACGGGGGTGACTCCCCCACACCTCAGATGTTCGTTACAGTTAGACTCGGCCAGTCTAGGGTGACAAAATCTTAAGATCAATTCCGGCGTTCATTAGGATGCCAAGACAGACGAACTAGTCATTATTATGCATGGTTATAACGACTCACGAAATTAAATAAATCCAATACTATCCGAGTAATCAAGGAAAAGTAATCAAAATCATTCGTGTAGCGGTATAACAATTTGAAAACAATTATATTGTATGTTATCGGAAAACATCGGGTTTTTTCGAGGAAATCAGCACCACTCGCTTGTATTTTTCTATAACTATAATACAAAACTTCCCATTTATACACATTTTGAAATCATTCATGCACCAACTTATGGATCTTCACCCTTTGGTAAACAATTGTCTTTTAAGAAAATATCGGATTTTCTGGGTTTTATAAACTACGCAAATCATTTTTTTATCACAACCCTGCTTATGAACTCACCAACATTTCATATGTTGACGTTTTTCAAAATAACTTGTATTCTCAGGTAACAGGTAAGCTGAAGGGTAATATCAAGTATGTTAGGATGTTATGTTTTGAAAACACTCGAACAATTGATGCTATGGACATGTAATATTTAAACAATGTACTGGATGTGAACAATGTCAATCGTTATGTATTAATGCATGGTGAATTTTATGTTGTGTTTCATATATAACCATTGTGATGATATTCAATTTAAGTCACACGAGCCCTCAGACGTTTCCGCCGTCTGGTTCGGGGGTGTGACACAAACAGTAGCAGACTGAATAGGTTTTGACATAAGAGGAACATTCTCAGCTTGAGGAGAAAGAAACGTTGGTCTTGGAGAGATCTCATCTTGGATCAGTGGCTAAGTTGTTACCACTAAAGATGGGGTTGATCCTCGTTGTGCATCATCACCTGCAGATGGAGTAGATGAAGAAGTGGATGAGAATAGAATGTGCTTGTTCATCCTTGAAGGAGAGTTCATTCTCTGAACAAAGTTTTCTATGTTGGCGATAGGCTCATCTACTTCAATCTCAGTGTCTTCCTCTTGATAATCAGTGCCTTTCTCAACATCATCCTCATTATCCTCTTCTTCAGAGTCAGAGGATTCAACCACATATGGTTTTTCAATCCATTTTTGCATCCTTACAATAATATGTAAATCATCTTTAATAGGAGTTGAATTAATGATCTTTGAGGAGAGAATAGGAATTGGAATGATATCCCATGAGTTTCAACATAACCTTCCTTACAAGCTAAGATCAGTCCAAGTCAATGGGGATAAGTAACATACATTGGCTTCTTGTTCCCAGTAATGAAATCAATCACCTGATCAAGAAAAAGTTGAGCAAAATCCAGTCTTTTGTTGTACACAATTGGAAAACAAAATCCTTTTCTCAAAGAGATTTAGTTGATCCAAACTCCCAGTCTTGTGTCCAACACATTTTCCAATAACCCATTTAAGTACTTCCATCCTACACCAAAACACAGATGACGAGTGTATTTGTAAGGATCACGAGTGGTGCCCTTAAGATTAAAATTGTACCTTAATATTTCATGAACAGACTTGCACTTTTCTTTCGAGGGAGTTTCAGAATAATTTTCTAAACGAGGAAGGTGAAGAGCAGTTCGAAAAGATTCCACATCAATAGTAACCCTATATTGAGTATCTCCAATGGTTCCAGTAATGGTTTGAGCATCAGAACCAACAGAGCATGAACAGTAGAACTCACATACTTGTTTAGGGTAGAATGGATCTAGGAAATTCCAGAAAGCATATCGAAGAGGACAACTCTTGATATAGTCGACGAAATCTTCGATTCATAAGTTTGCGAACTGCTTTTTGATGTCATCGGAGAACGCCACATTGTTTTCTTGAATGATGATGGGAGAGTAAGGGCATGAGGGCCTTTGATGACATTAACGCTAGGGGAAAACTCGTATAAAGGCTTTGACATGGTGAAAGTTGGAGGAAGATGATGGTTGAGAGAGTCTTTTGAGAGAGAGAGAGGGAGAGAGAGAGAGATCCAATTGTTTTAATACCTTGTAGAAGTAACCTAGGAAGGAGAATTCCCAATTTATACCAAAAACTTTCTTCTTTTATACGTAATCTTGATTGAAAAGATCACCGCCATAAAAATATTGTATCCTAAAATATTGATAGACATTTTAATTGTCATCCAAAAAAAGTTACCGTTGAGATAAGAAAGTTACATCATTGATACATAGCATCAACGGCACTGAACATCAGCGTAAGTGATCAGTGAGTGGCTTGTGATGGTCACCCAGTAAGTTTGTGATGTCTCATAATAGAGTAGGCTTAAACTACCATTCACTGACATAGTATTGCGAGATATCATCAGCTTATGGTTTCATATGCTGACTCATCAATCACTTTTATTAGAAGAAAAGGGAAAGAGTGGCATGATGCGTGTAATACATTCCGGTATGAAATGTACCAATCGGCAAAGAGTGTCGAAGTTTTATCAGTGTATGGGTAATACAGTGAATCATTAACTTCTTAATTGAAGAATTGTTGGGAAAGAGTGGGTAGGTGCGTGTAATATATCACGGAAAATGCTATACACATTGACACGGATTTTTTGAATTCTCATCAGCATCTGGTATCATACGCTAAATCATAAAATTCTAAAGAAGAATTTATGGAAATAATGGTTTGTTTCAGTCACGTTGAGGTGGAATCAACGTGAATCATCAACAGTGATAACTTATCAGCAAAAATGGTTTAATCCTTGCATCATAGAGTTAGTTATAGTCTAGAATCAAAGATTCACCGTCAACTTATTATGGTACCATGTCATACCTAAAACTAGGAGGTCAGGGACATGAATAACCCTTTGTCATTTAAAGACCAAACAACTAACTCTTACGCTGATGACTATGCAATCAGGGTAAGCCATTGGTTTATGCTCAATGTTTCAGCATAACATGAGACTTGATGCACACGGTAAGCATGCTTCCAGGGACAGAATGAGGTACGAGACGATTAAACAATAAAACAAACACCCAAGCCTTATAATAACTTTTTGATTAGGACTAGACAATCTCACTTTGATGATTTAGACAATGGTATACAATCAATGTGAGTGGGTGACTTAATGTTCTCAACAGATGGTCTCGCTGATGAGATACTTAAAGAAATTTAGTCACATACAGTAGCATGCTTCTAGGGACGATAAATTGTCAATAGTTACATACTTGGCTCATGAATTTCCACCGTCAAATCCTTTTTCTAAATGGTACAAAAAATAATATAATTAATACAAGACTAACAGCAAAAGAGTTAGTTAAACAAGGAAATATTTAAAAAACAATATTTTTGCAACTTTTTCAGAAGCATGAAAAAGACTCGATCCATCAAATTTTTTGAATTGAATGGCCATAAATGAACTTCAATTTTCCAAGATATCTACACTTCAAGTTTGTTTATAAAAGAGAGCAAACAGGATCAACCACATCAAACAGAAACACAATTCATAGTAAACAAAGAGAGGGAATGCCTTTAATCGTTGAGGTTTTTGCATATTGATTACAAGCTTCATGTTTACCAAGAACAAGAGAAGAATATGAACCAGTCTTTTTAACCAACGAGTTAAGAGGATCCAAACTTTGTAAACTTCAATTTATGAGAGTCACCAAGACAATAATCGAAGGTTCCACTCATTGTGATCCTAAAAAGGAAGAGAAGGTGGGACCACTGTCTTGTTGAAGACGCCTTGGGATTTCATAGAGGGATTGGTGTTTATCTAAGAGTATCTATGAAAATAGATGTGTTAGGTTACCTTAATTCACCTCATCCCATTTCAAGAGACATAGGCTATTCAATACAGAAGATATGTGTGCCCAGAAGAACACTTAGTAGCATAGTTATCCCTATTTGGTCTCCTCAACAGGATTCAACTAGCCAATCAGCGTGAGCATCAGCATCAAGGAGAGAGTGGTTGGCGCTGAAGAAAAGATGCAGAGCCAACATCAACTAGCTCTACAAGTAAGGTGACATGTTGATCCTTTCAAAATGAGAAAATCGGTTAAGATCACAATAGATAGAGAAGAACATGTATAGGCAATGTTAGTAGAAAAATGTACAATGTATACTCCTTTGGTAAAATCAAAGTTAAAAGAAATTTTGAAGCAAAAAGTTATAGTAAATAAAAAATCTAGCAGCTTATGTTCACAAATTTAAATGTAGAAAAGCATAAAGTAAAAACAAATAAAGTAGTAATGTCTAAACAAACAAAATCAAACCATATAAATGTTGTTGACCCTTAGTGCAGTAAGCACAATTTTGTTCTCAGAATCAAACACTTTTCCTTCATGGAAATCGAAAATAACTTTATAACCAGTGTTACAAAGTTGATTGATGGAGATAAAATTTCCTTTTAGACCCTCGACATAAAACACATCCTTTATCTTGATCGTCATGCGCTCAAATGTTCCAACACCTATAACAGCTCTTCCACTATTGTTACCAAAACCACCATTGGACCATCCTTCTCTGCAAAATCTATTAGGATGGTCTTGAGACCGATCATGTGTCTAGAGCACCCACTGTCTATGTACCAAGTATGTCCTAGATTTAGACTTCATCCTTGCACATCGTGAGAATTATCAGCATCATACATGTTCAGATTACCATTAGTGGAATCATTGATAAGAGCCATTAGACCCTTAATATTCATCCACTAGTCTTTAGATGTCTCCTCTTCTTCCACCCATTCTTCATGATCCTCTTGTTTTGAAATGAAAGCTTTTGGCAGATAGATGTTTTCCTTCTTCATATAAGCTAACAGGTTCTTGTACAACACTTCATAGTTCTCAGAACATTGAGCTTCTTTCTTCTCTTTGCAATCCCTGGAAAAATGGTAAGGGCTTCCACAATTAAAGCAGTTACCTGACTTTTTCTTTTCTGAAGTGGATCTTCTCGCTGAATTGACTCCCTTGAACTGAGCTCTTCGACCTCTATTTGATCTGTTTTCTTCATAACTCTTGACAATAAGTGCAACGCTAGCAAAATGTTCATCAGTGAGATCTTCATCACTCTCTTCACCCTAATCTGAGATATCTAAGTCACTAATGTGCTTCATTGCTTCCTTTCGAGAAACCAAGGCTACAGACTTTCCTTTCTTGAGTCCTTCATGATGTCTTTACGAAGGGCTTTTGTCTCTTCGTAATTTTGCAAATTTCTAAACAAGGAGTTCAGATCCATGGCATTGATCTTTTCACTATTCTTAAGGACATTAGTGTGATGTTCCCAGCTTTTCCCAAGAGAGTCAAGAAACTTTATAACCAACTCAAATGAATGTTTAACGATTCCCAGCCTACGCATATCATTAACCAAGCAGTTTTAAACATATTGAAGGTTTGGGTAAGTGACTTACCTTTTTGAGCAAAGAAATGCTCATATCTCCGATTGAGGTTGTTGATGGTTGTGTCTTGGACTTCTACGTTGCCTTCATAAGCCACTGTTAGCGTATCCACCATCTCTTGAGCTGAATCACAATTATGTACAAGATGATACACGTAATATGGAGGAGAGTTTCATATCGCAGCCCTGGCTTTCACATCAAGACTAAGCAGCTTCTTATCATCGTCGTCATAACTCGTCTCTGGCTTTTGCTTCAAGGTGTGTCCACTCTCACCCACCGCTTCCTTGACTGGTGGAGGGTCGTTAGCCGAACGGGTAGAACAAGGACTAGAATTCTCCCTTCATTAAAAGTATTAATGATAAATAATAAGTAACTAAACTATTATGAATTCCCAATCTTAGTTACTTAGGAAAATGTGAATTTTGTGCTAACCCATGAAATTACACTTTGCACTTTGCTTAAGTCGTTAGTGGAGCTGGTGTGGTTAACCGGCACACTAACCTGGATTTAACAAGGTAGGCAAAGGGTAACTTAATGTTTATCATAGTATCGGTGGAGCACGTGTGGTTAACCGGCACATCGATTGAGGGGTAAATATTAAGGGTATTAAGTATATTTGCATGGTTATTCGCACCTTGTTTTGTGATCCTCGGCATCCCAGTCACAAAATTTGAGAGGGCACAATCGAGATTGAAACATGCCATTGAAAAGTTCAATGAATCTCAAAAGATCTAGGAGTTTCAAATCCAATTAAAACCTAATATATTATTTCGTTTTTCATGGTGGAAATTGGTGAATTGTCATTCGCCTACCTTCAAATATTCTATAGCTTGGATTACAACATCCCACTTCCAAGTTATAAAATATTGTGTTGGGTCCTAGCCTTAATATTTCATATTGGGTGTTATATTAAGGACTTTAAATCAACTATCTTGAATATCTCCCAAAAGATGTCTGGTTTAGACATCTATGATTTTCCCAAAAACTCTTGGAACAAGCTTTCCTAATGAAGATGATGTCCCGGAAATCATTCTTCACTCCCTCCACCTCCTCCAATTATTCTCCCAAACCCACAAGTTCAAGGTCACTCAAAGAGTAAGGCAAGTCTGAGATAGTCCAGTGTACCATTCCCAAAGGGTCCATATGGTTCTATTGCGAAAGGAAGGGGCATTGATTGCGAAGCTGCCCTAACTACCTGAAAGATCTGAGAGAAGGTCTAGTAAAAAAGTTTGACTTTGCTTCAGGTAAGTCCACTATCTAACGCAATTAAGTTCCTATTTGAAGATTCTTAATACATGTTGATGTATGACATGATCAAGCAAAGGGAAGGGAACTTAGAGAAAGAGTATGTTGAATCTGATCGCGAAGATGGATTTCGATCGCATGGTTCGGTGATCAGAATTTTTAAGCTGATGCTTAAGAGTTGTGATAGACTGCTTAGGAATAGATAACAACATAGTTTTCATATGCATTTGCATTGTAAGGATAAGTTTTTCCGCAAGTTTTAAATAAAAGAAAAGTTTTGTTTTTATTTATTTTAAATATCCTTACAGTGGCATTTGTGGAAAAATTGTTGTTTATATGATTCCGTTGATAGCAATGTTGGAAAATGGATTTGATTCTTTCATTTGTGGAAGTGTCTAAATTTACCAAATAAGGAAAGATTCTCATCACCCAAGTTTCAGTTGGATAGAAACTTGGAACCATGCAACTTGTATTGTATGGTGAATGAGAATTTTCATCTTTGGAAAATTAAGACTAGCTCCTTGTTCACATGTATATGTGAGTCAAGTGAAGGACTATGGGATCGAGTACACATTCTTGTGCATTGGTCAAGTCCACCACAAAATATCGATAAGACTATTCGTCATGATTTACTAAAGTTTAGTAAATATGGTTATACGTACAAGTTTAAGTATATTTCTGAAGCATTGGAAAAGTTTCGATGTATGGCAGAACGAATAAGAAGAATCAAATTTGGCAGAAAGATAAAAGTTTCTCCAATATGAAAAGATGGGAGAGTACTTTAGTATCATGTTTTATGATCAACTTAATGATTGTGAGACCATATCACAATTGATCCTCTAAGGACATCTTAGTACATTTCTTTGACTAAGAAGAGGAATCGTGAATTGTTGAATTAGTTAAATCAAAACATGAATCATACTCCATTCAAAAACAAATCTTAGAGTCATACTCTAAGATTGTAATTTGAGTGACACATCTTAAAGAAGGTTTATTAACACTTGTCAAATGTAAGAGTAAAATGTGTTCTACTCTTGTATATTTGAAATTGGTAAGTTGTGATGTTTTGGATAAAACAAAGACCAACTAAGGCCAATCGTTTGAAGTGTTTGTCTTGATAAGAATCCGCACTATCTCTTGAATATTTGTTTGTCAAGGAATGTGTGTTGGAAAGAGAGTCTTATATGTCAAGAGGACAGTGGGAGTCTAGAAGATCTTGGAAAAGTCTAATCAAGAATAAAACTTGTGGTTTATCACTAGCACATGACTTGAGGTTTATAACCTATCGTGTTCACATATTCCTACTTCTGTGCCCATTCCAGTTGAAGTTGGCTTTGCATATGAGTTTTGAGAGTTCTCAATTGGTTGCATAACAACTTGGAAGCAATGGCAGGCCCTTGTGCTGCCAAGTGGCAAGAAGTTAAGACTGCACAAGTTCAATCCATATGAGTTTGGATTTATCACTAACCTTGTCTTGTGATTATGGTTTTGACAAATTCACATGGATAGGAACACATACACCATAAAATCTAAGTGTCATAAGGTTTCTCTCCGATTCATGAAAATGATGGTGAGGAAATGCTTTCACTAAGTAGATTTTAAGCAGCTAGCAATTGTGATATTTGCATTCTCAAATTCGTTAGTGGAGCGTGTGTGGTTAACCGGCACACTAACATGGACTTGTGAGGAATGGAAAAGGTCTAAACAATTGAGACTATGACTACGGCATCCCTTTCCATAGTTCTGAAATTGTTTAGACTCACATGTGTGCTATCTAAGGAAAGGTGTATGATCTTGATAAAGTTTTATCAAAGCATCTCGTATCAGAAATTTGAACTTTGGTAAGAAAGTCAATAAAGTATTGATTTGTAGAAGTCCAGCTGATTTCTGAGTATATTTCAAAGCTAGTGGGAGCATAAGTGTTATGCTAATAATCATCATGTTAGTGGGAGCATGATAATTATGATAAGTGTTGCTAGTTAGCAATATTAATTATAGAAAACAAAAGTTTCAATTGGGCAAAGCTGTTTTGCTACAATTAAGGGAGAGGAAATTATACTTCATTTCAATTCTAAAAGCTTAGATTGAGGTTTTAATCATCTTTAGTCAAGGATATATATATATATATATATATATATATATATATATATATATATATATATATATATATATATATATATATATATATATATATATATATATATATATATATATATATATATATATATATATATATATATATATATGAATTTTATGTTGGAATGGTTCAACATAAGGAAATTCTATATATAGGAACATTATTTGCGTTCTAAAATTCGATTATGATTACTGCAACCCTTTTCATAATCTGAATTGTGAGAACATGGAAAATAAAGATAGAAATATTATAGCAAAAGACTGGTCTAGTATCATGTCTTTATGTGAGACATCATAAATCGTGTCCCATATGCTTCGGATACAGGGTCGATTGCATGTGCTATAATATTCATTTGTTCTAAATTTTTCCAAATGCCTACAGCATTAAGAGGGAAAAAGTACTAGAACTATATATGACTAATTTGATTAAGCAATTGTCGAGGACAATCTAAGGCTTACCAAAGATTGGTTGCTCAGGGACAGTTGGAAGTATGGTGTAAATTTTTGGAGAGGACCATATTGACATATTCTGAAAAGAGGCAACTCTTGTTCAGAAGTGATAGTCAAAATGAGAATATGGAAATATTCTGATAGGTGGAAGTTATTCATTAAATATGTGTAAGATTAGGAAACTTAATGCAAGAAGGATGTTCAAAGCAATGTACTTTGAATCTGAGATTTTGTTTCCATGGAGATGATCTCCACTGGAATACTTTGTAATGTCTGTTGACAAGTCTTTGTGACTTTGTGCATAATCATTACAAGAGGATCAATGCATATAAGTTTAGAATCTAACAGATTTAGGTAAATGGCAGGAATTTGGAATTCTTGCATTTGCAGTAAGGATTTGGGATTGTGAAATGAGAATCATTGGAATTATGTTCAATCGATCTATTTCACAAAGTAAATATCATAGAAAAATTTAGTATGCATACTTGGTGTATGGCATAACTAATGTTTGGAAAAACATAGTGTGCATACTTGGTGTATGTCATGACTAGTGTTTAGAAAACATAGTGTACATGCTCGGAGCATGGAACATCTATTTTTTTAATTCAAGTATAAAGTTGATAGTTTGAAACAATATGCAATGAATGATGGGTAATCAATATGGTGATAAATAAAAGGTGTTTTATTTAGATTCATAAGTTCTGAGACCATATTGCATTCGATTATTCTTGTGTTTCACTTTGCATGTTTTGACTTCCAAAATAACTAGGTCGTTCTTCCTGAATGACTAAGTTACTCAAACCATCCGCAGTCGGTCATATGTTGGAAGTAGATATGAATCAAGACTGTCATGAAGATGGTTTGTAGATGTCCAAGGTAGTGGACATAGCAAGAGTTGCTGCAACATTCATGAGTGCTCATAAGTTTTGAGTATTGGATTAAACCCACGCTCATTTGACTCATTTCATGGATTTTATCACGAGTGATCATGAGACGATAATATCTTATATTCTTCAAACCTAGAGATATGACTTGTTGCCTATGAGTTGGTTATACATTGATTGTACAAAAACGCATTGGTAACTCGATGTTATAAAACGTGCCTTTGTGTATGATGTTGGATTAGGTGTCTAAGCCCATAACTATAATTGGTATGTACTTGAATTGATAGCAGCATAGTCCTTTTGGGTTGCCCTCAACCTAGCAACTGGACAAGGAAATTATGGAAGGAGAGATATTAATTTATAAGATTAATAAATTAATATAAATGATTTATTAATATGTTAAAAGATTAATATATTAATTAGAAATCATTATGTTTAATTAATAGTTAGCCAGAAATTAATCAGAATTAATTTTGGGGTTAAAAGAATTAATTATAAAGTGCAGGGACTAGTTTGCAATTAACTAATAGTTGAGTGGAAGGTTCCAGAACCCCCTTGGAAGGAGGTGGACGAAATTCTTAGGGGAAACCCTAGAGATTTTGTCCAAGGGGTCCAAATAAGGCCTTTGGATCTTGCTTAGGCCCTAAGCAAAGGATAACTAGGGTTTTCCCTAAACCCTAGATCCCTCAGCTATTTAAGGAGCCTCCTGGCTCACATTTGAAGTCACTGATTTCTTTGGAAGAAACCCTAAGGCCGAAATTGCATACTCTCTCCATCCTCTCTCCTCCAAGTTTCCTTCTTGCTAGTTCTTGGGTGTGATTCCATTAGAGGCATTACATTTGTGGTGCTAAGCTTCCAAGAAGATCAAGATCAAGATCAAGAGGATTATCAATTGTTTGCTATAACAATTGAAAGGTATGTAACTCCTAAACCCTAGTTTGTTAATTTTGAAATTAGCCTCTCTCCTCTAGGGTTCTTGTTTTACAATTCAAAGTTATATGTTCAATAGTTAAAACATAGATTCAAAGTAGGTTGCATGTGAACTTAGGAATTGTTTTCTAGTTTATCTGTTTTACCTAAAACCCATCAGTGGTATCAGAGCCATTGTTTGTTTTAAATTGAATTGCTATAATTGTTGAATTGCAAATTAGGGTTTATAGCTATTAAACCCTAAAGGCCAAAATTTTTGATTTCTAGGGTTTTGGATAAAAGGGTTTTTTTTTTTCGAAAACCCTAGCCTCCAAAGAACACTAATCGAAATTAGGGTTAGGGTTTTGAAAACCCTAGCCTCCTCCCTTGTAAATTTCGAAATTGCTAGAAGTTTTAGGATTTCTTGTTTTGGATAATTGTTACTTAATTAGATTAATTGGATAATTATCCTTACCCTATTTTTTCGAAATTTAGAGGGATAAGGATTAGGATTAAATTAATTGATTAATTTAATTAGATAATCCCTACAAGATTTAATAATTTGATTAAAAGTTAATTAAAAGATAAATATTAAATCTAGTTAATTGGTTTATTTAAATTTAAATTTAATAGTTTGAATTTCGAAATTTATATAAACCCTTGAAGTTTTAAAATGTTTTAAAACACACCCTATATATGTATTATGATTAAAAGTTTAATATTATATATATATAAAAATATGGTCAGTCAAATCGCTAGTATGCCTCATTCACGAAGCTAATCTATAAGGGGGGTATAAGGAAACTGCCTATAAAATGGTAGTTGAATGGGTGTCCACCCTCACCCACCGCTTCCTTGATTAGTGGAGGGTCGTTAGCAGAACGGATTTGATAGGACAACTACTTCTCATTAAAAGTATAATGACATTAAAGAAAGTACTAGAACATTATTTTTAAAATCCCAACTCTAGTTACATTAGGAAAAATGTGAAAAGTATGCTAATCCATGAAATTGCACATTATGCTTTATTGGTCGTTAGTGGAGCGTGTGTGGTTAACCAGCACACTAAAGGGCACTAATAAAGAGTAGTAATGGGTATCTCATAATTGTCATTTTGATGGAGCGTGTGTGGTTTACCAGCACATCAATAGTTAATGATAAAGACAATGAGGTTACCAAGCACATTTGCATGGTTATTCACATCTTGTTTGTGATCCTCGGCATCCCAGTCACAAATAGAAGAGCATAATCTGAGATTAAAACATGCCATTGAATAGTTTCAATGTATCTCAAAAGAATTAGGAATTTCACTTCGTTTGTTTCGTCTAATGGTGGAATTGATGAATCGTCATTCACCTACCTTTATGAAATTTACACTTGGATCTCGGCATCCCATTTCTAAGTTGTGAATCTTCATAGTTGGATCCTAACCTTGATATTTTATCTTTGGGTTATTATATTGAGGTATCTTGAAATCTAACTAAATCTTTCTTTCTTTTCAGATGTCTACTCCTGGAAACACTTTTGCTTCATCCTCCTCCAACCAGAACTTCTCTTTGCTCAATATCTGCTCCAAAGTCGTTATGGATGGCTCAAACTATAACGATTGGATGCGCAACATCAAGATGGCTCTTCGTTTTGAGAACAAAGAATATGTTCTTGAAAAGGAGCTCAAAGAGCTTGATGAGTCTGAAGCTACTCCTGAAGATCTTGCTGCCTACAAGAAACATTACGATGATGCTACCAAAGTGGCGTGCATCATGGTGGCAACCATGTCCCCAGAACTGCAGAGGTACTATGAGGACTACTGGCCTTTTGAGATGAACAAGGACCTTATGGAAAAGTACCATAAGCGAGCTCGTCAAGAAAAGTTTGAAGTAGTCAAGTCACTCATGGCTTGCAAGATGAAAGAAGGGGAATCGGTTGTGTTACATGTGCAAAGAATGCAACGCTACATAGAGCGTTTGGTCAAGCTCAACATTCACTTTGATGAGGAATTGGCCATTGACATGGTCTTGAACTCACTACCTGATTGTTATGGTCAGTTTATTCTAACTTACCATTTGAACAATACTGAGCAGAACTTGGCCCAATTGCACAACTTGTTGCAGACAGCTGAGGCAGGAATGAAGGGTAAAAGTATACCCTCCACACCTATAAGTGCCCCTGTGTTGGCTATTGGACAGGGAAAGGGGAAAAAGAGGAAAGGTCCTCCCAAGCAAAACTGGAAGAGCAAGGCTCAAGCTGGGTCGTCTAGTAATGGCCCAAAGGCTAAGCCCAATGGTTCCACTCCCCATGTTTCTGATCCAAAAGAGGCCGTTTGCTTTTACTGCAATCAAAAGGGGTATTGGAAGAGATCTTGCCCACAATATCTGCAAGATATCAAGGATGGCAAAGTGAAGCCATCTTCGGCAGGTATTTACACTATTTCTGCTAAAAACTCATTATCTTCTCGTTCATGGGTCCTTGATACCGGATGTGGTTTTCATATATGTTCTGATTTGCAGGGACTAAAGGAAAGTGAGGAGATAGAGCGAGGAAGGATAAACTTTATCATGGGAAACAGAAAGTCTTCACCAGTGACCAAGATCGGAGTTTATCAGCTTCTGCTTAGCAATGATGTTAGATTAGATTTAATAAATTGTTGCTATTCGTCTGAGATGACGAGAAACATTATTTCATTTCATGCATTGTTCAGACATGGTTTCAAATATTCTTTTAATGATTTGAATGGTTCAATTTCTGTTTATAAGAATGGTGTTTTTATGTTTGAAGCTTTACCTTGTGATGGTGTGTATGAAACAGTGACTTGTGTTGATAGCTTAGGAAATAGTGTACTTAATATTGACTTGTCTAATAGTGTAGACAAGGCATGCTTGTGGCATTGTCGTCTTGGACACATTAACAAGAAACGCATAGCCCAACTCCAAAAGGATGGAGTGTTGGAATCATTTGACCTAAAATCAGATGATATGTGTGAATCTTGTCTTTTGGGAAAGATGACAAAATCACCATTCACAGGGTCTTGTGAAAGAGGTGAAGGTCTGTTGGATCTCATACACACAGATGTGTGTGGGCCCTTCAGATCAACTACAAGAGATGCTAATCGATTCTATGTGACTTTCACTGACGATTATAGCAGATATGGATATATCTACTTGATCAAGCATAAGTCAGAAACTTTTGAAAAGTTCAAAGAGTTTAAGCATGAAGTCGAAAATCAATTGGGCAGAAAGATAAAGATACTTAGATCCGATAGAGGCGGGGAGTATCTTAGTATCGAGTTTAACGACTATCTGAAAGAATGTGGGATAGTCTCACAATTGACTCCTCCTAGGACACCACAGTTAAATGGTGTAGCTGAGAGGCGTAATCGAACCTTGTTAGACATGGTTCGTTCTATGATGAGTCGGGCTTCGCTTCCCATTCACTTCTGGGGGTATGCCTTAGAGACAGCCGCCCACATCCTCAATCTTGTCCCTACAAAGAAGGTTGCCAAAACACCTCACGAAATGTGGACAGGGAAAGTTCCCTCGTTAGCACATATTAAAGTCTGGGGTTGTGAAGCTTTCGTAAGACGAGAGACTCACGACAAGCTAGCAGCTAGAAGTGAGAAATGTGTTTTCATTGGTTACCCAAAGCAGTCTTTTGGATATTTGTTCTACAGGCCTAGTGAGAACGTGGTCTTTGTAGCACGAAGAGGAGTCTTTCTTGAAAGAGAGCTCATATTCAAAGAGGACAGTGGGAGCACTATTGACCTTGAAGAAATTCAAGAGTCAGCCAATGAAGGAACCTTAGTTGACACTAGCACTCAACCAGAGGAAACAGTTCCTGTTGAACCAATCGATAACTCATTACCTCTTAGAAGATCCACTAGGGTGAGTGTGCCACCTGAGTTGTATGGTTTTCATATTACTTCAGATGGTGACACATTCATAAGTGACAGAACACTGGTAAACTTAGATGAACCAGTCACTTATAAGGAAGCAATGGCAGGCCCAGAGGCTTCCAAGTGGAAAGAGGCAATGGACAGCGAGATTAAGTCCATGTATGACAACCAAGTTTGGAATTTGGTTGATAGTGCACCAGGTCGTAAGACAGTTGGGTGCAAATGGATCTTCAAGAAGAAGACAGACATGGATGGAAATGTGCACACATTCAAGGCTCGACTGGTTGCAAAAGGTTTCACTCAAACCCCAGGGGTTGACTATGATGAGACCTTCTCGCCCGTGGCTAAGATTAAATCTATTAGGATATTGCTCGCCATAGCTGCCTTTCATGATTATGAAATCTGGCAGATGGATGTCAAAAATGCTTTCCTTAATGGGAAGTTGGCTGAAGATGTTTACATGAGTCAGCCAGAGGGTTTTTGTTGATGCAAAGTTCCCCAATAGAGTGTGCAAGCTTGAGAAATCCATTTATGGATTGAAACAAGCATCTCGCAGTTGGAATCTTTGCTTCCATGAGAAAGTCAAAGAGTTTGGTTTCTCTAGAAGTGAAGATGAGTTCTGTGTGTATATCAAGGCTAGTGGGAGTATTGTAACTTTTCTGGTGTTGTATGTCGATGACATATTACTCATTGGTAACGACGTTCCAACCTTGAAAGAAGTTAAGTCTTGGCTTGGAAAGTGTTTTGCCATGAAAGACCTTGGAGAAGCTGCTTATATTCTTGGGATTAGAATATTGAGAGATAGAAAGAAGAGACTAATTGGACTTAGTCAGAGCACATACTTGGATAAGGTACTAAAGAGGTTTAGTATGGAAAATTCCAAGAAGGGAGAGCTACCTATCCAGAGCAATACCAAATTGAGTAAGACTCAATGCCTGAGTACAAATGTTGAAATGGATGACATGAGTCGTGTACCTTATGCTTCCGCTGTCGGATCGATCATGTACGCTATGACATGTACTCGCCCTGATGTGGCATTTGCTTTGAGCATGGTCAGTCGCTATCAGGGAAACCCAGGTAGAGCTCATTGGATAGCAGTTAAGAATATACTCAAGTATTTGCGAAGGACAAAGGACTGGGTCCTTGTGCTTGGTGGCAGTGATACTTTGAGAGTAGATGGTTACAGTGATGCCAGCTTTCAGACGAATAGAGATAACTTCCGTTCTCAGTCGGGATGGGTGTTTTTACTGAATGGAGGAGCAGTTACTTGGAAGAGTTCCAAGCAAAATACGGTGGCTGATTCTACTTGTGAATCAGAGTACATAGCAGCAAGTGAAGCGTCGAAAGAAGCAGCTTGGTTGAGGAACTTCATCGGGGATCTCAGAGTTGTTCCAACCATCCAGGAGCCTATGGAATTGTTCTGCGATAATGAAGGAGTGGTTGCCTTGACAAAGGAACCGAGAGATCATGGTAAGACCAGACATATCGACAGAAAGTACCATTTCATCAGACATAGAGTTGAAGAAGGCCATCTTATAGTAAAGAGGGTGTCATCTGAAGGTAACCCAACAGATCCCCTCACAAAGGGTCTGAGTAGGGCTAATCATATTCAACATGCTCGGAGCATAGGACTGAAAGATGATATTAGTTTTAGTAGTTAGATTAGTTTTATTCTGAAACTTGTAACAAAGTAAATGTAATTGACTTTTGGTGATTAAATAATAAAGTATTATTTATAAGTTTGGTTTCTGCCTTTTGTCAATTGTTTATTATTGTGTTTCATTTTTGCATGTTTTACTTCTCGAATAATAAGATTATTCAAACTCCACAGTCACTCATACTTTTGGAAGTAAGTAGTGAATTAAGACTGTCATGAACTGGATTGTAGATTGTCTAAGGATAGACATGGCAATAGAATTGTTGCAATGTTCATGAGTACTCAGAAATTGAGATTTGAGTACTGGATAAACCCTCGCTCAGAGTATCACTTCATGGAATTCATCACGAGTAATACTGAGACGATAATATCTTATAATCTTGAAACGAAGATATATGAGTTGAAATTTACAAGTCGGTCATGCATTGGTGATACGAAAACGCATCAGTAACTTGGTGTTATAAAACGTATTGTCATGTATAATTTGATGAGTAAAAGATACAAGCATATGAGTCAACGTTTATTCGTTCCTTTTGCCCTAATAGGAAAAGCGATATCTGTGGGCCCCTCGATGATTTGGTGTTGACTTATGTGCTGGGCCCAGCCAGGACTAAATTGATGTGTTCAATTAGAAGTCCTACATCATCACAAATCAGGAATCGGGAAACATAGATTCTGGAAAAAGAGATTGATTACATTCCATGTCTTTTGTCTAGGGATATCTAGCAGAACGAAGGATTATATGATCACTTATCTTAGGACACGTAACTGACTGGGTCAGAGTTCGGCAGCAGCTTTTGGAAGCTACAATTTGGTGGTCAAATTTAGAAGGCATACTAGCAATTATAGTTACAGAATTATCCAAGTGGGAGACTGTTGGATTAGGTGTCTAAGCCCATAACTATAATTAGTATGTACTTGAATTGATAGCAGCACAGTCCTTTTGGGTTGCCCTCAACCTAGCAACTGGACAAGGAAATTATGAAAGGAGAGATATTAATTTATAAGATTAATGAATTAATATAAATGATTTATTAATATGTTAAAAGATTAATATATTAATTAGAAATCATTATGTTTAATTAATAGTTAGCCAGAAATTAATCAGAATTAATTTTGGGGTTAAAAGAATTAATTATAAAGTGCAGGGACTAGTTTGCAATTAACTAATAGTTGAGTGGAAGGTTCCAGAACCTCCTTGGAAGGAGGTGGACGAAATTCTTAGGGGAAACCCTAGAGATTTCGTCCAAGGGGTCCAAATAAGGCCTTTGGATCTTGCTTAGGCCCTAAGCAAAGGATAACTAGGGTTTTCCCTAAACCCTAGATCCCTCAGCTATTTAAGGAGCCACCTGGCTCACATTTGAAGTCACTGATTTCTTTGGAAGAAACCCTAAGGCCGAAATTGCATACTCTCTCCATCCTCTCTCCTCCAAGTTTCCTTCTTGCTAGTTCTTGGGTGTGATTCCATTAGAGGCATTACATTTGTGGTGCTAAGCTTCCAAGAAGATCAAGATCAAGATCAAGAGGATTATCAATTGTTTGCTATAACAATTGAAAGGTATGTAACTCCTAAACCATAGTTTGTTAATTTCGAAATTAGCCTCTCTCCTCTACGGTTCTTGTTTTACAATTCAAAGTTATATGTTCAATAGTTAAAACATAGATCCAAAGTAGGTTGCATGTGAACTTAGGAATTGTTTTCTAGTTTATCTGTTTTACCTAAAACCCATCATATGATTCAACAAGTAGTAGAACAAGCATATGAGTCGAAGTTTATCCATTCTTTTTACCCTTGAAGGGATAAAAGCGATATCTGTGGGCCCCTCGATGATTTAGTGATGACACCCCGAAGTGCTTGGCCAAGCTAGGACTGATTTGATTTGTTCAATTAGCCGGTCGACATACATCGGAAATCAGGAAACAAAAAATGGACAAAGAGAATGATTATAATCCATGTCTCAGTCCATATGATATCTAGAATGGAGGAATATATGATCCCTTATCTAATGGACGCGTCATTGATTTGTTCAGAGTTCGACAACAGCTTTTAAGAGCTACGATTATTAGTCGGGTTTTGAAGTCATATGCAATAATAGTTTTAGACTTATCCAAGTGGGAGACTGTTGGATTAGTGTCTAAGTCCATAACTATAATTGGTATGTACTTGACGCGATTGGCATGGTCCATTTGGGTTGCATGGTATCGGAACAATTTGGATAGACTTTTGTGAGAAAAGGATATTTATGATTTGTTAATATATTATAAGTTCTAATATATTAATATGAAATCATATTATTTAATTAGTATTGATCAATAATTAATTTGGAATTAATTTTGTGATCAAAAGGAGACTAATTAAATATATGGGGATTGATTGTGTAAATCATTCGTTCTTATATATGTGGGCTTATGATCCATAGTTCTTCATGTTGGGCTAAACCCATGGATACTCCATGGAGGTTTTAACCCATGGAGCATGAAGAATATGCAAAGACATGAGTTACATGGTGTAACCCTAATAGCCACCATATATAAGGACCCCATGGCTCAAGAAATTAGCACTAGTGTGTGTACACATGAGGGCTAGCTAATTTGAGCATAGGAACCTTTTCTCTCAAGTTATTCCAAGATGTTGGTGATGTTGTGTGAACCATTTGAGGTGTCACACTTGAGGCACTAGGATCATAAGCTCCATGGAATCAAGCTACAACAAAGAGGTATGTAATTCTACTAGAATTTATATTATATGTTCTTCATGTAGTTAGAACAATACCTTGGAGAAATTGATATTTGCATGTATAATAGAGAAAACATAGATCCAAGGTATTTAGGGTTGCATGTACACCTTAGGAGTGTTAGAATGCTCAAAACCCTACACCAACAGGAGCATTAATGACCGTAGGTTGATACATAGGAACATGAGGACCTTTTTCAATAATGTTGCGCATCTCATAATCCATGGTTTCAAGAACAACCACGACCTTAGTCTTCCACATGGAAAAGTTGTGCTTATCAAATGGAGCAATCTTGTTGAGAGCAAAGGATTTGAAATTGTTGGAAATCGACATGATTACTTGAGTGTATCAAAAACCCGATCTGATACCAATTGAAGGTCTGTTTCGATCGGATACACTTCAAGTATAACAACCAAGAATAGAATTGCTAAGCGATTAAATAACAGAAAAGTAAATAACACAGAGGATTCACCAAATTATGTTTCACCAAGAAAGGGGTTGCTTTCACCAAGAAAAAGACGTTGTCACAAAGAAGGTCACTAAGACATGTACATTAGGGTTTCACCCTAATGTTGAATATATACTAATATGTACAAGTATATCCCTTGATTGAAGGGATTGTATCTAATCTATATGAAGAACCGATCTTCATAACAAAGATATCGGATCTGCTATCTATTTTATACTTATCCATACATTTACCTAATATACAAAAGATTACATATAATAACTATCTTCACGCTGACGTTGATATACTTTATACGTTGGCGTTGATGGTGATGTAAATGTTGACGCTAACAAATAGCATGTAGAGTGTTTGACTCATCAGATCATAAGGTGTGACCTTACAATAAATGTTATATATAATCCATACTCTTGGATCTGTAATGAATAACTGAGTCTAATCCATACTCTTGGAACAGTGATGAATAACTATGCCTAATCCATACTCTCGGACTACGGACCATTGACTATGCCTAATCCATACTCTCGAACCAGGAATTTCAGTATTCTACTCTTTTTTCATGTCCTGTATGTACATAAGAAGATGCTACCCATTAACTTAATTAAACTAACACCTCTTTAATAGGTCTTTATCTTATTTCTTAGTAAGACTACAATGCTTAACTCCTAGTACCAGCTCTGCTCAGACAACACTATCCTACTTCAGTGTATACTGAGTATTTAGGTATTAACAAAATTTTATCCTTCTCTTTAATGATACTTGTGTTATTAATATCATGTAATAATATATATATATATATATATATATATATATATATATATATATATATATATTATCAAATACGTTCTTAACAACTCATCCAAACATTAAGCATATATTTCACATATAAACTCTTTAGCATATATTTAATATTTTAATTAATACTTGTATTAAAATCATGTTCATGAAAGGGACTATGCACTCACTTGACAAAAGTGGTTGTCCTAGAATTTGGGTAGAACTTCGTCGTGGTACTTTATCTTTTCCTCTGACGCGGCCTAGGTACGAATATCAATAAGTCTTATTCTTACATTGCAGGCGACTAATGATAGTCTAGATTCCTCACAAATCTCAATGTCTACATCAATATCTATCAAGTAAGGAACAACCAGGTAGGATCATATCAGAGGTAAGGTCCGTTTAGTATAAAGAGTATATTATTTGGAAATTCCACTTTAAACACCTCACTAAATCCAGCCTAGACATCATTCATGTAAGTAGATTAATCAGTATAATGACATGGAATCACTGACAAATCTTATTTATAGGTTCATAATAAGGACTTATGACCATAAATATAACTTACACTGAAAGCAAAAGAGTGTAGCTTTACTTACAAAGGTTTCTTAGACAAAAGTCCAAAAATTTCACTGGAAGGTCTTTCTACTTGATAGCTACTACTACTTTTCGGGTACCCTGGGACCTCAAGGCTTCGCCGGAACCTAAAACTAAGGGAATTTGGGCTAAAGCTGCAAAGAGAATTCAAGATAGAAGTTGTAGGGCTATTACGATGGAAGCATATACGGAGGCGAGTATTTCTAGTCGAAAAAAGATATGTGTACCACGCATTATGTCGGAGCACGCCGCGCAAATAATCGGAAGGGGTGATGTGGCAGCTTCTGGGTGGTGACACATTTCGGGCATCTGTCGGAGTGTCAGTGTGCGTCGCACATGCTGTCTTTGCTCGGGGAAATTTCTAATTTCTTAGAAAATTGATATCTTCTTCATACGAGCTCTATTTTGATGCGTTTTATATCCACATTTAGCAATTGAAGAGATCTACAACTTTCATTTGGACTTCGTCGGCTAATTTTTAATTTATTTTTAAAGTTATATTTTTAACTTGCTCAGACTGTTAAGGTCTGTTAAAAATTCATAACTCTCTCATCTGACGTCCATTCTTGACTTTCTTTATTTTGAAGGAATCTTATTAACGAGATCTTCAACTCTCATTTATATTGTTTCTCCTAATAATCGACCGATATTAATTTAAATTTCTGAGTCGTATACTGCTACGCTGAAACTTCGAAAAATCATAACTTCCTCTTAGGAAGTCAAATTTGGATGTTCTTTATATGTACGCTCTCGTTATAACAACTAATACAACCTTTGTTTAGATCTCTTAGGCTAAAAAGTAATTCATCAAAAATTCACTTTTTACGATACGCAGGTCCGTGCTGGTTTAATCACGAAATTTTGAAGATCCATAACTTCTTCATACGAAGTCGGATTTTAACGTTCTTTATAAGTACGAAATCCTTGTCACATATACTATACCTTTTTTTAAGATTATTTATCCTAAATAACCTCCTATCAAAAAGTCATTTTTAACGCTTAATAAATCAAAATTGACTAGCCCGAATCTGCGTGTGTTACAGTTATATCCCCCTTAGGATGATTACGTCTTGGAATCATCAGAAAAATAGGGTTTGTATAATGAATATGCATGTTCCCTCTCCCTCCAAGTCATTAACTGTAACTCTTATGTCTTTTCTATAGAGTTTTTAACTCTTAGACTTCTTGACTATTGGTGGTGCTCAATCCTTCACCTACTCTTTGATTCTAAATTTGATCTTCATCGGAGATTCCTATTCCATCTACTTTGACTATCGTAACACACCGACGGGTCATGTTCTAATGACCTCTCATCGCATGATACAACGGCTAGACTCAGGTCTCTTTGAGTCAGACTATAGCATGGATGAGACTTTGCTTCATGATCTAATGTGATATAATCATATTCTAGCATGTATCACTTTTAGCTACAGACTGCTTAATTTTATTAGTGATCACGATACTTCTGCTGATTGTTTCGATGATTTCTTCATTTAATCTTTTAACTAATGTCGGATGCTACATCGAACTTAATTCGTAGCTTAGTCGGACTCGATTCGACACGACCATTAAGGTTGAAATGTGTATTTCCGTGGTCATTACAGAAACAAGGGTAATGAAGAAATAAACAAAGTAGATCAACTACTTAGAGACTTAGGTGCTGTTTGTTTTTCTGAGGCAAAATGTCTGTAGTCTGCGGACCACATCTGTAGACCTCTGCAGTAGAAGAGATGGACCAAACGTCTGCAGTCTGAAAAAAGAAGACTGTTTGTTTTTTTAACATCTGCGGGCTACTAAAATAAACTTAAATCTAAATAAACTGATTTTTTTAAACTTCAAAGTGATTTTTTAATATTTTTATGACTTTGTTATAAATAATTAATGAATCTTGATCAACTTTTATGTATTATTGTATAAAAAATAAAAACAAAATGGTATGAATTAACGTATATATTTGATAAAAATCAACAGCTTTGGTTGCAAAGTTATAACTAAACATTATAATTAGTGATCAAAGAATTTGATACATAAATGGATGGAAATAAACTTCGATTTTTTCAATTAAATCCATTAAAAACGTACCATAAATATTTTCTCGAGAAATTGACGATACTGTATTAAATAATGTTTTACAAAATTTGGCAAAAAAATATAAGAATATATTATGATTTTTTTTTCATATTTATATAAACTTCAACGACTATTATTGTAATAAATCTTTATTTATAAATTTGTCAAAAATATCATGTTTGTATCGTGGAAAGTTTTTTTTTTTAAGTTTTGTAATTTTTTTTTTCAAATTGTTTATCATTAATAAAGTTGGAAAAAATATAAATTAAAAAAAACTTAATATATATATATATATATATATATATATATATATATATATGTGTGTGTGTGTGTGTGTGTGTGTGTTTTTTTAAGCTAGAAGATGTCTGAAGATGTTAGAAGACTTTGGTCCACATCTGCGCCAAGAAGAGGGCGCGCAGACATTTTTAGGTCTGCAGTCTTCAAAAAAACAAACAGTCTGCAAAGGCTAATGTCTGCGTGTGGTCTGCGCGGCGCTGACAGAAGAGGCCATGCAGAACTGCAGACAAAAAACAAACACTACCTTAGTAACCTTGTGACTTTCCCTTATCCAAGTACGAGTCATGTGCTTCTGGTAGTATAGGCCTCTAATACCTTTCACACCTACTCATACTCGTCTCAAGAATTGCCTCGCAGTCCACTAAGTTACCACAAAAAGGAAATCACACAGAAAACACTCAACATAATTTAGGAAATTATATTTTGTTTTTACAACAATTACAATATTTATCCATACATCATGCCCATTATATCAGGCTATGCAACCTTATATTATCTAAACGATTTCATTATACGACTTTCTTCTCTTACTTTTCTCAAGCGACGTCAACTTCACCTCTTTTTACATCCAAGATCATACGATACGCCCTCGCATTTGGCTTTGGCGGAATATTTGGCCTTGCCGCTCCTTTTTTCTTTGGGCAGTCCTTGTGAAAATGCCCTGCTTCTCCACACTTGAAGCAAACTTCCTCCGTGGCCTTGCATTCATTAGCATAGTGACCAGTCTTCCCACACATGAACTAAGTCACTACTTCAATACATCCTCTGAAGTGCTTTCTTTTGCACTTATCGCACCACTTGGCTTCATCTTTACCCCCATACCTCTTGCCATTAGAGTCCGACTTCGATAACTTATTCTTCTTGTCGGATCTTGAAGATCCTTCTAGTTTTTGTTGGATTAGGTGTCTAAGCCAATAACTGAATTAGTATATACTTGAAATATTAGGAAACTATTTTTGGGTTACCCTCAAACCTAGTAATTAAATACGATGACTTTTAGAGAGGGTGGCTGATTTATTGATTTATTATATAATTAATAAATAGCAATAAATGAATTTATTAATATGTTATGAAAATAATATATTAAATAGAAATAGTATTATTTAATTAATAATTAATCATAAATTAATTAGAATTAATTTTGGGATTAACTGGATTAATTAAAATTGTAGGGTTCTAATTGCAATTGCTCAATAGTTGAACAAGAGGTTCCAGAACCTTCCTCCATAAGAGGTGGACGGCTCTGGGAGGATAATTCTAGGGTTTCTAGAATATCCCTTATAGATAATTAGGTAGTAGATAATTACCAAATTTTGAGATATTAATATAACATTGAAACCAGGGTTATCTAGGGTTTCCTAATTCAACTACAAAAGGACCCCCTTGGATCCAATTTCGGCCACTCCTCCTTTCCAAGGCATAGACGAAATTTTCACATCCTGTAACACTTGTTCCAGGTATTAATGTAATTTTCAAAATTTTAGGGTTTGATGCTGGGACTCGACGAGTTGGGAGCCCCGACTCGTCGAGTTGATGCTATCAAGAGGACGCGGAAGTTAGGTCCTACTCGACGAGTCGGAAGGCCCGACTCGACGAGTAGAAGCTGGAAAGAGAAACCCTAATTGTTAGGGTTTGCACGTATATAATCTCCTTAAGGACCTTGAGGCTGACCTTTCATCAGCCTACAAATCCTAAAACGTCTATGATAAACCCTAATCCCCATTCTCTTCCATTTTGTGAGCTAAGAGTGATTTGTGGAGCTTAAGAAAAAGAAGATAGTGAGAAGAAGGAGGAGATCCAGCAAACCAAGCCCTCACTCTTCAGCATGATCATCTTGTGGACTGTTGTAAGTCTTCAAGACTTGATTTTTATCTTTGAAAATGGCTAGATCTTGAGTTTACCCTTCATTTCCCATTATTCTTGTTGATCGCATGCATGGGATTCATAAAGTTTGTAACTTTATGGATCTTCAAGGCAAAATAGTCCCAAGGTGGGCCAGATCTAGCTTTGAGCCATGCAAGGACGCCATGCAAGGGTTTTTAGTGTATTTTCCCCCTTTTTTGCCATTTTGACTTAAGTACATGCATTGAACATGTATGTCCATAAAGCCTCCCTCTTTGGAACGTTTTGGGGACTAGAAAGTTTTCTGGAAATGAGGGATTCCAGATCCCTAGAGTCTTGGACCAAATGGCTAAGATTTAGAGCTTTCCAGCCTTTAATAGAGGCCTTAGAGCATTTGGAGTGGTTCTGGAAGGTAAAGTTGGAAACTTTATCCTTCTAGACACCTTAGGGTTTCACGTCTAAGCCCTGAAGTCCCTGCATTCGATGGATTATCATAATAACCAAATAGGGAGGGCTACTCAACGAGGTGCCCTGGCAACTCGACGAGTCGGGTCGGGTTTCCCCGTCGATTGGATATCAAGTGAACTCGTCAAGTTGATGAACCAACTCGGCGAGTTGGCTAGGGTTTGTTCAGGTGTTCTGGACTCTGCAGAAACTCGACGAGTTGCTGCATGCACTCGACCAGTTGAGGTCAACATGGACTGTTGACCTTGACTTTTGACCTTGACTTTGACCATGGTTGCCCAGGGTTGACTTTGAGGGTAATTATGGGATCATGACAAGTTAATCAGTTAATAATTATAGGCAGTTGAGTTGGAGCAGCATGCAGGACATATCTGATTCTTGCTTATCAGCACAACATTCGTGAGAGGTGAGTCTCCTCACCATACTAATGGGTCTAAGGCACCAAGGCCGGCCCATTCTATGATATTTGGCATCCTAGTTGTAGTTATATTATGTGGTATGATAGTTTGTTGAGCTAGGAAGCATGCTAGTGGTGTATATGGTATATATGTGTGGAAGACCATGGGAGAGATCATGACACTTGGAGGTAAGACCATGTGGAGAGCCCATGGCTTTCCTATTGAAGACCATGGGGGAGCCCATGGCACTTAGGTGTAAGACCATGTGGGGAGCCCATGGCATCCTGGAGTAAGACCCTGTGGATGAGCCCTCATCATCCTTATTGTTGTATGCATGGCTTATGTAGTATATATGTAGCTTTAATAGCTAATATGTTATGTGTTATGTGGATTGTGTGTGGAGTATGCTCTGGGGAACTTACTAAGCATTAGCTTACAGTTTTTGGATTTGTTTCAGGTACTTCTGAGCCCAAGGGCAAGGGCAAGGCTTGATGGCGCGGCGTGCACTCTCTCAGGCATTTTTATGGGACACTCTGATGTATTGAAATAAAATTGTAATTGATATGAGTTTTGAAAACAATTGTATTTGGATTTCGTGGTTTATGGAAATGTGTTTTGGCTAATCAAAAATGAAAATTTTCTTTTGAAAATTTGGGTCGTTACAAGTTGGTATCAGAGCCTTGGTTTGAGGGATTCAGGCACACTCTAGGGTGTGTCAGGACTCAAACTAAGGAAATGGTTAAAATTGTTTTCAATAATAAAATAAAAGTTAAAACTTTTGAAGAATGGAAAAGATGAGAGTGCAACGTGCGTGATCGGCCAAGCCAAGTAAGTAGTTCCCCAATATGATAGCCCTGTTATACTGGTATTTGAGCAATGATAATCGTATGGATTTTGCTATGTGTACGCTTTTAAAATTGTATACGTTTAGGAGCATATAGCCCTAGAATGATTGATTTGGCCTTATTTGTTGTTCCTTGTTTGGTTGTGGTCCTAGGGTAGAATCTCTTATTTGAAAGTCTATTTGATCCTTTTCTGTGTATAATTTGCATGCATAAAGGCAACCTGTTATGATTGGTCTGATTAATGTAAGTAGAGAAAATCTTAGGATAGCCTGAGATATGAGATATGTGATAGTCTGTTGGACACGATTTATTTTTGGAACGAATTAGAGTTAGCAGGTAGAGCCTTGGGGAAGGTACAGGTAGATGTGGAAGGTGGTATTGGGCCCGTACTACTGAAAGCACATGACCTGTACCTGAACCAATGTTACATCTGACAGCTCTAAGGAGGACTGGTGTGGGTAGATTCCCTATATAGTTATCCTGATCATTATGATTTATGAGGTTTCAGTTCAGCATGGTGATGAAACGATTTGGAGGAGCGGGATCAGGATCAGGATCAAGATCGGGATCTGGATCTGGATCGGGCAGCGGTACCGAGCCCATTGATGAGAGGTTGCACAACGAAGGGCATCCTTGACGCGACCCCAGTGATCTTTGGGACGGTCAAGGAGGGGATGATGGAGATTATGGAGGAGAGGCTCAGGTCATTCAGAGCCGAGATTGTTGTGGGCCAGGTCGGGGCCCGAACTCCCTCGTTTCGGGAGCTCAAGGCGTGTGGAGCGCCGGAGTTTTTCGGGGTCAGAGACCATATTGTTAGCCGACGTTGGGTAGCAGATATTGAGAACGCCCAGCGCACGAGTTCTTGCCCTGATGCGGCAAAGGTGGTTTTTGCTTCATGTATGTTGAGAGACAGAGCCCGAGATTTGTGGGGAGAGGTGACCAGCCAGGTGGGAGTAGCCGGTGTGGCTGAGATGACGTGGGGCGAGTTTTTTCGGCGATTCGATGCGAAGTTTGCACCACCTATTGAGGTGCAACGGCTTGTGAGGGAGTTTCATGACCTGCAGCTGACCACCGAGACTGTGGCGGAGATCACCGCCAAGTTTAGGGAATAAGCATTGTTGATCCCACAGTACGCTACGGATGAGGATATGAGACAGACGAGATATCATTCCATGCCGAGGGATGATATTCGGGAGTTTGTGAGCTTTACAGGGTGCAAAACCCTGAACAGGATGGTGGAGAAGGCCCGTGAGCGGGAAATGGAATTGGACTCTCGCACCAAGTAGAAGCCGGAGCAGGCACAGACGGCAGTGGGTCATGCTAAAAAGCCTAAGACCTCGGATCCTTCTAGCTGGGGACAGCAGGGTCATGGCCGGTGTGCCAAGTGCGGTAAACCGCACAGTGGGGTTTGTCGGGCGGCAGGCTCGGGATGCTATGCTTATGGGCAATTGGGCCACGTGATCAGGTATTGGCCCAAGAAGGGCTTGATTAGTTTTCACTACAACCAGACCGGCCACAAACGGGCCGATTATCCGAAGTTGCAGGGAGGGAGTGGAGCAGTGGCAGTGCCTGCGCCCGCCACACTCAGGATCACAGATGGCCACCCTGCTAAGGCAGATGCTACAGCGATGAGGAGTCGCACCTTTCAGTTGACTACCGAGGAGGCTCGGGCAGAGCCAGACGTCGTGGCTGGTATGTATTTATTCTTCTCTACTCTACAATTAATTGCATTGCTTATGTGTACTTGGTGCTTGTATAGGGACCTTTTTGGTCATGGGTATGTCGGCTCATGTTTTGTTCGATTCGAGAGCTACCCGATCATTCGTGTCTCTTGCGCTTAGAAAGAAGTTTCGGGATTCCCCGCTCGAGGTGGAGATTGCAGATGACCGCACTGTGAGTGCTGCGAGGGTGTATCGGGACTGTGTACTGAATGTGCTTGGAGAGAGGTTTCGTGTTGATGTAGTTTCGATACTGTTGCGAGGGCGGAAGGTGATTCTCGAGATGGATTGGTTGGGGACCAATGGGGCCATGATCGATTGCGAGCGCCAGTTAGTGAGGGTTTGAACCCCAAGTGGGGGAGAACTGGTTATACATGGTGAGAAGGCCTCGCAGGGGCCAACCCTCTGTTCGGCCGCGAGGGCAAGGAGATTTCTGCAGTAGGGATGTACCGGATTTCTGGCTTATATCTCGGATACGAGGGTCGAGACTACAGCAGATATGGGCAGTGTGCCGGTTGTACGGGAATTTCGAGATGTTTTTCCCGAAGAGTTACCAGGAGTGCCTCTGGAGAGGCAGGTGGAGTTTCGCATTGATTTGGTTTCGGGTGCCGCTCCGATAGCGAAGGCACCCTACTGGCTAGCACCGCCCAAGATGTAGGAGCTATCTACGTAGCTTCAGGAGCTTCTAGACCGAGGGTTCATCCGTCCGAGTAGTTCCCCGTGGGGAGCTCCGATCCTGTTTGTGAAAAAGAAGGATGGATCACACAGGATGTGAATTGATTATCGAGAGCTGAACAAACTAACGGTGAAGAACCGTTATCCGTTACCGAGGATCGATGATCTGTTAGATCAGTTGCAGGGTGCGACTTGGTTTTCTTAGATTGATCTTCGGTCGGGATACCATCATATGAGGATTCAAGATGAGGATATACTAAAGACAACCTTTAGAACTCGGTGTGGGCATTATGAGTTTGTGGTGATGCCATTTGGGCTCACCAATGCCCCAGCAGCGTTCATGGATCTCATGAACATGGTGTGTAGAATGATGCTGGATCGGTCAGTGATCGTTCTTATTGATGATATCTTGGTCTATTCTAAGACCAAGGAGCAGCACGTGCAACATTTGAGGGAGGTATTGGAGACCCTGAGGGCGGAGAGGTTGTACGCCAAGTTCTCCAAGTGTGATTTTTGGCTGCAGGAGGTACGGTTTTTGGGGCAAGTCATCAACCAGGAGGGTATTTCGATTGATCCAGCTAAGGTTGAGGCAGTGATGCGGTGTGAGGTACCGAAGAATGCTTCTGAGATCCGTAGTTTCTTGAGTTTAGCGGGCTATTATCAGAGATTTATCCAGGATTTCTCCAAGATTGCTATGTCATTGACCCGCTTGACCAAGACGAATGTGACATTTCGGTGGGGCACGGATCAGCAGTTGGCTTTTGAGACCCTGAGACGGAAATTATGCGAGGCTCCGATTCTAATGTTACCGGAGGGGTTAGATGATTTGGTGGTGTATTGTTACGCATCGATTTCAAGGTTAGGTGCGGTACTGATGCAGAGGGGGCATACGATAGCTTACGCCTCGAGATAGTTGAAGCCTCACGAGGCGAATTACCCCACTAACGACCTGGAATTGGGGTCAATGGTGTTTGCCCTCAAGATTTGGAGGCACTACTTGTATGGAGTGAGGTGCACCATATATATTGATTACAAGAGTTTGAAGTATTTGATGGATCAGCAGAACCTCAACATGCGGCAGAGGAGGTGGTTGGACGTGCTGAAGGACTATGATTGTGAGATCCTATACCATCCCGGGAAGGCCAATATGGTGGCCGATGCTTTGAGCCGCAAAGCGGCGGGTTCCCCGGTTGGAACGTTTGATTGAGGATGACCGTGATTTCTCCATTGTTGGATATGATCAAGGAGGCTCGGGTCGAGGGGGTGAAGAAGGAGAATTGGAAGATAGAGCGGATTTGGGGGCAGTATCCTTTGTTTGTTAAGGATAGTCGGGGCCTTTTGACACAGTGTGGCCGGGTATGGGTACCGGTGACTGGAGGAGTGAGACAGAAGATATTGGAGGAGGCGCACAAGTCTAAGTTCTCTATACATCCATGAGCTACAAAAATGTATAGAGATTTGAGACTGAGTTACTGGTGGCCCTGCATGAAGCGGGAGATCACATGGTTTGTGGAGCGGTGCTTGACCTACAGGAAGGTCAAGGCCGAGCATCAGCGGCCTCATGGCAAGGTTCAATCGCTACCCATTCCCATGTGGAAGTGGGAAGAGATCATTATGGACTTCATTACGAAGTTACAGAAGACGGCGAGGGGTGTGGACGCCATATGGGTGATCGTGGACAGATTAACGAAGAGTGCCCACTTCATTCTGATATCTAAGAGTATATCCGCTGAGAAATTGGCGGATATTTATGTGCGAGAGGTGGTGGCTAGGCACGGGGTGCCAGTGTTGGTATTCTCTGACAGGGATGTTTGGTTTACATCTAGGTTGTGGAAGAAGTTCCATTAGGAACTGGGCACTCGGCTGCATTTTAGTATGGCGTACCATCCCTAGACAGATGGCCAGAGCGAGAGGACGATCCAGACACTGGAGGATATGCTGCGAGCATGTGTGCTGGGTTTTGGATGGAGTTGGGATACGTACCTTCCAGTGGCAAAGTTTTCATATAATAACAGTTACCACGCCAGTATCGACCGAGCTCCATTTGAGATGTTATATGGTAGGAGATGTAGGACTCCGGTTTGCTGGGACGAGGTAAGACACCGGGTCTTGGGGAGCACTGAGGTAGTGCTCAAGACTATCGGGCTAATTCAGCAGGTGCGTGACCGGCTGCGAGTCGTGCAGAGCCGTCAGAAAAGTTATGCCGACCGGCGGCGATCGGATCTTGAGTTCCAGGTGGGGTATTTTGTACTATTGAAAGTGTCACCCTGGAAGGGGGTTATCAGGTTTCGAAAGAGGGGCAAGTTAGAGCCAAGATATATAGGCCCTTTTAGGATTACGACCCGGGTAGGCATGGTGGCATATCGCTTGGAGCTGTCGGATGAGCTTAGCCAGAATCACAACACCTTCCATGAGTCACAGCTTCGGAAATGTGTCATGGACGAGGCCGCAGTCGTCTCTCTGGATGAAATTCAGGTTGATGAGAGCATGAACTACACTGAGAGGCGTGTTGCGATTCTAGATAGGATGACCAAGGTTCTTCGGAACAAGGAAGTAAAGTTGGTGAAGGTGCAATGGCAGCACCGAAGGGGCTCCGAATGGAAATGGGAGCCAGAGGATGAGATGCGAGACCACTACCCGGACTTGTTTGGGTCGACAGACATCAAGGATGAAGTCTAGTTCAAGTGGGGGAGATTTGTAACACCTGTTCCAGGTATTAATGTAATTTTCAAAATTTTAGGGTTTGATGATGGGACTCGACGTGTTGGGAGCCCCTACTCGTCTAGTAGATGCTATCAAGAGGACGAGGAAGTTAAGTCCTACTCGACGAGTCAGAAGGCCCGACTCGATGAGTAGGAGCTGGAAAGAGAAACCCTAATTTTTAGGGTTTGCACCCTATATAATCTCCTTAAGGACCTTGAGGCTGACCTTTCATCAGCCTACAAATCCTAAAATGTTTATGATAAACCCTAATCCCCATTCTCTTCCATTTTGTGAGCTAAGAGTGATTTGTGGAGCTTAAGAAAAAGGAGATAGTGAGAAGAAGGATGAGATCCAGCAAACCAAGCCCTCACTCTTGAGCATGATCATCTTGTGGACTGTTGTAAGTCTTCAAGACTTGATTTTTATCTTTGAAAATGGCTAGATCTTGAGTTTACCCTTCATTTCCCATTATTCTTGTTGATCGCATGCATGGGATTCATAAAGTTTGTAACTTTATGGATTTTCAAGGCAAAATAGTCCCAAGGTGGGCCAGATCTAGCTTTGGGTCATGCAAGGATGCCATGCAAGGGTTTTTAGTGTATTTTTCCCCTTTTTGTCCATTTTGACTTAAGGACATGCATTGGACATGTATGTCCATAAAGCCTCCCTCTTTGGAATGTTTTGGGGACTAGAAAGTTTTCTGGAAATGAGGGATTCCAGATCCCTAGAGTCTTGGACCAAATGGCTAAGCTTTAGAGCATTCCAACCTTTGATAGAGGCCTTAGAGCATTTGGAGTGGTTCTGGAAGGTAAACTTGGAAACTTTATCCTTCTAGACACCTTAGGGTTTCAGATCTAAGCCCTGGAGTCCCTGCATTCGATGGATTATCATAATAACCAAATAGGGAGGGCTACTCAACGAGTTGCCCTGGCAACTCGACGAGGCGGATCGGGTTTCCCCGTCGATTGGATATCAAGTGAACTCGTCGAGTTGATGAACCAACTCGGCGAGTTGGCTAGGGTTTGTTCAGGTGTTCTGGACTTTGCAGGAACTCGACGAGTTGCTAGATGCACTCGACGAGTTGAGGTCAACATGGACTGTTGACCTTGACTTTGACCATGGTTGACCAGGTTTGACTTTGAGGGTAATTGTGGGATCATGACAAGTAAATTAGTTAATAATTATAGGCAGTTGAGTTGGAGCAGCACGTGGGACATATCTGATTCTAGCTTATCAGCAAAGGATTCGTGAGAGGTGAGTCTCCTCACCATACCAATGGGTCTAAGGCACCAAGGTCGGCCCATTCTATGATATTTGGCATCCTAGCTGTAGTTGTATTATGTGGTATGATAGTTTGTTGAGCTAGGAAGCATGCTAGTGTTGTATATGGTATATATGTGTGGAAGACCATGGGAGAGCTCATGACACTTGGATGTAAGACCATGTGGAGAGCCCATGGCTTTCCTATTGAAGACCATGGGGGAGCCCATGGAACTTCGGTGTAAGACCATGTGGGGAGCCCATGGCATCCTGGAGTAAGACCCTGGGGACGAGCCCTCGGCATCCTTATTGTTGTATGCATGGCTTATGTAGTATATATGTAGCTTTAATAGCTAATATGTTATGTGTTATGTGGATTGTGTGCGGGGTATGCTCTGGGGAACTCACTAAGCATTAGCTTACAGTTTGTGCATTTGTTTCAGGTACTTCTGAGCCCAAGGGCAAGGGCAAGGCTTGACGGCGCGACGTGCACTCTCTCAGGCATTTTTATGGGACACTCTGATGTGTTGAAATAAAATTGTAATTGATATGAGTTTTGAAAACAATTGTATTTGGATTTCGTGGTTTATGGAAATGTGTTTTGGCTAATCAAAAATGAAAATTTTCTTTTGAAAATTTGGGTCGTTACACATCCCCTCTCCTCTCTCATTAAGACTCGTTGTTGCTAGGGTTAGGTGTGAACCATCAGAAACACGAGAATTCTGGTGCTAGCTTCCAAGTGACTACAAGAAGGATTTTGTTTGATTATCTACTAGTATAATCAAGAGGTATGTTTTTCTAAACCCTTTTGTTATTTTCGAAAATCCTAGGGTTCTTGTAGGGTTCTTGATGTTCAATTGGTTATTATATATTCAATAGTGAAAACATAGATCCGTTAGGTTGCATGCAAACATAGGGTTTAAGTTTTTCCGACAAAATATGATTTTGGTAACCTATAAAACCCATCAGTGGTATGAGAGCTTTTGTTTTCAATTGAATATGCATAATAGTTTAATAGATCAAGATTAGGGTATGTAGAAATTAAACCCTAAAGGATGCAAATTTCGACTTGGGCTAGGTTTCTTGAGACCTGGCCTCCACCCTTATTTTTGAAATTTCTAGGGCTTCCTTATTTGATAATTATTGATTTTAATTATTTAAAGTAGAATAATTAAAATTGGATAACCCTTATCCCTTGATTTTCGAAAATATAGATGGAAAGGGATTAGGATTAAATTTAAATTATTTGATTAATAGTTAATGGTAAATAATTATTTAATCCTCAAAAGATTTAAATTAATTTAATTAATTGTTAATAAAAAGATAAATATTAAATCTTAGTTGGTTTATTTTAAATTAAATTAATTTTTTAATTTCAAAAATTTAAATTAAACCTAGTATTTTAGAAAAGTTTTAAAATACACCTTATATATATATATCATTAAATGTTAATTACTATATGTATAAGATTAAGTCAGTCGGGTCCCTAGTATGCCTTATCCATGAAGTTGAACTCTAAGTGGGTATAATGAAACTGCCTATAAAATGGTAGTTGGATGGGTGTCCACTCTCACTCACCGCTTCCTTATTTGGTGGAGGGTCGTTAGCAGAACGGATATGATAGAACATTAACCTTATGAAAAGTATAATGTTATTAAAGTACTAGAACTCTTTCATTAAATACCACTCTAGTTACTTTAGGAAAAATGTGAAAAGAATGCTAATCCATGAAATTTCACATTATGCTTTATATGTTGTTAGTGGAGAGTATGTGGTTAACCAACACACTAATAGAGACTATAAAGAGTTTTAATGGCCATCTCAAGAATTATCGTTGTTGATGGAGCGTGTGTGGTTAACCAACACATCAATTAGAGATGATAAATTACATCGAGAGTGTCAAGCATATTTGTATGGTTATTCACATCTTGTTTGTGATCCTCGGTATCCCAGTCACAAATAGAAGAGCATAATCTGAGATTAAACATGTCATGAATAGATTTAATGAATCTCAAAAGATCTAGGAATTTTATTTTGATTAAATTTTGTAAATTGCTTTTACCTACCTTTATGAAATTCACAATTAGATTACAACATCCCTCTTCTAGATTGTGAATCGCATAGTTGCGTCCTAGCCTCAAATATTTGTTATGGGTTAAATATTAAAGATTATTTTATCATCTATATAAAACTACTTTTTTCTCTATAGATGTCTACTCGTGGTGATATTTTTTCTCCTTCATCGTCTACCCACAACTCGAGTTTCTCCCTACTCTCGATCGTGTCCAAGGTGACATTTAAGAGCACCAACTATAATGATTGGATGTGTAAAATAAAGATGGCTCTTCGATTCGAGCGAAAAGAGTATGTCCTTGAAAAGGAACTTGTTGAAATCAATGAAGCCACTTCTACTCTAGAACAACTAGCCTCCTGTAAGAAATACTACAAAGATGCAACAAACGTTGCTTGCATCATGGTCGCTACTATGGTCCCTGAATTGAAGAGGTTTTATGAGGACTATTGAACATATGCGATGAACAATGACCTTGTGGAAAAGTACCACGAGAGAGCTCGTCAAGAGAAATATGAAGTGGTCAAATCTCTCATGGCTTGCAAGATGAAAGAGGGAGAGTCTGTGTGCAACCATGTGCAAAGAATGCAAAGGTACATGGAAAGCCTTGTTAGGATCAATGTGCAGTTCAACGAGGAGTTGGTCATTGACATAGTCTTGCACTCCTTGCCAAGTTTTTATGATCAGTTCATTTTGTCCTATCATTTGAACAACATAGAAACCATATTGGCCCAACTCCATAACTTGCTACAGATTGCTGATTCGGGAATGAAGGGAAAGAATCAAGTCCTTACTACTATTAGTGTTCCCGTTCTCGCCATTGGGCAAAGCAAAGGGAAGAAGAGGAAGGCTGCTCCTAAAGCTAACTAGAAGGGAAAGGCCCATGTTGGTTCATCTAGAAATCGACCAAAATCGAGGACGAGTTCAGGCATTCTAGTTGTTAGTGACCCCAAAGAGGCCACTTGTTACTATTGCAATGACAAGGGCCATTGGAAGAGGAACTACCCAAAGTACCTGCAAGACATCAAGGATGGCAAGGTGAAGCCATCATCTGCAGGTATATACACTATTCAAACTAATAACTCACAATCTACTCGTTCTTGGATCCTTGATACAGGATGTGATTTTCACATTTGTTCTAATTTGCAGGGACTAAAAGAAAGTGAATAGGTGGAGCATGGGAGGATGAATCCAATCATGGGGAATATGCGATTTTCTCCTGTTACCAATATTGGGACTTATCATCTTATGCTTAAAAGTGATGTTAGTTTAGATTTGATTAACTGTTTCTATTCTTCAAAAATGGCGTGAAACATTAATCCATTTCATGCATTGTTCAGACAAGGTTTTTGTTACTTTTTTAATGATCTGAATGGTTCAATTTTAGTTTATAAAAATGGTGTTTTTATATTTGAAGCTTTACCTTGCATCAATGTGTATGAAACTGTGACTTGTGTTTATATATTAGGGAATAATGTATTTCACATTGATTCATGTAATGTTTTAGATAAGGCATGCTTGTGGCATTGTCGTATTGGGCACATTAACAAGAAACGCATCGCCCAACTCCAAAAGGATGGAGTGTTGGAATCATTTGACCTAAGGAAAGATGAAAAAATCACCTCTCACTAGATCTTGTGAAAGAGGTGAAGGTTTGTTGGACCTCATACATACAGATGTGTGTGGACCCTTCAGATCCACCTCAAGGGATGCTAATGTGTTTTATGTAACGTTTATGGATGATTATAGCAGGTATGGTTATATCTACTTGATCAAACATAAATCATAAACCTTTGAAAAGTTCAAATAGTTTAAACATGAAGTCGAGAATCAAATAGGCAGGAAGATAAAAATGCTCCAATCTGATAGAGGAGGAGAGTATCTTAGTATCGAGTTCCTCGACTACCTCAAGGAATGTGGAATAGTTTAACAATTGACTCCTCCTAGGACACCACAACTTAATGGTGTGGCTAAGAGGTGCAATCGGACCTTGTTGGACATGGTTCGTTCAATGATTAGTCGAGCCACTCTTCCCATCTCTTTCTGGAGGTATGCCTTAGAGATAGCCACCAACATCCTTAATATTGTCCCTACTAAGAAGGTTGCTAAAACACCTTACGATATGTGGACAGGGAAATTTCCCTCATTAGCACATATCAAAGTCTGGGGTTGTGAAGCTTTTGTTAGACGAGAGACTCATGACAAGCTGGAAGCTAGAAGTAAGAAGTGTATTTTCATTGGCGAGACAGAGAGAGAGAGAGAGAGAGAGAGAGAGAGAGACAAAGGGGGGGGGGGAAGTGAGAGAGAGAGAGAGAGCTCATATGCAAAGAGGACAGTGGGAGCACAATTGATCTTGAAGGAATTCAAGAGTCAACCAATGAAGGATTAGAAGACACTAGCACTCAACCAGAGGAAGAAATTTCAGTTGAGCCAGTTGACAATTCATCACCTCTTCTTCGTTCCAATAGAGTTAGCATGCCACCTCAGTTTTATGGTTTCTATATAACTGCAGATGGTCATATGTTTATCAGTGATCGTACACTGGTGGATTTGGAAGAACTAACTATCTACAAGGAAACAATGGTGGGCCCTGAGGCTTTGAAGTGGAAAGAGGCAATGCACAACAAGATCAAGTCCATGTATGATAACCTAGTTTGTAATTTGGTTGATCACGTACCCGGCCGGAAGACGGTTGGGTGCAAATGGATTTTCAAGAAGAATACCGACATGGATGGAAATGTGCATACATTCAAGGCACGACTGGTTACGAATGGCTTTACTCAAATTCCAGGGATTGACTATGATGAGACCTTCTCACCAGTGAACAAGATAAAATCTATTAGGAAAATGCTCATCATAGCTGCCTTTCATGATTATGAAATTCGGCAGATGGATGTCAAAAGTGCTTTCCTTAATGGGAAGTTGGCTGAAGATGTTTACATGAGTCAGTTAGAGGGTTTTGTTGATGAAAAGTTTCCCAATAGAGTGTGTAAGCTTGAGAAATCCATCTATGGATTGAAAGAAGCGGCTCGCAGCTGGAATCTTTGCTTCCATGCGAAAGTCAAATAATTTGGTTTCTCTAGAAGTGAGGATGAGTCCTGTGTGTATTTCAAGTCTAGTGGGAGTATAGTAACCATTCTAGTATTGTATCTTGATGACCTACTACTTATAGGAAATGACGTTCCAACCTTGCAATAAGTAAAATCATGGCTTGGACAGTGTTTCACTATGATGGATCTAGGACAGGCAGACTATATTCTCGGGATAAGAATTTTAAGAGATAGAAACAAAAAACTAATTGGACTTAGTCAAAGTACATACTTGGACAAGGTACTGAAATGTTTTGGTATGGAAAATTCCAAGAAAAGAGAGCTACCTATTAAGAGAAAAGCCAAATTGAGTAAGACTCAAAACCCAAGTATGGATGAAGAGATAGCTTATATGAGTCGAGTCCCTTATGCTTCGGCTATAGGATTGATCATGTACGTTATGACATGTACTCGTCCTGATGTGTCCTTTGCTTTAAGCATTATCAGTTATTGTCATGGAAATCCTGGTAGAGCTCATTGGATAGCAGTCAAGAACATTCTCAAGTGTCTGTGAAGGACAAAGGATGTGATTCTAGTCTTTGGAGGCAGTGATACGTTGAGAGTAAATAGGTATAGTGACGCCAGCTTTCAGACAGATATAGACAACTTTTGGTCTCAATCTGGCTAGGTATTCACATTAAATGGTGGAGCAGTTACTTGGAAACGTTCCAAGCAAGACACATTGGTTGATTCTACATTTGAATCAGAGTACATAGCGGCAAGTGAAGCATCAAAGGAAGCGGCTTGGCTAAAGAACTTCATCAGAGATCTTGGAGTAGTTCCAACCATTCAGAAGCCAATGGAACTTTAATGTGATAATGAAGCTTCAGTTGCTTTAACTAAAGAACCGAGAGACCATGGAAAATCAAGACATATCGACAGAAAGTACCATTACATCAGACATAAAGTTGAATAAGGTCACCTCATTCTGAAGAGGGTATCATCATAAGAGAATCATGTAGATCCTTTGACAAAGGCTCTGATTAAGGTTAAAATACTCAGCATGCTAGGATCATTTGTTTGAGAGATGATATTAGTTTTAGTAGTTAGATGAGTAGTTTTAAACTTGTAACAAGATAAATATAATTGAATTTTGGTGATTAAATAATAGAGATTATTTATGAGTTTGTTTACTGCCTTTTTCAATTGTTTATTCTTGTGTTTCGTTTTGCATGTTTTACTTCCCGAATAATATAATTATTCAAATTCCACAGCCACTCATACTTTTGGAAGTGAGTAGTGCATTAAGACTGTCATGAATTGGATTGTAGATTGTCTAAGCGAGTTATACATAGTAATTGTATTGATAAAACATTCATGAGTACTTGGAAATGGAGATTTAAGTATTGGATAAACCCACGCTCAGAGAATTACTTCATGGATTATATCACGAGTAATTCTGAGACAATAATATCTTATATTCTAAAAACGAAGATATATGAGTTGTAATTTACAAGTCGGATGTGCATTGGTGTTGCGAAAACGCATTCGTGACATGATGTTATTAAACAAAGTGTCATGTATGATTTGGTGAGTAAAGGATACAAGCATATTAGTCAAAGTTTATTCGTTCTGTTGAGTCTATTGTGTTGTGTCTTGGGCTCGGTTATTAGTCCAGTTTTGTCACCGGTTTGGGCCTGTCCAGCCGTGTGTTTTGTTTTAGGGTTTAGTATATAAGTTGCATGCATGCAATCTTATCATTAACGCTTTAATTATTATTTTATCAAGTGTACTGTAAACCCTAGCGCACCTCTACAGTGGAAGTTCTTCATCGAGCTCTGCTGAGGTGTGACTATATTTTAATCATTCGACATACGGATTGATTCACTAAGTGTTCCAGTATTTATTGTTCTTGTTTATTTACCTGTTAAAGATCTAATCGATCTAAAGAGTTTTTAACTCATCACGCTCCTTTTTCCCTAACCGGAAAAGCAATATCTTTGGGCCCCTCGATGATTTGGTGTTGACTTATAGTGTTGGGCCCTTCCAGGACTAAATTGATATGTTCAATTAGAAGTCTTATGATATCATATAAAATCAAAAATTGGAAAACAAAACTTGGACAATGAAATTGATTCTAATCCATATCTCATGTCTATACGATATCTTGAAGAACGAAGGAATATTTGATCACTTATCTTAGGGCCAATGTCTGGTAAGTTCAGAGTTCGGCAGTTGCTATGGAAGCATTCTTTCTTGTCTAATTTAGAAGTTATATTGGTAACTACAGTTATATACTTATCCAAGTGGGATACTGTTGGATTAGGTGTCTAAGCCAATAATTGAATTAGTATATACTTGAATTATTAGCATAGTTCTTTTGGGTTTCCCTCAAACCTAGTAATTGTATAGGATGACTTTTAGAGGGAGAGATTGATTTATTGATTTATTATATGATTAATAAATAGCAATAAATGAATTTATTAATATGTTATGAAAATAATATATTAATTATAAATATTATTATTGAATTAATAATTGATCACAAATTAATTCGAATTAATTATAGGATTAATTGGATTAATTAAAAGTGAAGGGGTCTAATTGTAATTGTTCGGTAGTTGAACAAGAGGTTCTAGAACCTTCCTCCATAAGAGGTGGACGGGTATGGGAGGATAATTCTAGGATTTCTAGAATATCCCTTATAGATAATTAGAGTTATCTTGGGTTTCCTAATTCAACTATAAAAGGACCCCCTTGGATCCAATTTTCGGCCACTCCTCCTTTCCAAGGCATATCCGAAATTTTCATCTCCCCTCTCCTCTATCCTCTCTCTTTAAGCCTCCTTGTTGCTAGGGTTGGGTGTGAACCATCAGAGGCACGAGAATTTTGGTGCTAGCTCCCAATTGACTACAAGAGGGATTTTGTTTGATTATCTACTAGTATAATCAAGAGGTATGTTTTTCTAAACCCTTTTATTATTTTCGAAAATGCTAGGGTTCTTATAGGGTTGTTGATGTTCAATTGGTTATTGCATTCAATAGTAAAAACATAGATCCTTTAGCTGCAAGTCAACTTAGGTTTTAAGTTTTTCCGCCAAAATATGATTTTTGTAACCTATCAAACCCATCAGCTTCCTTTTCTCTCCTGTCTCTTCTCTCTCCATACCCTACTATGGTATCTGGTCTCCATGTTCTTAGTTGCCTATATGGCAGCTTTCAAAGTAGTTGCTTGTTTGACTATTGAACCAAAATCCATTGGCAATCCATTAACAAATTTGTTGAGTTTGGAGCATACTTACTGACGCTCATTTTGCCCTTCTTCGGGGTTTTGGAATTCATTGTTAATCTACAGAAGAACCTGCTCAGAGCGGTACTGCATTTTCAATTGCACCAAAAAGTATTCCCAAGACATCCTACTAGCTTCTCCTTTGGACATGGTATCAGGCAGTAACTTCCACCAGCTAATACCCCAGTCTTCAACTGTCTAACTGCAAGAACGGTCTTCTTCCGGTTACTGCAGTCGCAACTTTCAAATACTATCTCCATATCAGAGATCCATACCATGACTTCCACCGATGTTATGCTTCTAAAAAGACTCGATGGCTTGGATTCCATGAAATCCTTGTACTTGCATCTACGTCCATTGTTTCCTCCATCGGGTTGGTCTCTTCTAACCACACGTGGCTCAACTTGACTGATAGTTCGACTGTAGTTTCCTTCCTCTGATTGTTCTATGTTCATATCAGGATGCACAATAGGTGCAATGGGTTCATTATTATCATGTAGCATTTGTCTCATCTCCTCTCTTTGTTCGGCCATCATAGCCTGAATCATTGCTTGGACTCCTGCCATCGTGATTGGTTCTTACTCAGACATTGCTCCTGGTTCATGCTCGACTACATGAGGCTCGGGCGAATGGTTACCATTGGCATTTCCTAATCCGTTCCGGTTTTGCACCGTGATGTATTGTACACCAAAGCATGCGTTCAGTGTATCGAGACGAGAATATAGATACAGAAGGTTTAGACGCGTAATCCTTCTTATTACTCCGAAACGTTATATGTCCGTTCTAATACCGTAATTAAACGTTTAGAAACCTGATCACATAAAATTTCCTAATTCTAGGTCGGCAACACACCTTAAATCTATTCAAGTAATAACAATTTAAATAGGAGACCTAAGGCATGCTATAATATAAATCATTTAGCATATAATGGCAGTTAAGGCACGTTCCCTAATGTATTCTAGTGCTTGTGTTAATTTAGGTATACTACCTAAAATAAAATACACACTCACCTCACAATCAATGCTTAACATTGTAAGTTTAAGTCTAGAAATTCCCTAAAATTCCTAGTTCGGTTAAACTAATGCTCCGATACCAACTATGACATCCCCATTTATGCTTATTTCATTTCAGAGTATCCTTTTTAAAGAATTATAATGTAGGATTTGTTCCTAATAACGTGATAATATTATTAGCAGGCATTTCCGAAGAAATGCATTTCATTAGTAATTTTGGGATGTCATCGTCAATATAGAAACATAAGCATAACGAAAATATTACAGGCCGTATAATATCTAATGGCCTATATTTCCTTTAATCTCTCATCAGATCCATACATCAAGTACCTTCGTATCGATACCTATGATAGAAAGAAACTTAGTAGGTTTGGTTGGGAAACCTGGTGAGTACATAGGGAGTTCAATCCCACAATGTTATAATATATATCTTAAAACCTACAAGATCATTAATGAAAATATATCTCATATAAGCAATCTACTCCATCCCGTCGATCCTCACATTTCAATCCTATAAAACGGCATAATCCATACTCTCAGATTTGGAAATGAATGACTTTACCTAATCCATACTCTCAGATCAGGAATAAATGATTATATATAACCATACTCTCGGATCTGGAATGAATAAATGAGTCTCACCATGCTCTTGGATCAGTGATGAATAATTATGCCTAATCGATACTCTTGGACTAGGGACGATTTACTATGCCTAATCCACATTCTCGGACCAGGGATGTTAGAATTCTACTCTTCGTTCATGTCTCGTATGTACTCTTAAAAAGATGCTACCCATTAACTTAATTAAACTTAAGCCTCTTTTATAGGTCTTTATCTTATCTCTTAGTAAGACTACAATGATTAACTCCTAGTACCAGCTCTGTTCAGTGTACACTGAGTATTTAGGTATTAACAAACTTTTATCCTTCTCTCTAATGATACTTTTATTATTAATATCATCAAGTAATAAACACATATCATAACACATATATTATCAAATACAATCTTAACAACTAACCATACTTGGTTTGTATATTATATATTATCAAATACACTCTTAACAACTAATCCAGGCATTAAACATATATTTCACATATAAACTCCTTAATCGATATTTAATATTTAATTAATACTTGTATTAAAATCATGTTCATGAAAAAGAATATGCACTTTATCGTTTCCTCTGATGTGACCTAGGTACGAATATCACTAAGTATTAGTGTTACATTTCTGGTGACTAAGGATAGTCTAGATTCCTCACTAATCCCAATGTCTACATCAAGATCTTGTTGGATTAATGTCTAAGTCCATAACTATATTTGGTATGTACTTGACCCGACCCGGCATGGTCCATTTGGGTTGCACTTCACCGGCACAATTTATATGGATAGTCTTTTGAGAATAGTATATTTATGATTTATATTAATATATTATAAGTTCTAATATATTAATATGGAATCATATTATTTAATTAGTATTGATCAAGAATTAATTTAGAAAAAATTAAGTGATCAAAAAGAACTAATTAAATATGGACTCTTATATATGGAATGGGCCAAGTTCATTTAGGTTGGGCTAAGCTTTCATGGATGGTCCATGGAGCTTTTAACCCATGGATCCTATGTAAATGAAAGGTCATGGGTATTAGGGTTTACATGGATGTAACCCTAATCCTCCATAATATATAAAGGGGTCCTTGGCTCACAAAATTGGCACAAGTGTGTGAAAATAAGAGTGGGCCGATTTTAGTGTGCATACATATTCTCTCAAGTTCTTCCAAGGTGTTTTGGTGATTTGTGATTCCATTTGAGGCTTCCACACTATTGGGGCTAAGCTCTTAAAGCTTGAAGACATCAAGCTACATCAAAAGGTATGTCATCTAACTAGAACTTTGTAATATAGGTGCTTCATAATATGCTAGTTAGGATGAAACCTTGGAATAGTTAATATTTGCATGTATAATAGAGAAAACATAGATCCAAGGTTTATAGGGTTGCATGTACACCATATGAGTGTTAGAATGCTCAAAACCCAACAGTGGTATCAGAGCCAGGTTGTTTTCTGTTATATTGATGCAAATGTTTTATTTTCAAGTTGAAAAAAAAGGAAAAAAAACATGACGTTTGTCAAATTTTAAGATAATTACTTGTTTTGTGAAAAACGAATTATTTGTAAAATTTGAATCATTTGTTATACGAGTTGAATTAGGTCAAATTTAGTAAAAGATAAAATGATATGGTTATTTTATTAGTTTTAAAAGTTTGATCTAAATGTTTTAAGGAGTTACAAATTTTGTCATAAAATTTTGGAGCTCAAAAGTTTTTTTTAAAGTTGTGATCTTAAGGGTTTTTGAAACTTCCATAAGTTATGGATATGAAAGTTTTTTTTAAAAAAAAAAATTGATTCAAAGTTTTTATTGAGTTACAAAATTTGGTGTTAATGTTTTAAAGAATTCCATAACTTGTTCTTAAGATATGGAACATGGAAAGTTTCATCATAAAACACCATTAATTCCATAAGTTATGGAATCCAAAGGTTTTCAAGAATTACAAAACTTGCCATCAAGTTTTGGAATTTGAGAAAAGTTTTTTATGAAAAAAAGAATTGAATTGTAAAACTCTTGGATTCATAACTTAAACAATTAATTAAATGGTTTTAATTTTGAGTTTAATAATTGGAATTATGATGTTTTGTTGAATAGTTCAAATTAACTCTTATGAACTTTATTAATAGTTAATTAAAGCGTTTAATTAAAAGAGTATTATTAAATCAATAAATATATGGTTTGAGTTTAATTAAATTAAAAGTCTAGTTTAATTAATAGATTAAACCATCAAGTATTTTAAATGTCTAAAATACACCCTTATACTATTATAATATTAAAAGTTTAATATATTATATGTATAACAGCAAGTCGTCTTACCATTAGTAGGCCTCATTCACGAAGCCGGTCTATAAGGGGGGTATAAGGTTGTTGCCTATAAAATGGCAGCTTAATGGGTGTCCACTCTCACCCACCGCTTCCTTGACTGGTGGAGGGTCGTTAGCCGAACAGGTAGGACAAGGACTATAATTCTCCCTTCATTAAAAGTATTAATGATAAATACCAAGTAACTAAACCTTTTATTAATTCCCAATCTTAGTTACTTAGGAAAATGTGAATAAGGTGCTAATCCATGAAATTACACTTTGCACTTTGTTTAAACCGTTAGTGGAGCGTGTGTGGTTAACCGGCACACTAACCTGGATTTAACAAAGTAGGCAAAGGGTAACTTAATATTTATCATAGTATCGGTGGAGCTCGTGTGGTTAACCGGCACATCGATTGAGGGGTAAATATTAAGGGTACCAAGTATATTTGCATGGTTACTTCACACCTTGTTTTGTGATCCTCGGCATCCCAGTCACAAAACCTGAAGGGCACACTCGAGATTGAAACATGTCATTGAAAAGTTCAATGAATCTCAAAAGATCTGGGAGTTTCAAATCCATGTAAAAAACCTAATTAAATTATTTCGTTTTTCATGGTGGAAATTGGTAAATCTTCATTTACCTACCTTCAACTATTTTATAACTCGGATTACGACATCCCTCTTCCAGTTATAAAATAGTTTGTTGGGTCCTAGCCTTAATATATCATATTGGGTGTTATATTAAGGACTTAAATCAACTTTACGTGAATTTCTCCCATTGTTGATGTCGAGTTCAGACATCTATGATCTTCCCAAATCTCTTGGAACTTTACTTCCTCCACCTCCTCCAATTATTCTCCCTAACCCACAAGTTCAAGGTCACTCAAGCCCTAATGGCAAGCAAGGTCTATGTGTGATCACATCTTAGAGATGAAGTCACATATTGACAAGCCGGGAGAGTTGGGTTTCAAAGTCTTGAGAAAGTTGGATGTTCAATCACTTTCTAAGTCACATAGTGAGATCCTTTGGGACTACTATGATACAGACTATGTCATGAACCTTAATGATCATATCTATTTGCTTGGTGCTGCTGAATCAGCAATGATTTGGAACGATAGTGAAGCAAATTTGATTAGAAGATTAACTTCCCAAAAACTTTATGGACAGTGACAATGGTGACACTGGAAATCCAGAAAAAGCATTCTCTTCCCAATGGAAAGGGATTGGCCATAGTAACCCGGTTGACCAAATGGTAAAGAGAAAGGCTAAGTCTGAGATAGTCCCATTACCAAAGGGTCCATATGTTTATTTTGCCAAAGGAAGGGGCGTTGATTGCAAAGCTGCCAAATTTACCTAAGGATGTTAAAGTCTATAAGTTTGACTCTACATCAGGTAGAGCCCATTATCTAACTCTGTTAAGTTCTATTCAGAGATCCTCATTACATGATGTGACTGGGTCACATGTTGATGTTTTAAGAATCAAAGAATAGAGAGAAATCTTAAAGGAAGTATATGCTGATTCTGATCGCAAAGGTGGATTTCGATCGTATCAGAATTTTGAGCAGTTGCTTAAGAAGTTATGATATATTGCTAAGGAATAGATAACAACAATTTTCCATGTGAAGAACGAATGGGAAGAATCAAATTAGGCAGAAACATAAAAGTTTCTCAAATCTGAAAAGATGGGAGAGTACTTTAGTATCATGTTTGTGATCATCTTAATGATTTAGAAATCATATCATAATTAGTCCTCTAAAGGTCATCTTAGTGCATTCTTATGACTAAGAAGGGGAGTCATGAATTGTTGAAATGGTTAGATCAGGAAGATGAGTCATACTTCGTTCCAAAACAATTCTTAGATTCATACTCCAAGATTGTAACTTTAGTGACATATCTTAAAGAAAGGTTTAAAACACTTGTCAAATGTAAGAGTAAAAGTGTCCTACTCTTGTACATTTGAAATTGGTAAGTTGTGATGTTTTGGATAAAACAAAGACCAACTAAGGCCAATTGTGTGAAGTGTTTGTCTTAATAAAGAATCCGCACTATCTCTTGAATATTTGGCAAGATAGTCTTATATGTCAAGAGGATAGTGGGAGTCTTAAAGATCCTAAAAAGAATTTCAAGAACTAATCAAGAATAAAACCTGAGGTTCTTCACTAGCACACGACTTGAGGTTTATAACCTATCGTGTTGACATATTCTGTGCCCATTCCAGTTAAAGTTGGCTTTGCATAGGAGTTCTGAAAGTTCTCAATTGGTTGCATAACAACTTGGAAGCAATGGCAGGCCCTGTACTGCCAGGTGGCAAGAAGTTAAGATTGCATAAGTTCAGTCCATATGAGTTTGGATTTGTCATTATCCTTGTCTTATGACTATGGTTTTGACGATTCACATGGATAAGAACACATACACCATAAAATCTAAGGGTCATAAGGTTTCTCTCCGATTCATGAAAATGATGGTGAGGAAACACTTCCACCAAGTAGATTTGAAGCAGATGGCAAAAGGTCTAAACAATTGAGACTATGATTACGGTATCCCTTTTCATAGTTCTGAAATTGTTTAGACACACATGCATGCTATCTAAGGAAAGGTGTATGATTTTGATAAAGTTTTATCAAAGCATCTCGTATCAGAAATCTGAACTTTGGTAAGAAAGTCAATAAAGTATTGATTTCTAGAAGTCCAGCTGATTTCTGAGTACATGTCAAAGCTAGTGGGAGCATAAGTGTTATGCTAATAATCATCATGTTAGTAGGAGCATGATAATTATTGTTAGTGTTGCAAGTTAGAAATGTTAATTATAGAAAACAAAAGTTTCAATTCGTGAGGCTGCAGGGATTGAAAAAGTTGTTTTGCTATAATTAAGGGAGAGGATATACTTCATTTCAGTTCTAAAGGCTTATATTGAGACCTTAATCATCTTTAGTCAAGAATATATATATGAATTTCATGTTGGATTGGTTCAACTTAAGGAAATTCTATATATTGCGTTCTCAAAATTCGATTATGATTACGGCATCCCTCTTCATAGTCAAATTTTGAAAACATGGCAAATAAAAATATTGTAGCAAAAGACTGGTCTAGAATCATGTCTTTATGTGAGACATCATGAATCGTGTACCATTTGCTTTGGGTACAGGATCGATTGCATGTGCTATAATATTTGTCATTTCTAAATTTTTCCAAATGCCCAGAGGCATTAAGAAGGGAAAAGGTCTAGAATTGGATATGACTAAAATGATTAAGCAATTGTCGAGGACAATCTGAGGTTTACCAAAGATTGGTTGCTCAGGGACAGTTGGAAGTATAGTGCTAATTTTGGAAGGACCATATTGATATATTCTGAAAAGAGGCATCTCTTCTTCAGAAGTGATAGTCAAAATGAGAATATGGAGTTGTCTCCATAGGTGGAAGTTATCTGTGTAAGATTAGATAACTGAATGCAAGAAGCATGTCCAAAGCAATGTACTTTGAATATGAGACTTAGTTTCCATGGAGTTGATCTCCATTGGAATACCTTATAATGACTGTTGACAAGTCTTTGTGACTTTGTACATATTCATTACAGGAGGGTCAGTGCATATAAGTTTAAAATCTAAACAGATTTCGATAAATGATAAGAATTTGAAATCCTCACATTTTTCGATAAGGATTTGGGAGTGTGAAATTAGAATCATTGATATTATGTTCAATTGGTTTATTTCACAAAGTAAGGATCATAGACAAACATAGAGTGCATACTTGGTGTATGGCAAAGCTATTGTTTAAGAAAAACATAGTGTACATGCTTGGAGCATGGGACAACTAGTGTTTTTAATTCAAGTATAAAGTTGATAAAACCGAAACAATGAATAATGAGTAATCAGTATGGTGATAAATAAAAGTGTTTATTTATATTCATAGGGTTTGATACCATATTTGATTCATTTATTCTTGTGTTTCACTTTGCATGTTTTGACTTCCAGAATAACTAAGTCGCTCTTCCTGAATGATTAAGTTATTCAAATCATCCACAGTCGGTCATATGTTGGAAGTAGATATGAATCAAGACTGTCATGGGTTGGTTTGTAGAGGTCCAAGTTGGTGGACAAAGTGGTGCTACAACACTCATGAGTGCTCATAAGTTCTGAGTATTGGATTCAACCCGCGCTCATTTGAATCACTTCATGGATTTTATCACGAGTGATCATGAGACGATAATATCTTATATTCTTCAAACCTAGAGATATGAGTTGTTACTATGAGTTGGTTACACATTGATTGCACGAAAACGCATTTGGAAACTCAATGTTATAAAACGTGCCTTTGTGTATGATTCAAAAAGCAGTAGAACAAGCCATATGAGTCGATGTTTATCCATTCCATTTACCTTCGGGATAAAAGCGATATATGTGGGCCCCTCGATGATTTAGCGATGACACATATGAGTGCTTGGCCAAGCCAGGACTGATTTGATTTGTTCAATCAGTCAGTCATCATAAATCGAAAATCGGGAAACAACAAATGGACAGAGAGAATGATTATAATCCATGTCTCAGTCCATATGATATCTAGAATGGAGGAATATATGATCCTTTATCTAATGGACAAGTCATTGACAAGGTCAGAGTTCGACAGCGGCTTTAAGAGCTACGATTGCCAGTTAGGTTTTGAAGTGATACTCAATAATAGTTTTAGACTTATCCAAGTGGGAGACTGTTGGATTAATGTCTAAGTCCATAACTATATTTGGTATGTACTTGACCCGACCCGGCATGGTCCATTTGGGTTGCACTTCACCGGCACAATTTATATGGATAGTCTTTTGAGAATAGTATATTTATGATTTATATTAATATATTATAAGTTCCAATATATTAATATGGAATCATATTATTTAATTAGTATTGATCAAGAATTAATTTAGGATTAATTAAGTGATCAAAAAGAACTAATTAAATATGGACTCTTATATATATGGAATGGGCCAAGTTCATTTAGGTTGGGCTAAGCTTTCATGGATGGTCTATGGAGCTTTTAACCCATGGATCCTATGTAAATGAAAAGTCATGGGTATTAGGGTTTACATGGATGTGACCCTAATCCTCCATAATGTATAAAGGGGTCCTTGGCTCACAAAATTGGCACAAGTGTGTGAAAATAAGAGTGGGCCGATTTTAGTGTGCATACATATTCTCTCAAGTTCTTCCAAGGTGTTTTGGTGATTTGTGATTCCATTTGAGGCTTCCAAACTATTGGGGCTAAGCTCTTAAAGCTTGAAGACATCAAGCTACATCAAAAGGTATGTCATCTAACTAGAATTTTGTAGTATAGGTGCTTCATAATATGCTAGTTAGGATGAAACCTTGGAATAGTTAATATTTGCATGTATAATAGAGAAAACATAGATCCAAGGTTTATAGGGTTGCATGTACACCATAGGAGTGTTAGAATGCTCAAAACCCAACAAATCTATCAAGTAAGGAACAACCAGGTAGGATCATATCGGAGGTAGGGTCTACTTGGTATATAGAACATACTTTTTGGAAATACCACTTTAAACATCTCACTAAATCCAGCCTAGACATCATCCCTATAAGTAGATAAATCAGTATAATGACTTGGAATCACTAACAAATCTTATTTATAGATTCGTAATAACGACTTATGACTATAAATATAAGTTACACTAAAAGCAAAAGAGTGTAGTTTTACTTATAAAGGTATCTTAGAAAAAAGTCTGGAAATTTAACTGGAAGGTCTTTTAATTGATAGCTACTACTACTTTTCGGGTACTCAGGGACCTCAGGGCTTCGTCAGAACCTAAAACTAAGGGAATTCGGCCTAAAGCTATAGAGAGAAATCAAGAGAGAAGCTGTAGGGGTGTGAGGATGGAATCGTATACGGAGGCGAGCATTTATAGCCGAAAAAAGATATGTGTGTCGCGCATTATGTCAAAGTGTGCCGCACAAATAGTTTGATGGGGTGGCGTGGCAGCTTCTGGGTAGTGACACATGGCGGGCATCTGGTGGAGTGTCAATGCGCGTTGTGCATGCTGTCTGTGCGAATAGAAATTTCCATTTTCTTAGAAAATTCATATCTTCATCATACGAGCTCCATTTTTGACGGTTTTTATCTCCATGCGTAGCTATTGATGAGATATACAACTTTCATTTAGAATCTTTCGACTGATTTTGAATTTATTTATAAAGTTATAATTTTAACAGGCTTAGACAGTTAAGGTCCGTTAAAAATTCATACCTCTCTCATCTGACGTCCGTTCTTGACTGTTTTTATATCGACAGAATCATATTAAAAAGATCTTCGACTCTCATTTATATTATTTATCTTAATAATCGACCCATCTTAGTTTAAGTTTTTGAGTCGTATATCGCTACGCTGAAACTTCGAAAAATCATAACTTTCTCTCAGGAAGTCAAATTTGGACGTTCTTTATATATATGTACGCTCTTGGTTTAATGACTACTACGACTTTTGTTTAGATCTCTTTGGCTAAAAAGTAATTCATCAAAATTCACTTTTTACGATACACGGAGTCGTGCCGGTTTAATCGCGAAACTTCGAAGAAGCATAACTTCTTCATATGAAGTCGGATTTCAGCGTTCTTTATATGTACGAAATCCTTGTCACATATATTATAACTTTGTTTAATATTATCTATCCTAAATAACCTCCTATGAAAAAGGCATTTTTAACGCTTAATAAATCTTAATTGACTAGCCCAAATCTGTTGGTGTTACAGGGTGTGGCGCGCCTAGTTGACCAGTGGTTGACTTTTTGATTGTTAACTTTGACCATTGGCATTTAACTTCTTGTTCACTTTGACTTTTGGTAAACTTGAAGGGTTTGATCTATGGACTAAGGTTTAGTCTTTGTTTGGTTAGGCGATTCGTGTAGCTGATTCATTGGACTTCGGGTAATGGATTTCAACTCTTTAATCTGATGAGATTTCTCACTATGGTATGTAGGACACTAGGTGTCATGGTGTGTTAGATTGTCTTTGTGACTTTTGCATGAAAGACTATGGTGGGACCAGAGCAGGAAAAACGACAACAGGGTTGTAACAACGGAAGTGATTGTAAGACTATGGAAGGACCATAGCATTCATATGGGTTAAAATATACCCTTAGGGCGGGGCATGTTTATATGTTTGTAGGGCGGGGCCCAGATATATATATGTTGGGCGAGGTCCGTTATATGCATGTGGTATGTGGTATTTTTGGGAACTCGCTAAGCTTTGAGCTTATGGTTTTAAGTTTAAATGTTGCATGAGTTTTTGGCAGTATGGGGAAGAGCACAACGTGATTACATTGCATCTGGTATTATGATTTGAGATGTTCCGCACTTATGAATTTATTAACCTGATTCATGTTATCAAATAATTGAATATTATTTGTATGATTTAATTATATGGTTTACTCTGTTTTAAAAATAAAAAATTTTGTTTGAAATTTGGGACGTTACACATATTTAAACACTCACATCTATCCACCATCCATACCCAACCCCACACCTTCCGACCAACCCATACTTACACTGACCCATATACTTACCCCATGGAGTAGGATGTAGGAAGGGCAAGAAGGGTGTGGGTATATGTGTAAGTTAAGGTGGAGATGTGTGGGTAGGTGTAAGGGTGGGTAAAGGTTGGTAGGGGTGGGGTAGGTGGGTAAGGGTAGGTTGAGGGTTAGGTGGGAAAGGAGTAGGTGGGGTATGTGTGAGGCGGGAGTGATGTTAGTGGGTCGGTAAGGGCAGGTAGGGTGATAGGCAGGCTTAGTGTGGGGGTATGCGGTTTACGATGTAGGTAGGGTAGGTAGTGTGAGTAGGGTGGAGTGTAAGGGTATTTAGGGGTGTAAGGTATTAGGTGTGGATGGGTATGGGATAGTTGATGTATCTAGGTAGGGATGTGTAGGGTGGGTAGGGGTCAGTATAAGTGGTTGTGGATTGTTGTGGGTGTTAGGTGTGAGTGTTGGCATTAGTATAGGTATGGTGGGTATTGTTCTTAGGTGTGGATGGGGGTGGGTAAGTGTTTTAGTTAGAATGCGATGGGTGGGTAGATAAGTGTGTGTGAGTGGTTTGGTTAGGATGGAATGGGTGTGGGTGGACTTTAAGGTGATACTGGTGTTATGGGTAGGTGGGCGTGGGTGGGTGGGATGAGTGTATGTGTGTTTGTGTGTTTTTTCAGGAAACTTTTAGAATTAGAAAAATATTGAAAACAATAACAATCAATTGCAACAAAAGCACTTTATTATTTTAAAATAATAATTGATCTATGTTTTTTGCATATTTACATGTTATCTTAGATTTCACATGTCATTATTTTTCAATTTTATACTTTTTGTCCATATTTTAAATTTTGTTATAAATTTGGCCCGAACATTCAATTTTATTATGAATTTATAACAAATTTTGTTTAATTAAAAAATGTATTTTTCTAATACGTTTTTTTTAAAAAAAAATTGAATTTTTTACAATCTTTTTTATAATTTTTTATTAACTTTTTTATAGGTTTTTTAAAATTATTTTACAACTTTTTAAATAAAAATTTACTACTTATCATACTTTTCTATAAAAAAATTATAAACTTATTTTATATTTTTCAATACAATGTTTTAAAGTTGGGTTATAACTTTTTAAATTTGTTTACATTTTCATACAATTTTAATACAATTGCTTTTAAAAAAAGAATTTTATAAATGTTTATAAAAATCATAAAGTTTTTATACATTTCAACTAAAAGTTTATAAAAAAAATTATAACTTTTTAATATAGCTTTGACAAACTCAAAAACGGTCCCTCTAGTATGCATTTTTTCTGAAGTTTGGTCCAAACCTTGACTTTTTTGGATTGGTGGTCCTTTTGGCCTAGTTTCGATGCGTATTTGGTCCGTCGGTAAACTAAAATGACTGTAATGCCCCTCATGTATTTATTTTTCATTTTTCGTTCATTTTTTAATTTAATATATATTTATCTATTTTAATAATTAATAAATAAAGACAGCGTCCTCTCTCTCTTAACCATTTACACACACACATACTCATAATACACATAAAGTGGAATCGCAGAGAAGGGGGCGGAGGGTAGAAGGTTGATGGAAGGTGTAGGAGCAATGGCGGTAAAATGATTGGATAAACAGTTACTTGAAGGCGATACTGGATGTCGGACCTGGACTTGACGGTGCTAAATCATCGCTGCTCCTCCGTGAGAGAGGCCGTTTTAGTCCAACTCGCTATTTCGTCAATAACGTTATCGGCTTTGATGAAACCGGTCTTCATCGCTCTTGGGTTAAGGCAAGTGTTTTTTTCCTTTTCAGTTGATTGATACATACACACTACTTGTTTTGGTATCTATACATGTTGATGTAAAAAATTTATCAAATCACGGGGTGTGCGTTTTTGCACTATGTCTGTATCTTACTATGTTTTTGTTCTTAATTTGAAACTGGAAACGATGGTCATCTTTTATTTGTGTATGTAGGCACAAGCGACGAGGAGTCCTCAAGAGAGGAACACTAGGCTTAAGAATATGTGTTGGAGGATCTGGAATTTGGCTCGACAGAAAAAACAAGTTTTTATTTCTTCAATTCGTATGTTTTCTCTGCTAATTTCTTTTCAATTTTACTCATCTATACAAACAGGGGAAAAGAAGGTTAATTCAACCGACTAATTGATTCAGTTTGTATTTTCTTATCCTCTTTTTTTTAGCTTGGGAGTGAGGTAGCCCAAAGAATGACCAAACGTCACCTTGAGCGTGAATGTGGTCGTAAAGAAGTTGTGGCTGATATGTCAGAAGACTTATCAGAAGGGGAGAACGGAGATACAATCACTAATGTTTTTGCTCATGGTGATAATAGCAACAAAGGTTGTTTACCTAGAATCAGCTCTACAGATGCTTTGGAGGCATGGGTTAATTGATAGATTTTTCTACAGATCCAAACAATCTTTATATGGTGAATCCATCTTCCTTTGTCCCTCAACTGCTTTGTGCTCTACCCCCTCAAACTAAAATATTGACGACATCAGGAGAAGGAGAAGGGAAAGAAGTCGGTAGTGGTTGGTTTCGTCGGTGCCAAGCAGGTGTGGGGTATTGAGCCGGCGTCAAGAAATCATGTTGCCAACAACAATGGTTTTCTAGGGTCTCAATGGTGTTTATAGGAATAAGAAAGAGGAAAGAAAGGTGGGTATATGATGTTGGTTTATATATATATATATATATATATATATATATATATATATATATATATATATATATATATATAGAGAGAGAGAGAGAGAGAGGGGGGGTGGGCCCTCTCTTTATTTATTAAATAAAAAAAATGAAAGAAATATGAAAGATAAATACATGAGGGGCATTACAATCATTTCAATTTACCAAGGGATCAAATACGTATCGAAACTAGGCCAAAATGATCACCAATCCAAATAATCGAGGTTTTGACAAAACCTCAGAAAAAAAAACCATACCACAGGGACCATTTTTGTAGTTTTGTCTATAGCTGTTTATAAACTTTTTAATATAACTTTTAATCTCGTTTTATACTTTCTTAAACTTGTTTTTACACCTTCATACGACTTATCTTTCACGAAATTATTTTTAAACGTTATAAAAAATATTAAAAAATGTTATAAAAAATCTATGAAATGTTTTAAAAATATTGTAAATTTTTTAGAAAATGCTGTAAGACAGTTATAAAAAGTTATTTTAATTTTGTTTTGTTATTTTTTTTTTTTGAATGATAGTTACATTTCTATCCATGTAAAATAATGATCGAATTCGTATAATAGGCTTCCGGTATATCCACCTAAACGAGAAGATCATGACACGATGTTGGTGGTTATGATCTACATGTTTAAATTAAAAAATCATAATAAAATAAATAAAATAAAATAAATAAATAAAAACAATTGATTCAATAAAATAAACATAAAACATAGAAATAATTCATACCGGAAGTTGTTTACGTCACACAACAAAAAGTAAAAGCTTCGATAAACTAAACATAAAACTTAGAAATGATTTTTATCTTGTTTTTTCAAAGTCTAGTCTTTTTGGGAAAAATAAGTTCAAGAAAATAAGAAAAGTTTGTTACCATTTTATATAAGTCGCTTTTAATGCAATATGGACAAGTTTGGTTTTATTTTTCCCTAACTCGTTTTTTTTTTATTTTTTTTTTTTTATTTTTTTTTAACTCGGTTGTTATTAAACACAAACAATGTCAATAAACCATAATAAAATACTTGTGGTATACAAGACATATGTGTAACATAAAATTCAAATTATAAGGATGCTCAGAATCAAGCGGCAAAAAAAAATTGATGGACGTATCGGCAGTACCATTGGCTACACCATTCCTTAGCCTAGTGGTACCACAATACCGTTAAATGTGGAGAATCACGGGTCAAGTAAACCATTTCTCCCCCACTCTTTTCTTCTTAGTCACTTGGATAATATGCATATTAACTTGTATCAAAATGTTTGGTTTATAAGGGATGGATTTCCAATGGCTTAGATGGGATGGAAATGAAAGGAGAAAAAAATTTGATGTGTCACATAGGTGACGTGTGGATTGGGAGTGATGGAAGGGGTTTACTCCCTCCACCCTAAGTATTTTCAACTTTTTATTTCTTTGAATAAAATGATTTCGTTGAATTGTATAGTAAAATGGTGTAGATTCATGGTTCGTCCATTGGAAATAGAAAAATTCAAAGGGATGAAAAACTTTAGTCTATTACGAATAAAGATGCGGGCATACCGAAACAACGCAAAATTTGAATTTCTTTTTTCTATGTGAAACTCATATCAATGTATCACAAAAACTACATACAACAAGTCAACAACAAGAGAATGTATGTTCCATAATTTTAATGTATCTATTAGAGAAGGTTCTATACAAAGTAGTCGATAAATAATGTGACCGTTTGCGGATAGAACTCAAGTATCGATACTTGGTATAATCTTTGAACAACATATTGTTTTTAAATAAATGTTTGTGACAAAAATATAAACCATCAACTTCTCATTAAAACGATCTACTTACAATATAAACCTTACTACACAGATCCTTCATTACACTCTTCACTTAATATTGTTCTATCCTAACAAAGATCCAGAACACAAAACCCTAACTAAAAGTTTAAGAGGGCGTTTGGGATTTCATTTTGAACCTCAAAATGACATTTAGGCAAGAGGATTTATTGATATATGGTGGTAAAAAATGATTTTTTTTTAAAAAGTATTTGGATTAGCTTTTGTGGTGGAAAAAACAATAAGTTGCTTTTCTTAAATGTTTGTCTTAACATATGCATATTTTAAAGGGTATTTGACTTTTACAACTCAAAAAGTTATATATAGTTTTTAAAAGTTAGAAATCCTAAATTATTGAAATCTCATTTATGAAGAATTAATGACAAGTTATTTTATCAAAGGGCTTGTAGCCCAACAGTATTAGGTGTTCTCATTCCTCCATGGGATTGAGGGTTCAAGTCCTATTGTAGACATATGTTGATTTAATGAGTAGTTTAGAAGTAGATTAGATTTGTCGTTCTAAAAAATATATTCTCAAACACTTTTTTTAACTTACTGAAATTTTTAAAAATCAATAAGTCAATAAGCTGTTTTTAAATGAAATATCAAACACTCTCTAAGAGAAAAAAAGACATATATTATTGATAGTATCTTGTGAGGTAATTACAAAAAACATAACTTTCTCACCATTTATATATAGCGTATATAGAATACAAATATGTCTCATTATATAGTTATGAATACAACACAGTCATTTAAGAGGATACAATTGTGAGCATGTCATAGTACAAGTTCCAAATCCTTTAGTGCATCTGATTAAAGTTTAACATGTACAAGCATCCAACCTCCCATGTACATATGTTTTTTTGGATTTAAGGAGTAGATTAGATTTGTCGTTCTAAGAAATATATATTCTCACACGTTTTTTAACTTACTGGTTTTTTAAAAAATGAATAAGTCAGTAAATTGTTTTTAAATGAAATATCAAACACACTCTAAGAGAAAAACAAAGAGACATATATTATTGATAGTATCTTGTGAGGTAATTACCAAAAACATAACTTTCTCTCCATTTATATATAGCGTATATAGAGTACAAATATGCAATGTTTTAAAAACCGGTTTTTTAGTTGAACTGGCATGGTGACCGGTTTCCGGTTCAACCGGTTTAACCGGTTCGACCGCTAAGTAAACCGGTTTCTATAATTTTCATCTTTTTTCGTGTTTTCGTATACATACCTACATACACAAATCAAGAATATGATGTCCACAAGTTCAAACATTAAAATACACATGAAAACAAGTTGTAGATCATTCTAAATACATTAAAATAACTCATAACCATAAGTTTTACATCAATCCACATGCATTAAAAAAAAAATTAAAGTCCTAGATGAATGTAAATGCATCAAAAAACTTCATAACATTTATCAGGTGTTTTTATTCAGAAAATTTTTAATAAATGTGAAAAAACTACAAAAGTTTATTATGCAAAAGGTTTCGATTCCATTTGTTTTTATTCAATTTAACCGGTTCAACCGGTTTAATTGAACCGGTTCAACCGGATTTTTGTAAAAACCAACCGGTTCGATCTGGTTCAGAAATAGACATAAAACCGGTGATAGTTGAACCGCTCCCTTCCCCGATTCCCGGTTCGACCGGCCGGTTCAAACCGGTTTTTAAAACATTGCAAATATGTCTCTGTGTATAGTTATGAATACAATTGAGTCATTTAAGAGGATACAATTGTGAGCATGTCATAGTACAAGTTCCAAAGCCTTTAGTGCATCCGATTAAAGTTTTACACGTACAAGCATCCAACCTCCCACGTACAATCTTTTAAAGTTGCATCTCTACTTTGACAATAATACCCAACATCCCTTCAATATTAACAAATATACTCTACAACTTTAAGTGTCAAGCTATTCAAATTTAGTCCCCAACAAACCTAGATTAACCATTGGGTGATTAAGATTATAAGAAAATAGACATTATGTATAACCGTTTGTTTCCATTAGCGATGAATGAGGGTTCAATCTTGAAATACAATTTATATAAAGTGAACTCGATTTTGATGGATTTGAAAGTTGGTTGTAATAAGAAGGGACACCACCACTTTGAAAGAGATATGGTCAAGCCAACATTCTTTTGAACTTAGATATAAGACCATCCGATGTATATAAAACGGAGAGGGACATTGTCGATGTGGCCACAAACCACGGTCGTGCACACTATCCTGCAGGTTCGTAGTGGTTCGTTATCGTCACCGATTATGGTGCAGAGGACGAACAATGGCATGCAAGGACCGTTGCCAACGGTCAAAATGTAATTTCTTTTATTTTTATTTTTAAAAAATTACCTATATAACACAACATCTAAACACCATATTTTAATACCATTCATCTCTTTATACTCTCTAAAAACATATTTATGGATTTTTTTTACAATCAAATTTTGATTTGGATGACAACGGAGAATTTATCTCAACGCTCTTCAATGTTGTGCAACATATGGACAATGAAGAACGTATGGATGTTTCGCTTACAAGAACGGTTGTCAAGCGAGATCGCCAAGTCGCATATGATCTATTGGTATGCGATTATTTTGTCAATAATTGCCTTTATAATGATGTGGCATTCTGACGTCGTTTCTATCTAAATAGGGCATTACTTTTACGTATTAGTAATGTTTTAGAGGCATGATATGATTTTTTTAAGCAAAAGCCAGATGCCAGAGGTAGAATGGGCTTTAGTAGTATACAAAAAATGTGCGGCTGCCTTTACATATTTAGGATACGGTATAGCGTTTGATGCATCAAATGGGTAATTGAAAGCATCCGAGCTGACCGCAATTGAGTGTGCAAATTATTTTTGTGCATATGTGTATGAGGTTTTTCACGAAAAATATTTGCGCAAACCTACTACACGTGATTTTGAAAGATTGAATTTGGCACATGAAGAGAGGCATGGATTTCCAGGAATGATTGGTAGTGTAATGCCCAGTTCGTCAAGGTAAAATCTTAAGCTAACCACTTCATTTTTTTGGATTTAGACCTAGTACGTTGGGCGTATATAAGGTACCTCGGGCGTACTCATAAGGATGCATGGCACGGGGTTTGCCCCTTGTACGTTGGGTGTACCCGCTGCTACATGGGGCACACATCCGTCAGGGGTAAACCCTATTGTTTTGGGTTTGCACCCTATTTAAGCATCTTATGTACCCCAAGCCTTCACCTTATTAGCCTTCATTTCCTCTTTTAAGCTATATCTCGAAACCCTAACCCATTTCTCAAGAGACTGACCATTGTGTGTGTATGTTTTTTGGTGTGTGTGGTGCAGATTGAAAAAGAAAAAGACTTGTAGAGAAGCATTGGACAAGTGGGAGCTTGTAGATCCAGGGATTATTCACTATTTCCAACTTATTGGAGGTATAAAGCTCCTATCTTGATGACTATGTGTTAGATCTAGTCTAAGGCTTGTTTTTAACATATTTTGGTCCCATGGATGAACTCTTGTGAGTAAATTCTACTCCAGATGTTATGAAGTGTTTCTTTGGATGTTTCTGAGGCCCTTGGTTCATAAAGTTTGCATCTTGATGGTTGCAGATCAACCATGCAAGAATTAGTGATCATTTAATGAAAATAGAATGCTAAATCTAGGGTTTGAGTCCCACTAAGTCATGTAATGGAGTAAAGTTGCCAACTTTATTGTTTAGGATGTCCCTAGACAGATAGATCTGAAAGTTGGACGTTGGGCTTAAAGCATTAAGTGCTTAATGAACTTTTTTGGCCAACTTGGGCGTACGTTGGGCGTACGAAGACGTACGTCGAGTGTACGCGTCTGGGATCGCGACCCATGCGTTGCAACTGAGTACCTCGGGCGTACTGGCGATATGCTTAGCGTACTCATCAGGGGTCCTTTTTGGATTTTGATTGATCGGCCATTAGTGGATCTTTTACCTTCTTAGGCCATGGTGGGCATTAGGCCTCTTGGGTGTCTTTTTGGACTTTGGGCTAGTTTGGGCTTGGACCGCGATATGTCAAGTCCAATAAGAGAAGGGTAAAATAGTCTTTTACCCTTGAGAACAGGGATTAAGGATTTGGACCCCTAGTCCGAGTTAATGACTTGATTGCTAACTAGAGTTATATTATTTGTTATTTAGTGTGGGGTTTATTGATTCAGCAGCCCAAGTGTGATTTGTTTATCTTCAGACTGAGGTGAGTCTCATCACTGTACTCGTGGGTCGAAGGCACAAATTTCGGCCCACTAGTTTATGTTTGTAGAATGATAGTTATCTTCGTGAAAATTTTCCGGTTATGCATGTATATGCTTGTCGTCTTTGTGACTCTTTCTATCATGATTGTGTGCTAGTTGTAGGGGTGAAATGGACTTGATATCGGTTGAAAGGAAGGGGTGCAATATATTCAGTACCGGTTGAAAGAGACCGAAGGGGGGTGAAATAGACCTAGTACCGTTGAAAGAGACTGAAGGGGGTGAAATATACCCAATACCGGTTGAAAGAAACCGAAGGGGGGAGAAATAGACCCAGTTATGTTTTCATGTTATGTATGTATGGTATGGTGTATTTTGAGGGAGCTCATTAAGCTTTGTGCTTATGGTTTTCAGTTTATGTTTCAGATACTTCCAGCTCGAAAGGGAAGGGCCCGACATGATCGCACCGCATCCGCCCATGTTTTTCGCATTATGTGATTTTGGGATTTTGATGATATTTGCACTATGATACATTTTTGGTTGATTTGACATGATTATTGGATGATTGAGAATTATTTAAAAACAAAATTTTTATCTAAATTTTTGGGATGTTACAGGTGGCCATGATTATACGCATGTCACATGGAAAAAATGTCCAACTACGTGGTGTGGTCAATTTACTCGATGTGATATAGGTCATCCGACTATAATACTAGAAGCTATTTCATCTCAGGATTTGTGGATATGACATTTTTTCTTTGGAGTTTCAGGGTCTAACAACAATTTTCAAGGATATATGGACCGATAGAGCACATGATATGTCCTTCATGGTGAATGGACATTCATACAAATATGGTTACTACCTTTATGATGGGATATACCCAGATTATTCTACTTTTATGAAGACATACTCGATACCTCGAACCGTAAAAGGCAAAGTTGTTCACAAAAGACAAGAATCTGCTACAAAGGATATAAATAGGCATTTGGAATCCTCAAGCAGACGTGACATGTAGTGAAATACACTACACGACTGTGAGATATGGTCTAAACGAATGGTATATGCATATATTGTAATGCATGATATGATTATTGAACATTAAGGTCGGATGATTTGCACGTATGATCCGAACAACGTAGGTAACCCGATTGAAGAGTTTGTACCCAGAATTACTGGATTTTTAGGACGATTAGTTGAAATTCACAACAGTGAAACTTGTTTCAATCTCCGAGAAGACGCCTCAGGGCATTTGTACCAATGAAACATGAACGATGATAGTTTTTTATGTTTTTTTTTAAAATAATGTGGTTTTTTTTAATTAATGTAGTTTTTTTATTGAATAAAAAGTAGTTTAAAGTTTTATTGTATTTTTTTATATATATTTAATTAAAAATGATGTGGAGTAGCATTTTAGTAGTATATATAAGGTGGGTTTAGTGGTTCTAGGGATGTGCTTCCGTTCATAACCGACCCGAACCTGAATAACCCGAAACTCGAATTGGATGAAAAGTGGGAACCGAAACCTGACTCGATTATACTAATACGGGACATGTCCGGTTCGGGTAATACGAGTTTCGGTTCGGTTATTAACCCGAAATGACCGAAATAACCCAAATAACATTTACACTATGATTTTAAACCAAATAACCCAAATCAACCGAAATGACCCGAATAACCCAAATAAATAAACCAAAATGGTCTGAATAACCCAAATACGGAAATTCTATATCTTGTTCAAGAAAAAAATATATTAAACATTGATAATTCATATTCCAAAAATCATAACTCATATTTAAACATTAAACATTAAACATCCAAATTAAAATATGAATCTTAAGTTTTTATCCAAAATAACAATGACCAAATGTAAATTAACTATTCGGGAATATTGAGTGGTTATTTTCCCTTTCCACCTCCATTGTTTATCGTGTTTTCCAACTCCTACGCGACGTCATCATCTTTCAAAACTTCATCAATGTTGTCCACAATTGGCTTCCTTGGTTTCTTTACCCAATCGTGGGTGCAAACCAAAGCCTCTAATATATTAACGGACAAATTTGTTCAGTATGGATCTAATATCCGCCGCTTGTACTAAAAGCTACCTCGGATGCCACAATAGAAATTTGTAGTCGCAAATATATATCAACACAAACAAACAAAGTGTTAAAATATAATTATAAAAAAGTATACAAATAAATAAAGTTATACCTTTCACCATACGAGCTAGAATAGGGTAAAGAGATGCATTTTGTTTCTACCAAAGTAGAATATCAAAATCCTTATTATATTTAAGTGACCGCTTAATTGGTGTGTCAAACCAACAAATAAAAGGGATCAAATAATAACAAAATAAACACAAGTCACTGCTACTATGTATCCTAAGATAGTATAGAGTAAGCAGGGTCGGTCCACAGAGATACGAGACTTAATGTTTAACCATGTTTTCACACATCACTATAACTATTGTTAAAACAAGGGGGGGTTTTTTGGCTTCAAATTAAACTTCATAAATAAACAAATTAATACTAAAATTCAAGAATTAAAGAGACATTTTCGGCTTCAAATCCTATTCAAGCACTATGTTGCAAGATGTAATGTGACTTACATTTATGTTCAATATAGGTTGATAACTAAGATATTAATAAGCTCTAATATCTCCAAATTGACAAAAGTCTTTTAGTCAAAACATGCTCTTTGATTCATTTAGTTGATAAAATCCAAACAAGCTCTTAGATTAAATCACTAAACGACCTTAAGTTCATGCAATTGTTACCAACAATGTTCAGTATCCCTAATATGCTCGGGAGTATGAACAGTTAATCTTTGATTACACTAATTTTGATTCCATTGAAACCAATTAAGTGTTTTTCACCAATTACAGATCATAAAACATGTACAAATTTCATAATTTGACTAACAACCATGATATGTGTTAGGAAGTAAAGCGGATAACTAGCAAAACTATAAGCACACAAAACACAATATTTACGTGGTTCGGTCAAGGTGACCTACGTCTGCGGGCAGGAAGGGAGTATTCTTTATTTCAGATCTATCAAACAGAGGTTACAAGTACAATTACTCAGAGATTCTCCTATCACTATAGAATTCAAGATACAAAATGACCTAGCATGCATCCCTATTTATACTTGAGGGATCAGACCTAAAACCCTAACGGGCCAAGCCCATTGGCCCATGAAAGGTGTCGACCAATCACAATTCGCCATGCAGCATCTTCGGGAACATTCTTCCATATCATACAATCCATGAGCATCAGCAACACGTGTAATACCCCGAATTCAGAAGACCTAGAAAGGAAAGGAAAACCTCAAAAATCAGAAGGCGACTCGTCGAGTAGGTTGGGTGACTCAACGAGTAGGAGCGCGTTCTGGGTCGCGGGTTAAGTCACCTACTCGACGAGTCAGAGGACCGACTCGGCGAGTCGGTCAGGGTTTGGGAAACCCTAAATTCGGCACTTGGCACCCTATTTAAGCATCTTATTCTCCTCCTCTTGGTTCCATTCCCAGCCCCCATTGTCCAGAACTTAACCCACGAAACCCTAGATCATTTGGTTAGTGTGGTAGCCATTCTTGAGTATTTTGGTGTTCTTGGAGGCTAGAAGAAGAAGAAGGAGATTGAAGGTTCAAGGAGGAACTTGTAGATCCAGCAACACCATCACATTTCCATCATTTTCTGGTAATCAAGTCTTTATCTTGACTTATATCTTTTTAGATCTATTTATGTCCACTTTATGAGAGTTTTGGTCCATGGAGCTTGATCTATGGGACAAGGATGTCCCAAGCAAAGATACTTTCAGATCTGGGGTCCCTAAGAGTGGTTAAGGCATAAAGGTGCAAGCTTTATGCCATTAGAACTCCCTATGCAAGGTTTAAGAGGTTGTTATGGCCTTTTGAGCAAAAAGGGCCATGCATGGATGTAAAGTCAGAGGCTTTACGTATTATTTCGACCCTAGAAGGCTAGATCTAGGTCATGGATGCTTTTTGCCCGACTGAAATCGTCTGAATAGATTTGGACTTAGGAGGACTCGACGAGTTGCTCTTAGGACTCGGCGAGTCAAGCCGTTTTCTTGCCCAAAACACTTTTGATAGCGGTTGTGTGTTGAGTTGGTAGGGGACTCGGCAAGTTGGGTTCATTATGGACTTGAAGATCATTGTACTCGACGAGTTCAAGGATAAACTCGGCGAGTCCAAGGCAATCTCCCAGCCCATGAGGACAGACTCGACGAGTTGTTCATAGAACTCGGCGAGTCATAGACTGGAGACATTCATATGATGAAGATGAACTCGAAGAGTTCAAGGATGAACTCGGCGAGTCAGTTGAAGATGGTCCCGATGTTATGTTTGAAGGTGAACTCGTCGAGTTATTGCTAGACTTGATGAGTAGAGTCGGGGGTTGTATCATTTTGAAAGAATAGGGACTCGACGAGTTGGTGGACCAACTCGACGAGTTAAGTCAACTGGATGTTGACTTTGACCAAAGTGGACTTTGACCAAGTTTGACCTAGTTTGACTTTTGAGGGTATTGTAGTCTAAGTCCTATTTTGGGTATTGATACTTCGAGGAGCCGAAGGATCAACAGTTCAGGAGCTGCCGGTTAGGAGCCAGAAGTGTTTAGGTAGTCTTCAGCAGTGCGAGGTGAGTATTCTCACTGGTTGTATGGGTCTACGGCCACAATGTCGGCCCATTTAGTTTATGTATAGTAAGAAGACCCGGGGGTTAGCCCTAGGCATTATGTATGAAAGACCAGGAGGCGGCTCCTGGCACACTGCATGATATTATGTATAGTACGAAGACCCGGGGGTTAGCCCTAGGCATTATGTATGAAAGACCAGGAGGCGGCTCCTGGCACACTGCATGATATTATGTATAGTAGGAAGACCTGGGGGTTAGTCCTAGGCATTATGTAAGAAAGACCAGAAGGTGCATCCTAGCACACTTTATGCTATTATGAATGAAAGACCAGGAGGTGGCTCCTGGCACACTATATGTTGATTAGCCAAGTAGAGTAGCATGTATGCTAGTTGTCTTTGTGATGCTTGCATGGAAGACCAGGGGGTGGCCCTTGACACTTGTCTGTAAGACCCAGGGAGTGGCCCCAGGCTTGAAAAGAAAGACCACGTGCGTCCCGTGGCATAACAGCAAGACTATGTTTGGCACATAGCACCTTACTTGATTATGGACATGTTTGTTATGTATGGCTCACAGTATGTATGGCATGTATGGCCCCGTTGTTATGTATGGTATGTGGTATTTGGGGAACTTACTAAGCTTCGTGCTTACGACTTTTAGCTTTTGGTTCAGGTACTCATGTTTTCAAAGGAAGGAGCTCGGGGCGGTTGAAGCGCATCACACTATGATTTCCGCATTATATGATCTTTGGGATTAGAACTCTGATATTTGTTTTAAATGGGATGTTTTCGTTGGCTGGAACAAAGTTATTAAATGTATTTCTCATATTAAAAATGAAATTTTTAGTCTCGAAATTTTGGGATGTTACAAGTTGGTATCAGAGCCTTGGTTTGAGGGATTCGGGCACACTCCCGGGTGTGTCTGAACTCAAACTAAGGACTTGGTATGAAAATTTTCAAAAGTAAAACCCTTTTTATAAAAAGAAGTTTGAAAAGAGAAAATAACTTTGAAAAGAACAAGGTGTGTGATGCGTGCAATCAGCCAAGCTCAAGTAAGTTTTCCCCAAGATACCCATATATGTTATGTTATGTTATGATATGATTATAAGAACTGCATGCTAGATTAGGGTTAAGGATCTAGGAGGATGCCTTATATGCCTATTATATGTGCTTGTAGACTTGCATACTAGTACTGATCAGTCGGTGATAGGACAACCTGTTTAGGTTATGCCTGATTGTATGAGCCTTTGAATTGCATGTATAGATTCCTGATTAGAGGATAGAATGGTTTGAATGGAATATGATTGTTAGATTGTTCCATTGTCTGAATGCTGCTTGCTTTGTGCTTTGTGGGACTCTTAGTAATGTGAGCTAGCTATTAAGTGAATATGCTAAGTCACATGTGGCACAGGCTGGATAATCCCAAAGTGATAGATTTGACCCTATTGCGCAGCTCTTGTCTGAGTCCAAACGTTCTAGGAATGGGTCTATTACTCGAAGGATTATCTAATCTTTGTTGCATGTGGCTATATTCATGAGGTAGCTAGTTGACATTACTGGAAATCTTTCAGCAGGTGAGGACTGGGTGAGTACGGGAACCTAGGAAAGCCTAGGAGGAGAGTGACAGAGTGCAACAGAAGTAGAAGGGACTTGGTGAACTCAAAGCAATCCTTGAGGAAAGTACAGATAAATGTGGAAGGTAGTATGGGCCCGTACTACTGAAAGCAGAGGATCCATACTCGAGTCAAGGAGGGCTGAGATAGAACCAGGAAACTTGTAGAATGTGAGACCTTCTGAGGTTACGTGTGACCCTGACGATTATGTGTTTTGTTTCAGAATGGTGATGATTACGCGACACGGAGCAGGAGGATCAGGATCCGGTTCAGGATCAGGTTCGGGTGCAGGTTCCGAGCCAGTGGATGAGGGACTACGCGAGTTCATCGCGTCTGAGATCATGAAAGATATCCTTTAGTCGACCCCGGTGATTTGCGGTTCAATCAAGGAAGGGATTATTGAGCTAATGGAGGATCGTCTCAGGGCGTTCAGGAGTAATATGGCATCAGGCTTGACGGGGACACGCACACATTCGTTCAAGGACTTCAGGGGATGTGGTGCGCCAGACGTCCACGGGGTGAAAGACCCCATTGTTGCCAGGAGATGGATTGCAGACATGGAGTCTGCTCAGTTGATTAGCTTCTGTCCTGAGGGGTCGAAGGTCCGGTACGCTGCAGGATGTTTAAGAGACAGAGCCAGAGATTGGTGGGAGTCGGTTGGTGATACTCTGGGAGCCTCAGCCATTGAGGCTATGACTTGGTCAGACTTTGTGGCTCGGTTTAGGGCAGAGTTCGCGCCGGCTGTGAAGCTACAACAGCTAGCCATGGAGTTCCTCGACATGAGGCAGACGACAGAGACAGTGGCGGAGATTACCGCCAAATTCTGGGAAAGGGCCTTGTTGGTGCCTCAGTATGCGGGAGATGAGGAGATGCGGACAACCCGCTATCACGACATGTTGAGAGCTGACATTCGGGAGCATGTCAGCTACTCGGCATGCCCGACCTTGGATTCTATGACTTCCAGGGCGCGTGAGAGGGAGATCGATTTGGAGCACATTGCGAAGAGGGGGTCAGATCAGATGTGTACTTTGGAGGATCTCGGGAAGAGACTCAAGACTTCAGACCAGCGATTGGTAGGACGGCAGGGCCGAAGTTAGTGCAGCACGTGCGGGAAACTGCATGAGGGAGTTTGTCATTCTAGGGGTTCAGGCTGCTACAAGTATGGCAGGGATGGTCACGTCAGCAGGGACTACTCGCAGGGCGTAAGCCTATTATGTTTTCACTGAAATCAGGTGGGCCACTGGAAGGCCGACTGCCCGACGATGAGGGGAGGAGCAGAAAGTACGACTGCCCCGACTACTTTGAGGATTACGGATGGGCAAGGGGGTAGGGCCTTGCAGTGACAGACGAGGGAGATTCGGATTACAGCAGGCAATGTTGTCGGTATGTATCAGTTGCCCTTTTCGATTCTATATGTATTATGATTGTTCTTGCCTCGGTCTGGGGTAATTGTGTGTATGATTTATCTCCCTTCTTGTATTCAGATTGTGCTTGCGGAAAATGTCATATGCCAATTGCATACCGGGAATTTAGTAGCTAGTGTAAGGTCATTTCCCTTTTCTGGTTCGAAGGGTTCAGTGTGATCTCGGTTACGGCCAAGATCCGTTCAGGAGCATCATGAGAAAATTTGCGGTCAGGGTTCAGCAGGATGATTATCCACCATCGTCAGGATTCGGCGAAGATCAGTTCTTGTGCTAGGGATAACTTTTAGAAACATCAAGAGAAGCAGTCCATCGCTAAAGAAGTTGCTCTGAGCATCGGCTAATTCGACTTTAAGGTTTGAAAGGACATCAGGTTAAGCTTTTGGGGTCATTAGTGTCGGGATTTCAGGAAGCTTTCATCTAGTCTTCAGTGATTGTGTGATCTTTGGAGTGGGCTAGTGGCGGATCGCTAGCAAGATTAAGCCATTGGTAGTTAGCATGCATATCGTGTAAGGGAGGAAGGAATGGAAATCCTCAGATTTTCGCATGCAGTAAAGACTTAGTCGAAGCTAAGTGAGGGAGAAACGATCTTGTACTTAGAAGCAGGAGCGGTTTTGAAGATGGGGTAAGTTTCTCTCTCTTGTCAGGGGGAAAGAAGACCCAGGAGGCTGTATGAATTGAGGATAGTGTGAATTGGAAGTTCGGAAAACTTGCCAATAGTGAGATCACATTCTCGGGATGTCTGATAGCAGGTTTCAGAAGAATCGGTTGGCAGTATCAGTCAGGACATGAGTACAGCTTGGGGTACTAGATTGTGCTTGTATGCTCGATTATAGGGGTGTTCGGGTTAGTAGCCAGTATGGAAAGTGTTGTAAGACTGCGGGATGTGTTGAATCATAAAAAGTGAACCTCTTGAATTTCAGCTACCGCAACCTCTTCAGCTACCGCATCCATACAGCACCCGCAGTCAAGCTTCTTCATCAGCTACCGCAACCGGAGTCTCTTCCTACCGCAGTCACTTAGCAAGATTACTTTACTTGTCTTTATTGTAATACACTCTATTATCCAGTATGCCTTGCATGGCTACTCATAGAGATGTAATCTAGTGTACTTCATGAGTCTCTATAAATAAGAGCTCATTCTCTTGTATTCAATACGGATAACTCACGCATCTATTCTGAATACTTTTCTCTAAGTTATCTTTTCTATTTCACTATCTTATTACTCATCCCTTCTTACTCTCAATTCTTCCTAGAACATAACTGATTATAACCTCTCTCCGGAGCAAGTCTTCTGTGACTTAATCACTAAGTTTGATCTTCCTTATTAACTTGGTTTGAATGCATTCCTTGTTATGAATCAACTTATGTGTATACTTGATATAACAATTGTTGTCATTTCTATTTCTTTACTTTTCCGCAACTAACTCTCTAACTATCTAACTATAGCTTATTAATATTATTGTTGAGCTTTTAGATCCTTCGAGATTAACTATTCCGCAATCCACTTGTTCTAACGTTTGTTCAAGTGTGTCTCCAAGTTTTTCTCTCAACAATTGGTATCAGAGCCATAGTGGTTGATTTTTTTAAAAACGAAACTCTGATTTCTCAAAAGGCCTTCTATACCACTAAAGCTCATTTCTTAAAAAAAAAACAATTTCAAATGGCACAATCGTTATCTCTGAACGTTTCCAACAGTGTTGGTGGTTCTAACCGAGCCCCAATACTGGTAGCAAATGAGTATCATCACTGGTCACAAAGAATGGAAAGATACTTAAGGAGACTTGGTAGAGATGTATGGCGATCCGTAGAAGAAGGACCACATGTCCCAGTCCTTACACCTGTCCAAACCGACGGTGCTATAACCAGACTAGGAGGAGGTCAACCAGTTATGAGCCGTCCCACCAAGGATGATCTCGATAAAATGGAAAATGATGTTGTTGCTTTTTATGAAATCTCCTGTGGAGTTGCTCCTGACAACTTCGATATTATCATAAATTGCAAATCAGCAAAAGAGATCTGGGAAGTTCTCAAGAATCTATACGAAGGCTCAGAACAAGAACAAGACAAAAAGCTTACTACCTCACTCAATGAGTTCAACAACTTCAAAGCTCATACCGGCGAAAGTTTGGAAGACTCCTTCAAAAGGTTCAATCTGATAGTCACCAAGTTATCCAATGCGGGCACCATCCGCAGTAACCATCAAAACAAACCTTCAGTTTCTTAATGGTTTGGGAAGACATTGGACTACGGCTAAGATGATAGTCCAAGGCGATAGAAAGATTCACTCTTTGTCACTCTACAAGCTCTATGGAGAGCTGCAAGCACAAGAATCCACCGTACTCAAAGACTGTGCTGACTTCGGAGGACCACTTGCTCTCATAGCACAAGTTCCACCGCAGTCACCCTACTCTTCATCGTATGACACTCCACCGCAGTCATATGAAGCTGATTCAGAGTATGATGATGAAGAAGAATTTTAGAAGGCTATTGCTCTGGTTAGCCAACAGTTCAACCGTCTACCACCTCCTTCCTTCCGCAAGAATCAACAGTTCAACAAACCTCCATTCAACCGTAACTTCAGTTCCTAGAATAATCATCCTCGATATCCCAAAAGTTCTCATCCACCACCGCAATCTCAAAATAATCAACCAAAGGAGGTACCGCAGTCTCCTCAGAACACTGACTCCGGTACTACCTCTGCAGACAAGACTGATGTAGTGATTTGTCACAAATGCAACAAAGAGAATCACTTTGCAAGAGATTGTAAGGCCAATGTAGTAAAAGATAGAGCATTCTACCTTAGAATGGCTCAAGAATTGGAAGATAAGGAAAAGGCAAGGGCATACGTAGCCCATGTCAAAAGAGATCATCAAGTTTGGTCATCCGGAGACGAAGATGAAGCCATCAGCAGTGTCAAAGGAAAAGGGAAAATCTGCATGCTGGCAACTACGGATGATGATGAGTCCACAAAGCTGGAAAAGAACTACTGCTACATGGCAAAGGATGGAACTCTAAGCATCGTCGAACAGGTAAAACTCATGATCCATACTCTAAACTATAGCATGCATGACTGTCAACCATACATAGATGATCTTAATGACACGTGTGCTGCCGTCCTTATAGACTATAACAAAGCCTTAGATGAGAAGAACATTGCGTCCCAAGAGATGTTCCATGTAAGAGGACGCCTAGATAACAAAAGACTCAAATTGGCTATGTTAGAAAAAGACTTAGAGTTAGAGAAAGATGCAAGAATGTCAAGTGAAACACAATTAGAGATAGCTTTGAACCAAAGAGATTTAGCTCAGAGAGAAATTGTACGCCTAAATCTTTTAATCGAAAAATTGTTCAATGAAAGTGAAGCATTGAAAATTTAGTGAATAATGGAACCGTGGACAATACATACAATTGGGCTTGGTCAAATGGATATCCTACCGCAATGGATTCCTCACCCCGGTTCAACAAAGATAGACTGTATGTTCCTCCAGACGGAGAACTTCATTTCCCAGTCAATGACAAGACCTTTCCCGAAGACATCAAAACTCACTTCGGTAGACTACACAATCTAAGCAATAATTGTGTCATTGAGGAAATTGTGCCTGAGGTTTCGGGTCACACAAGTGATCTCATCCCTATCTGTGGCACCATTTACCCAAATTCTCAAACATCCTCCGTAGTTGATGAAGAAATTGTCATTGAGGGCCCCGAAGTCTCAAAAGGCTTTCCACCTCTGTCCTCAGACCGCAGTGTATCACACTATAGTCAAAAGTCCCACAAAAGTCCCATCGCAGTCTCAACTCAGACTTACTCTGCAATAGTTAAAACGTCACTAACGGAATCCTCAGTAAAAGGAACTGTGACTCTTCAGGCGATTTATCATGAATTACCTATAGAGAACTTTGAAGTGGGTCAATGCTCTCAGATCCCAGAATCTTCAAGTTCAGATGACTCAAGCCCACATTTTCAAAATCATTCTAAGAATTCTAGGAAACCGCAGTTGAACAACAATGACTGCGGTTCACCAAAATCCTTGGCCAAAAAGGCCTTCAAAGAGGAAATTAGATCTCGAGGCACAAACAGACAAATCTTTTCAAAAAATAAGAAGCATGTCAGAATTCCAAAGTTCAAGAGTCCAGAAAAATTTGTTTTCTCACACTACTTTTCAAAAAACTCTCCCTCCAAGAAAACAAACAAAAAGGAAAGTCCAGCTTCAAAAGTCATTCCTGCTTCTTCTGACACAACCCAAAAGGGTGTTCAGTCCTTTCGAAACAATGGTTTTCAGGTTTATTCCTCAAATGATCCTAAATGGAAAGGTATTTTACCCACACCAACACTTTTAAAGTCACGTCAAAACTTCAACAAGTGGAAGGGTATCCTACCAAACCCACCGAAAAGGACTCAAAGATTTGCACGTGCTAAACCTTTTCAAAAACAAACTTTTTCAAAATCCAACACCACTCATGTCAGGAATCACCAACCTCGGACCGGTAACAAGTCCAATTCATCCTATAGACTGCTGACCAAGCATAATGTAAGAGCAAATGACAAAATCTCTTTTTGTAAATGTCAGTGTAGTTGTCAAAAGAATTCATCCTATGTCAAATCTAGTCGGAGTCAGAAACCTCGTACTTTTTCGAAAACTCACAACACTCCAATTCTGCACAAACATCCAGGACTAGGATTAAAAGTTGACAAGAGACCCGTCCCTGCAACCTCGGTCCATGCATCACTCTGCAATTCACCAATTGCCCCAGGCTCCAAACTAGTTTGGATGCCTAAACTAACCGTGTAATTCTCAGGCTTTGTGCAAGGAGGAACAAGAAGATGAATGGTTAATTGACAGTGCCTGCTCCTTGCACATGACCGGAAGGTTACAATACCTTCGGGATTTCAGGCCTATATGCAATGGTGGAAATGTCACATTCGGCAACAATGCGAATGGGGTCATCCGAGGTTCTCACTACGGGGAACTTTTCCATTCAGAAAGTTGCTTATGTAGAAAGCCTTAAACACAATCTCATCAGTGTTGGCCAACTATGTAAAGCAGGACATCAAGTTGAATTTGATGATCAGTTTTGCTACGTAATGACAAGTGATAGGAACACATGCCTGATCAAATCCTGATCCGAAGGTACCATGTACCCTTTGGATGTCTCTCTGATCATTGGCAGACCATAGCGTTCACTAGTAGCCAGACAGCGTGGGAAGTGTTGAAGACTGCGGGTTAGCCGTAGCATTCACAAGGGGCCAGATAGTAGGAGAAGTGTGGCAAGACTGTGGGGTGGCCCGTAGCAATGGTTAGCAGACAGTGTAGGAGTGTTGTAAGACTATGGGGTGGCCCGTAGCATTCACTAGTTGGCAGATAGAGTAAGGATGTTGTAAGACTGCGGTGTGGCCTGTAGCATTCGTATATTAGTATAGTTAGACTACGGTGTGGCCCGTAGAATTAGTACAGTAAGATTGAGGTATGACCCGTAGATTTGGTATTGTAAGACTACAGGGTGGCCCGTAGCACTAGTCAGTTAGCTGTTAGTATAATGGTAGAGTGAGACTGCGGGGTGGCTCGTAGCATTTATCGGTTCCGATTCGGTAGTAAGAATGTGTCAGGGGTGTGTCTCGCTTGCGGGATTTTTTAGATAGGTTAAACTAGGTCAGGGCAGGCCACACGGATGTGAGTAGGCCACAACATGATTGAGTTCGGCAAGCAGGTAGGATCCAATATTTTTTTGATAGCCGACAGAGTAGTTGGGACCAGGGTGGTCTCGGTTCATCCGGAAAGCGGATAAGAGATTGCGGGTTTTTTAGACAGAGGTAGCGATAAGGGAATTCTTGTATGGAGCAGTTAGTTGACCGAGTGGTGCGACGCCTCTCACAATAGGGTTAAATAATCTCAGAGGGAAGGATTTGATTCTGTTGCGCAACTCTCGTCTGAGTCTAACCGTTGCAGGAACGAATCTTTTACTCGAAAGATTATCTGATCCATCCGTTGGGTTGGGCGTTCAGCATTGAGGCGTGATAAGAGGAAGCATTTAGTAGTTGACAGTGAAGGAACCAGCACTGGGAGTGACTGGAGATTTAGTATAGCACAGGGTTGGTTCTACTCAGAGATAGAGAAGGTTATTGCTTATGGAAGTTGCCTTGGGAAAGCCTGTGACCGCGCTGGAAAAAGGGGTGAACCCCTTAGATGTCCAGCGTAAGTACTCGGAGAGTACCGGCAGGATTGTCGATTGGGAAAGGGAGATGTACTCAAGGTTTGTAGTGATTCGATGGTTCTCATAAAGATACCTTCGAGGTATAGCATTTCGCTCAGGAAGACTGGACGGAAAGACAACAAAAGCAGTCCTTCGAGGATTGGACCGAGCAGGTAAGGTATGCGGCGATTAGGAATGTCATGAGAGGTTGCGGAGTAGTGGGCCGTAGCGGACTTCGAGGACGAAGTCTAGTTTAAGTGGGGGAGAGTTGTAACACCCCGAATTAAGAAGACCTAGAAAGGAAAGGAAAACCTCAAAAATCAGAAGGCGACTCGTCGACTTGGTGGGGTGACTCGACAAGTAGGAGCGCGTTCCGGGTCACGTGTTACGTGACCTACTCGACGAGTCGGAGGACCGACTCGGCGAGTTGGTCAGGGTTTGGGAAACCCTAAAATTCGAGACTTGGCACCCTATTTAAGCATCTTATTCTCCTCCTCTTGGTTCCATTCCCAGCCCCCATTGTCCAGAACGTAACCCACGAAACCCTAGATCATTTGGTGAGTGTGGGAGCCATTCTTGAGTATTTTGGTGTTCTTGGAGGCTAGAAGAAGAAGAAGGAGATTGAAGGTTCAAGGAGGAACTTGTAGATCCAGCAACACCATCTCTTAGATCTATTTATGTCCACTTTATTAGAGATTTGATCCATGGAGCTTGATCTATGGGACAAGGATGTCCCAAGAAAAGATCCTTTCAGATCTGGGGTCCCTAAGAGTGGTTAAGGCATAAAGGTGCAAGCTTTATGCCATTAGAACTCCCCATGCAAGGTTTAAGAGGTTGTTATGGCCTTTTGAGCAAAAAGGGCCATTGATGGATGTAAAGGTAGAGGCTTTACGTATTATTTCGACCCTAGAAGGCTAGATCTGGGTCCTGGATGCTTTGTGCCCGACTGAAATCGTCTGAATAGATTTGGACTTAGGAGGAATCGACGAGTTGCTCTTAGGACTCGGCGAGTCAAGCCGTTTTCTTGCCCAAAACGCTTTTGATAGCGAGTGTGTGTTGAGTTGGTAGAGGACTCAGCCAGTTGGGTTCATTATGGACTTGAAGATCATCGTACTCGACGAGTTCAAGGATGAACTCGGCGAGTCCAAGGCAATCTCCCAACCCATGAGGACGGACTCGACGAGTTGTTCATAGAACTCGGCGAGTCATAGACTGGACACATTCATATGATGAAGATAAACTCGACGAGTTCAAGGATGAACTCGGCGAGTCGGTTGAAGATGGTCCCGATGTTATGGTTGAAGGTGAACTCGTCGAGTTCTTGCTAGACTCGACGAGTAGAGTCGGGGGGTTGTATCATTTTCAAAGAATAGGGACTCGACGAGTTGGTGGACCAACTCGGCGAGTCAACTCAACTGGATGTTGACTTTGACCAAAATGGACTTTGACCAAGTTTCACCTACTTTGACTTTTTAGGGTATTGTAGTTTAAGTGTTATTTTGGGTATTGATAGTTCGGGGAGCCGAAGGATCAACAGTTCAGGAGCTGCCGGTTAGCAGCCAGAAGTGTTCAGCTAGTCTTCAGCGGTGCGAGGTGAGTCTCCTCACTGGTTGTATGGGTCTACGGCCACAATGTCGGCCCATTTAGTTTATGTATAGTAGGAAGACCCGGGGGTTAGCCCTAGGCATTATGTATGAAAGACCAAGAGGCGGCTCCTGGCACACTGCATGATATTATGTATAGTAGGAAGACCCGGGGGTTAGCCCTAGGCATTATGTATGAAAGACCAGGAGGCGGCTCCTGGCACACTGCATGATATTATGTATAGTAGGAAGACCCGGGGGTTAGCCCTAGGCATTATGTATGAAAGACCAGGAGGTGGATCCTGGCACACTGTATGCTATTATGAATGAAAGACCAGGAGGTGGCTCCTGGCACACTATTTGCTGATTATCCAAGTAGTGTAGTATGTATGCTAGTTGTCTTTATGATGCTTGCATGGAAGACCAGGGGGTGGCCCTTTGCACTTGTCTGTAAGACCCAGGGAGTGGCCCCAGGCTTGACAAGAAAGACCACGTGCGGCCCGTGGCATAACAGCAAGACTATGTTTGGCACATAGCACCTTACTTGATTATGGATATGTTTGTGATGTATGGCTCACTGTATGTATGGAATGTATGGCCCAGTTGTTATGTATGGTATATGGTATTTGGGATGTTATAACACGCATGATGGAGCACCTTGTGCCATAGTGGAGCATCATGATGTACAAGTGGCGTATCATGAACACTAATGGCCCAACATTCATCATGGTGGCACAAAATGGTGTAATCCATGAGCAATACCAACTTCTGAGCATCATTGAACGATCTTGATCATCATAGAGGACTTCATAGCATACTTGGCTCATCAGGGACCAAGATGGGCCATCTTGCACCATGATGGTGCAACAAGTGTATGGATGGCACAACATGCTTCAAGTGTGGCCCAAGAACATATAGTTTGGAGCAACATCACCACCTTGGTGCAATAGGAACATACATGGCGCAACAAGTCCATGCTTGGCGCAACAACATACTCCATGGCGTAACAGGGATACCCCATGGCGCAAGAAGGATACCCCATGGCACAATAGGGAGTAGCTTGGCGCAATAAGGAATGCCCTTGGTGCAACAACATCCGTCTTGGCCCAACCCTTTATCAGATGGCGCAACAAGTTCCCTTTGTTGCTCCATATTACTCCCAAGTACTCCAAACCTCTTCCAGGTGCTTCAAACCCCTTTTATATGATCCGTTCCTTTGTCACATGCTCCATGAACCCCAAGTCCTCCATTGAGTTCCAAGTGCTCCAAATGCTCCATGAACCTGATCCAAATGCTCCACGAGAATGCTCCAAATGCTCGAGTTACATTTAACAATATGAACCCTAATTCATTGATCAAGTGAAAAGAGTACAAATCAAGTATATAATGAAGACCAAATGAAATATTACTAGATAGAAACATGAAATTAAGTTCACATCAAAGTCTAACAACAAGTGTTTAAGGATCTAGAACCGAAAATAGATGAAAAATTAGCCATACATGGCTAAATCAAAGCATAAATTCAACAAAGTTCAATCTTCAAACAAACTTACAAATTCGAAATCTAAATTTTTACAAAGTGATAATTGATGATAAAATTGATGAAAATCACCCCTTGTGAAGTCTTGGTCGAAGTTATGTTAAAAATGGCTAAAAAACTTCTTTAAATTGGAAGTTGGAAAGTCATAGAAAACTGTCGGCATCGACTCCACGCCCTCGGAATGAATGCGTCAAGTTATTCATCCCGACAACATAATCTTGATTAAAGCGTTGTCAACCTATACCCCATATACACACAAATGTACTGCATTCCAAATCAGGACAGTAGAAGGCTTGGAACACAAGGATTTGCCAATTACTCGGTTTAAATGCATATAACCATAGTATAAGGCATCTCCTAGTAATTTTTACTGACAAGGAAGGTGCATCTTAATCTATAGGGCATATTCACTGAAGCACTCAACTCGTGTACGCACTCATTTTACAAAATGTGTGAAATCACACCTATCAAATAATCTACACTCGTTATTTAAGGTGGAGGGCATCAGGCATCGGTAAGGCATATCCCATTCTTCTTAGTCTTCTCTCCTTGCTCTTCAACAGCTTGCAGTTGCACAATCTTAATATCATCTTCCAAATCTTGTGTCAACTCTCGGCAATCCATAGTAGGAGATAAATCCTTAAGCCATAATAAGGGTGCAAAAGAAATATATACAAACATCAAACGTACAAAGCTAATAAGTTAGAACCGTATAACATGGTTGTTGGCTTCAAATAAAATATCAACACTAAACGAGCCAACAAAATTAAACACAAACGATTTTCATGTGAAAATATCATCATGACAAATCTAGAAAGGCTTGGCTCGGTTCTTTTTTTTAGAAAGCAACATATATATACATATAATCACTTGACATTTACAAAAGAAATAGATACTAACAAAAGATAAAAAAAATTACAAAAAACTTATATACAAAACTTGATAAATTGACTTTTTGAAGAACTCTATGTTGTTTTTTATGAGGCATACAAACTTGTAAAGATTTGACTTTGAAATCCACCTTTCATGACTTCGCGGTTTTTTACATTAAGGAACAATTTGGTTCAAAATAGCAACAAACTTCTAAATATTTACAACTACTAAACTTTAATGAAAATGACAAACAACTTCAACAACAATTTTTTGGAAAAATTGACTTGACTTCAAAATACACAAGATAAGTATTGCAAAAGTTGCATAAATTATTATTATTATTATTATTATTATTATTATTATTATTATTATTATTTTGTTTAACCAAAAGAACATATATAATTCAACAAAAGGTCAATGAATCTAAACTAGATAATACAAAATAAAGCAAAAACAAAAATATATACAAACGATTAACAAAATAAAACCAAGAACGAAACTAGAAAAAATATGAACTTATGCGTCGTATCATGCATTACTGATTCACACAATGATGTACTCACGGGTATTTTAAAATGCCCTATATTTGATTATCACCTATTGTGACCCAAATTATATAAGAGGAGTTGCTTGTCATAAAACACCTTAATGCACCGCCACTAAGTGAATTAACAAATAAATGTGTTCTCAATAGTTCTAAAGTTTCACAAATTAGTGACACCACATGTATATGGGGTATAAGCAGACAAAACTTTAAACTTAACCGTGTATTGTGACAAAAAGTTAAAGGCATCCTAGAGACGATAAGAAAGAAGAGAGAAAAATGCATGAAAATGACCCTAAAAACCTAAATGAAAAGGAAAAATCTTTTTGTATTTTTATGTTTTGTAATTATTTTTAATGCATTTTTTTATATTTTTAAAATGCAATGCAATGAAATTAAATTTTTTTATGTAATTTTTTTTCTTTTTTTTTATATATAAATGCAATGAATGGAATGCAATGAAATAAATACAATGAATGGAATGCAATGGAATTTACCCCTCCCTATGCTTAAAATGATGCATCGTACTTGATGTTTGGGAAGAGAGCGGGACCGACTACTGAGGAGGATCGTGAGGTGGGTGATGGGCAGATATTGTGAAGGGTATTAGGGTAGGTATGCAGGGTAATATCGTGGTCGTGTGGGTTGACCACCTAAGCAAAGGACTCAATGCATGCCAGTCATAAGGGTGTCCACATACTAGTTGTGTTTTGTTGGTTTTCTCTAAAAGCATAAAATTCTTCTCTCAACTCCACCATCTCCGTATTCATTTCACAAGCACTTTCATTAAGATTGGTATATTCGTGATGGAGGCGTCTATAATTAGTGTGCAAGAGCTTAAATTCGGATACGTACATATTATGGTGAGGATGCATGAAAGGCTGTTGTTGCACTGGCAGGTCAACATCATGAATAGGAACATCGAGAATAGGCTCATCTGCATCAAGCTCGAGATTAGCTCCGGGAATTGGAACACCTAAATTGGATTCAATACACCATCTCATGTTGGTGAGTGGGTAAGTGAGAGTCAGAAGTTGCCGATTTCGACTATGAATGCGAAGATAGTCTGCACCCTCAACTTTCCAGTAAATATCACGCTCGTCCATTCGTAGAAGTTGCGTATTATGGAACATGGTAGTGGTTAGGTGACGTCCACCTAGAATAACATCAAGGATTTAAGGAAACTAGATTCCTAAGGCAGAATGTTTTAAGATAATTGTAATCATGCCACCACAGTGTAACTGCGTACTGTTTCTTCTGTTGAGTTTTAGATGTTTGTAGATAACCCATTCCCCAAAATCAGGACGAATATTGGGGCTATAAACTGAACACCACAACAATTCCAACTCTATATGTCCAACTTTGATGAATTACTCTTGAGGAAATAAGATGGAAGCAAAGATCCAGTGGAAAACCTCTAACATGGGATGAATAACAGTTGTAGCTTTGGCGGAACTGGATTTGTACTCAAGTCTGGTAATTATGCTCCAAAAATGATTACAGTCAAGAAAGAACGTGGTATTCAACCTTCTAAATGGACCATATGTGTTGTGGGTCAAAGCACCAATAATCTCACAAATTTGGTTTTTGTGAAGTTGGTGATTGCAATTGAAATCACCAAGGATAAGAACTCAGTGTCACGATTATACTTAATAGAAAATAAGAATTCTAACATGGTTTGCACGTAACCCACATCACCGACTGAGAGAATACCTTCCCACCCAATATTCATGAGAAGCTTGCATATTTCAGTGTCAATATGTAAAGACCGGAGGGTAGGAATGTCCACAAATTTTTAGGTTGCCCGAATTCTACCTCCTAGAGAATGGTAACGAGTTTCTTGTTCAGGTGTAGAAAATTCTACACCAATCTGATTTTGGACCAGTGGATTATGTTGATTGGGAGCATTGATTGAAGATGGGACAACTCTAGGGTATTTGGAACTACTTTTGGAGGTGTTTCTACGGGATGTGGACATTTTTTGGTGTGAAGATATTACATTGATAGACAAAATACAACCAATGAACCACAACTTATAGCCAAGAACACACAAAAAAATAAGATTTTATGAACAATGCAAGAAAAATAAAATCGGAAGTAGAATACCTTATTTTTTATAATTCCACTTGAAATTGATGCTTGGAATCACTTCCCTTATGCTTCCCCAAGCTTAATCTACAAACAATTTAACAAAATATAACCAAATTTTCGGACCCATAAATTCTAGGGCTCTTCATATAGCTCAAAATCTCCATGGAAGAAGCTTTAATGCATGTTGGGGAAGAAGGAACACGTTAGGGAACAAGAAATAATACCTTTTGATCTTAGATGGAAGTGAAAATCAAACCAAAATCAAGTGTTTGTACGTGAGTTTTGGAGTGTCGGCAGTAGCGAAGAAGAGAAAGCAAGAGTAGTGAAGTCATGAGTGCAAAGACAAATGAGGGACTTTACTTAAAAAGTTACATTTTTTTTCTGAACATACCGTTCCACGGTCGTGGAATGGTAAAGGGTATGCATTCCACGGCCGTAGAATCCCTTGAATAATCCGGAAACCTTTTTCTTTCTTTTTCAATTTTGCACGCTTCTAAACCCCATGAGATATTTTTTTAGACTTCCCTAAGTATTCTAAGAACCTTGGAACATAAAAACATGAAATTCCATACGAAACTTTTACAAAATAAATGAGGAAAATACCCCTGAGTTGCCTCTCAGTTAGCTGTCCTTGTTTAAAGTCGGTGGCTCGACATGGACGCCAATGATTTGTCCAGTTTGATACTTTGGATCCTCTACTTCTTCCAATTCCTCATTTTTTACTTCAAAACCTTCATAATAAGGTGTAACACTCTAAATTTTGAAATAAAATTTTCATTTTTAATTCCACACAAAACACAGTTTAACATCTCTCATACTCAATTTATAAAGGTTTCAAAACACAACCACAAAAACTGTTTGTCACATATCCCAGAATCCTCAAAACATAAATCAACAAGTTGGTGTGTAATATCATGTCGGCGCCTTGCCGCGATCCTGAGATGTACCTGAAACACATTTCACACAACCCTGTAAGCAAAGTGAGTTCCCTAAATACCACAAATAATAATTCGGCTCGCATGGCTATATCTCGATAACGACCCTCCGGTCATGTGTCTCAGTGAAGAACCTCTGGTCTCACGACTCCGGTTGGACCCTCCAGTCCTGTATCTCAGTGAGGACCCTTCGGTCTCACAACTCGGTTGGGACCCTCTTGTCCTATCTCAATAAATGCACAAAATAATATACAACATAAATCGCAAAGATAGAATGCATAATATCACATGTCTTAGTATAAGCACATAAGACCCTCCGGTCAATAACACAGATAAGACCCTCCGGTCGCACAGTAATTACCACTCAGGTAAGTATAGTGAGAATACTCACCTCGTAAGTAAAGCAAGTATGTCTCGTACTCAAACTGTCGGTCTAGACTCCGCCTACATATATCACAATCATCTCTAATTAACAATTTGCATTAACAACTCCCAAAGATGTTAAGCTAACTCCTCTACTAATTCTCAGAAAAGATGAAAGACCATTTTACCCCTCCATGGTCTCCAAAGTCCACAATTTGACCAAACCCTAAAAAGTCAACGAAAGTCAACACTCAAGTCAACAGTCCATGTTGACTCAACTCGTCGGGTTCCTTTTGTTATCAGAAAATCGGGAAAATTCAAGTCAACTCGCCGAGTTGTCTCACCAACTCGTCGAATTTTCACAGAATCCAGAATATCGGGGAAAACCCTAACCAACTCGTCGAGTTCCTCCAGCCTTTACTCTCATTCAGACGCTTTTAAGCGAGACTAAGGCCCCAAACTCTAGATCTAGCCTTCTAGGGCTGAGATACCACGTAAAGCTGCAAGATTCACATCCATGCATGGTATTTAGGGGCTAAATTTTCCAAAACAAGGCTTAATAAGGGGTTTAAGGCATGAATATTGGCCAAATCTTAATAAAGCTTGAGTTTGTAGGCCTAAAGGGCCTAATAGTGTCCAAATAAGAAGTCTTAGCTTCAAAGCATGCTCAAAACCAATAATGACTCAAGAAGAAGCTAGAAGTGGCCATAAACTCTCTAATGGACAGATCTAATAAACAAGTGATCAAGGTAATGGCTTTTTACCTTAAAATAGCTGCTACAACTGAATGGATGTCAGATCTGCAGACTCCTTCTTGTTCCAAGCTCTTCAATCTTCAAGGAAGGCACCAAAACACACACTCTTAGCCTTAACACACTCTCAAGATGGAAGGTAACTTGATTAGGGTTTGTCTCTGGGTGGTAAGGTGATGAGGGAGGAGGGGTAAAGGAATTAAGGTCCTTTAAATAGTACGCAAACCCTAAAAATTAGGTTTTTCACACTCAGCTCCAACTCGTCGAGTTGAGTCCACCAACTCGTCGAGTTGGTTCTAAAATCACGTGGCCGATCTCAGTCTCTACTCGACGAGTTGAGGCTGTTGGGTTATGAGCATTCTAACACTCCTAAGTGTACATGCAACCCTAAATACCTTGGATCTATGTTTTCTCTATTATACATACAATTATGAACATCTAAGGTATTATCCTAATCTAACATACAAAATAATAAATATAACAAGATATAATACATACCTCTTTGATGTAGAATGTCTTCATGAAGCTTGAGTGCCTAGTGCCCCAAGTGTGACACCTCAAATGGTTCACACAACACCAAATACACTTGGAATAACTTGAGAGAAACTTGAACACTCCTTGAAATCGTCTAGCCCTCACACTCACACATTAGTGCCCGATTTCTTGAGCCATGGGATTCTTTTATATGGTGGCTATTAGGATTACACCATGTAACTCATAACTTTACCCATTCCTTATGCTCCATGGATTTTAACCTCCATGGAGTATCCATGGGTCACCCCATGGACTTAGTCCAACATAAGGAATCTTGGATCACAAGCCCACATATATAGGAATGAATGATTTACACAATCAACCCATATATTTAATTTAGTCTCCTTTTGATCACTTAATTAATTCCAAATTAATTACTGATCAATACTAATTAAATAACCTTATTAATATATTAGAACTTATAATATGTTAACCAACCTTAAGTGTTATTTCTCTCATTATAGTCTATCCAAATGCATGATGCCATGCAACCCAAATGGACCATGCCGGGTCGGGTCAAGTCTTACCAATTATAGTTATGGACTTAGACATTAATCCAACAGTCTCCCACTTGGATAAGTCTAAAACTATTATTGCGTATGACTTCAGGAACCGATTAGCAATCGTAGTTCTCAAAAGATTCTGTGGAACTCTGACCTTGTCGATGAACTCTGACCATTGTCAATGACTTGTACATTAGATAAGGGATCATATATTCCTCCATTCTAGATATCATATGGACTGAGACATGGATTATCAATCATTCTCTCTGTCCATTTGTTGTTTCCCGATTTCCGATTCATGATGACTGACTGATTGAACAAATCAAATCAGTCCTGGCTTGGCCAAGCACTCACATGTATCATCTTTAAATCATCGAGGGGCCCACATATATCGCTTTTATCGCGAAATTAAAAGGAATGGATAAACTTCGACTCATATGGCTTGTTCTACTACTTGTTGAATCATACACAAAGGCACGTTTTATAACATCGAGTTACCGATGCGTTTTCCTGCAATCAATGCATAACCAACTCACAGTAACAACTCATATCTCTAGGTTTGAAGAATATAAGATATTATCGTCTCATGATCACTCATGATAAAATCCATGAAGTGATTCAAATGAGCGCGGGTTCAATCCAATACTCAGAACTTATGAGCACTCATGAGTGTTGTAGCACCACTTTGTCCACCAACTTGGACCTCTACAAACCAACCCATGACAGTCTTGATTCATATCTACTTCCAACATATGACCGACTGTGGATGGTTTGAATAACTTAATCATTCAGGAAGAGCGACTTAGTTATTATGGAAGTCAAAACATGCAAAGTGAAACACAAGAATAAATGAATCAAATATGGTATCAAACCCTATGAATATAAATAAACACTTTTATTTATCACCATACTGATTACTCATTATTCATTGTTTCGGTTTTACCAACTTTATACTTGAATTTAAAACAATAGTTGTCCCATGCTCCAAGCATGTACACTATGTTTTCTAAACACTAGTCATGCCATACACCAAGTATGCATACTATGTTTGTCTATGATCTTTACTTTGTAAAATAGATCAATTGAACATCACTCCAATGATCCTCTTTTCACAGTCCCAAATCCTTACTGCAAATGCAAGAATTCCAAATTCATGCCATTTACTGAAATCTGTTAGATTCTAAACTTATATGCATTGATCCTCTTAATGATTATGCACGAAGTCAGAAAGACTTGACAACAATCATTACAGAGCATTCCAAAGGAGATCAGCTCCTTGGAAACATCCTTCTTTCATTAAGTTTCCTAATCTTACACACATTGAATAATTTCTAACTTTGAAACATTTCCATATTCCATTTTGACTATCACTTCTGAACAAGAGTTGCCTCCTTACAGATTATGTCAATATGGTCCTTCCAGAATTAACATTATACTTCCAACTGTCCTTGAGCAACCAATCTTTGGTAAACCTTAGATTGTCCTCGACAATTGCTTAATCATTTTAGTCATATCCAATTCTAGACCTTTTCCCTTCATAATGCCCCAGGCATTTGGAAAATTTTAGAAAGGATGAATATAGCACATGTAATCGAGCCTATATCCAAAGCATATGGGACACGATTCATGATGTCTCACATAAAGACTAAACCAGTCTTTTGCTATAATTTTCCATTTCAATTTGCCAAGTTCTCAAAATTCAGATTATGAAAAGGGATGCCGTAATCATAATCGAATTTTAGAACGCAAATAATGGACCCATATATAGAATTTCCTTATGTTGAGCCATTCCAACATGAAATTCATATATATATCCTTGATTAAATACGATTAAAATCTCAATCTAAGCTTTTTAGAATTGAAAGGAAGTATAATTTCCTCTCCCTTAATTATAGCAAAACAACTTTTTCAACTCCTGCAACCTCACGAATTGAAACTTTTGTTTTCTATAATTAACATTGCTAACTTGCAACCTTTGTCATAATTATCATGCTCCCACTAACATGATGATTATTAGCATAACACTTATGCTCCCACTAGCTTTGACATGTACTCAGAAATCAGCTGACTTTCTTATCAAAGTTCAGATTTCTGATACTAGATATTTTTGATAAAACTTTATCAAAATCATACACCTCTCTTGGATAGCTCACATGTGTGTCTAAACAATTTTAGAACTATGAAAAGGGATGTCGTAATCATAGTCTCAATTCTTTAGACCTTTGCCACTTCTCACAAGTCCATGTTAGTGTGCCGGTAAACCACACACGCTCCACTAACGACTTTGAGAATGCAAATATCACAATTGCTATCTAGCTAAAATCTACTTAGTGAAAGTGTTTCCTCACCATCATTTTCATGAATCGGAGAGAAACCTTATGACAGTTAGATTTAATAGTGTATGTGTTCTTATCCATGTGAATTTGTCAAAACCATAATCACAAGACAAGGTTAGTGACAAATCCAAACTCATATTGATTAAACTTGTGCAATCTTAAATTCTTGCCATTTGGCAGCTCAGGTGCCTGCCATTGCTTCCAAGTAGTTGTGCAACCAATTGAGAACTCTCAGAACTCCTATGCAAAGCCAACTTGAATAGGCACAAAAATTTCAACACGATAGGTTATAAACCTCAAGTCGTGTGCTAGTGAAGGACTTTAGGTTTTATTCTTGATTAAGTCTTGAAACTTTCAAGAGCTTTAAGACTCCCACTGTCCTCTTGACATATAAGACTATCTTGCCAAATATTCAAGAGACAGTGCGGATTCTTTATCAAGACAAACACTTCACACAATTGGCCTTAGTTGGTCTTTGTTTAATCCAAAACATCACAACTTACCAACTTTAAATGTACAAGAGTAGGACACTTTTACTCTTACATTTGACAAGTGTTATAAACCTTTCTTTAAGATATACCACTCAACTTATAGTCTTGGAGTATGACTCTAAGACTTGTTTTGAAACGAAGTATGACTCATCTTCTTGATTTAACCATTTCAACAATTCATGACTCCTCTTCTTAGTCATAAGAATGCACTAAGATGACTTTAGAGGACCAATTGTGATATGGTATCTTAATCATTAAGATGATCATAAACATGATACTAAAGTACTCTCCCATCTTTTCAGATTTGAGAAACTTTTATCTTTCTGCCATACTTTGATTCTTCTTATTCGTTCCGTCTCACATTGAAACTTCTCCAATGCTACAGACTTATACTTAAACTTATAAGTATAACCATATTTACTGAACTTAAGTAAATCATGACGAATAGTCTTCTTGATCTTTTGTGGTGGACTTGACCAGTGCACAAGAATGTGTACTCGATCCCTTAGTCCTTTCCTTATTCACATAAGGAATTAGTCTTAATTTTCCAAGCTGAAAGTTCTCATTCATCATACTATACAACTTGCATGATTCCAAGTTTCGGTCCAATTGAACCTTGGGTGATGAGAATCTTTCCTTATTTGGTAATATTAGACACTACCACAACCGAAAGAATCAAATCCATTTTTCCAATATTGCTATCAATGGAATCTTATAAGCAACAACGTTTCACAAATGCCATTGTAAGGATACTTAAAATAAATAAAATCAAAATCTTTTTCTTTTATTTTAAAACTTTGCGGAAAAACTTATCCTTACAATCCATATGAAAACCTTGTTGTTATCTATTCCTAAGCAATATAAATATCATAACTCTTAAGTAATAGCCCAAAATTCTGATCACCGAACCATGAGATTGAAATCCATCTTCGCTATCAGAATCAGCATGTACTTAATAGAGTTAGACAATGGACTTTACCTAAAATAGAGCCAAACTTATTGACTTTAACATCCTTAGGTAAATTTGGCAGCTTCGTAACCAATGCCCCTTCCTTTGGCAATAGTTACCTATGGACCCTTGATAATGGGACTATCTCAGACTTCGCCTATCTCTTTACCATTGGGTCAACAGAGTTGACTATGGCCGATCCCTTTCCATTGGGAAGAGAGAGCTTTACTGGATATCCAATGGCATCATTGTCAATGTCCATAGCGTTTTAGGAAGTTGATCTTAACAAATAGATAAGATCATTAAGGGTCTTGTCTTAGTCTGTTTCATAGGATTCCCAAAAGAACTCACTATGTGACTTAGAAAGTAGTTGAGCCACCAACTTTCTCAAGACTTTGACACCCAACTCTCCCGGCTTGTCAATATGTGACTACATCTCCAAGATATGATCACACCTAGACCTTGCCTTGCCAATAGGGCTTGAGTGACCTTAAACTTTTTAGGAACTTGTGGGTTAGGGAGAATAATTGGAGGAGGTGAAAGAAGTATGATATCCATGGGACATCATCTTCATTTAGGAAAGCTTGTTTCAAGAGATTTGGGAAGATCATAAATGTCTAGACCAGACATCTTTTTGGGAGATATTCAAGATAGTTGATTTAAAGTCCTTAATATGACACCCAATATGAAATATTAAGGCTAGGACCCAACAAACTATTTTATAACTTAGAAGAGGGATGCCGTAATCCAAGCTATAAAATATTTGAAGGTAGGTGAATGACGATTCAACAATTTCCACCATGAAAAACGAAATAATTTATTAGGTTTTAATTGGATTTGAAAGTCCTAGATCTTTGAGATTCATTGAACTGTTCAAAGGCATGTTTCAATCTCGAGTGTGCCCTTCAGGTTTTGTGACTGGGATGCCGAGGATCACAACACAAGGTGTGAATAACCATGCAAATATACTTGGTACCCTTAATATTTACCCCTTAATCAGTGTGCCGGTTAACCACACACGCTCCACCGATACTATGATAAATATTAAGTTACCCTTTGCCTACCTTGTTAAGTCCAGGTTAGTGTGCCGGTTAACCACACACGCTCCACTAACGACTTAAGCAAAGTGCAAAGTGTAATTTCATGGGTTAGCACCAAATTCACATTTTCCTAAGTAACTAAGATTGGGTATTAATAAGAGTTTAGTTACTTAGTATTTATCATTAATACTTTTAATGAAAGGAGAATTATAGTCCTTGTCCTACCCGTTCGGCTAACGACCCTCCACCAGTCAAGGAAGCGGTGGGTGAGAGTGGACACCCATTAAACTGCCATTTTATAGGCAGTAACCTTATACCCCCCTTATAGACCGGCTTCGTGAATGAGGCCTACTAACGGTAAGACTGACTTTACTCTTATACATATATATAAATATTATTAACTTATAATATTATAAAGTATAAGGGTTGAATTTTAACTTTTAAAATTCTAAGGGCTAACTTGGAATTAAAGTATTCATAAGTGAAAACTTTTCAAATTCCAAAACTTGAGGGCAAGTTTTGAAACTATTCAAAACTAATTAATTCCATAACTTATGAGTTTAAAGTAGTTTTAATTAAAAAAAAAAAAAAGTCTTCAAGTTCCATAACTTGAGGACAAGTTATGGAAGACTTTAAACTAATTAATAAAAAAAATAACATTTTTTTTATTGTAACTTATGGAACTAATTAAGGTTACACTTTTTTTTTAATTTAATGAAGAGACTCTTCATTTTGTAACCTTTGCCAACTTTTATGAGTTTTATGATTCTTAAATGTGACTTTTCATATAACTTGAGGACAAGTTACAAAAACACACTTTGGAATCAACTCTTAGATTAAAATGGATTGAAAACAACTATTTCACACAACTTTTCTATTAATCGAACAAGATAATTCAGATCATCAATCTTCAAAAAATTAGCATGAACATACAAACTAATACAAATCTTGAAATTATGACAATTATCTTAGAAATTGGATTAGCATGAACATTACCACATCAAAAAAAAGTTTATAAGTCCAAAAACATCTTAGGGTAATGTTCCTAGTCCAATTCCAGCCAAAACAATCGAATATATATGAATCCAACTCGATTTTTCAGCTACTTTTGCAAGTATAACAAGAAAACAAGCCTAGGCTCTGATACCACTGTTGGGTTATGAGCATTCTAACACTCCTAAGTGTACATGCAACCCTAAATACCTTGGATCTATGTTTTCTCTATTATACATACAATTATGAAAATCCAAGGTATTATCCTAATCTAGCATACAAAATAATAAATATAATAAGATAGAATACATACCTTTTTTGATGTAGAATGTCTTCATGAAGCTTGAGTGCCTAGTGCCCCAAGTGTGACACCTCAAATGGTTCACACAACACCAAATACACTTGGAATAACTTGAGAGAAACTTGAACACTCCTTGAAATCGTCTAGCCCTCACACTCACACATTAGTGCCCGATTTCTTGAGCCATGGGATTCTTTTATATGGTGGCTATTAGGGTTACACCATGTAACTCATAACTTTACCCATTCCTTATGGTCCATGGATTTTAACCTCCATGGAGTATCCATGGGTCACCCCATGGACTTAGTCCAACATAAGGAATCTTGGATCACAAGCCCACATATATAAGAATGAATGATTTACACAATCAACCCATATATTTAATTTAGTCTCCTTTTGATCACTTAATTAATTCCAAATTAATTCTTGATCAATACTAATTAAATAACCTTATTAATATATTAGAACTTATAATATATTAACCAACCTTAAGTGTTATTTCTCTCATTATAGTCTATCCAAATGCATGATGCCATGCAACCCAAATGGACCATGCCGGGTCGGGTCAAGTCTTACCAATTATAGTTATGGACTTAGACATTAATCCAACAGAGGCCTCCAACTCGTCGAGTTTCCCTATCAATATGAATATAATAAATATTTAAATTTATACTTGGGAGTCGGGATGTTACAATTCTCCCCCACTAGAATCATACTTCGCCCTCGGAGTCATTCTCTGGAAACAGCTCTGGGTACTGCTCATGCATCTCAGACTCTGGCTGCCAAGTCCACTCCGATCCCCTCCGATGCTGCCACTGAACTTTAACCAAGGGCACCTCCTTATTTGTCAAGATCTTCACCTTCTTGTCCAATATCGCCAACGACCTCTCAATCTAGTTCAGGCGATCATCAACCTGAATATCCTCTAAAGGGACCACTACTGTCTCGTCGGCTACATACTTCCTCAGCTGGGATACATGGAAGGTGTCATGAATCTGGCTCAACTCCTCAGGAAGCTCTAACTGATATGCTACCTTACCTACTCGAGCAATCACTCTGAAAGGACCAATGTATCTAGGGCCCAACTTTCCCCGCTTCCTGAATCGAATCACCCCTTTCCATGGGGATACCTTCAGGAGGACAAAATCGTCGACCTGGAACTCCAGCTCGGAACGTCTCCGATATGCGTAACTCTTCTGACGACTATGGGCCGTCATCAACCTCTGTCTAACCTGTTGGATTTGCTCCTTCATCTTGAGCACTATCTCAGTGCTCCCCATCACTCTCTGCCCGACCTCCCCTCAAAAGATGGGAGTCCGGCACCTCCTCCCGAGGCATCCCAATATTGGAGTGATGGATGTTGTTGTATGAAAACTTAACCAAGGGCAGGTAAGAGTCCCAACTCCCACCGAAGTCCATAACACATGCGCATAGCATGTCCTCGAGCGTCTGAATCATCCACTCGCTCTGCCCGTCTGTCTGAGGGTGGTATGCGGTGCTGAAATGTAGCCGGGTACCCAATTCCTCATGAAATTTCTTCCAGAACTTGGAAGTAAAATACACATCACGATCTGACACTATCGATGTTGGCACCTCATGCCGTGCCACCACCTCTCGAACATAGACATCAGCCAATTTCTCCGCAGAAGAGCTCTCACTTATAGCCAGGAAGTGAGCACTCTTCGTCAACCGATCTACAATCACCCGGATCGCATCGACACCCTTTGCAGTCCTCGGTAATTTGGTGATAAAATCCATAGAAATCTGCTCCCACTTCCATAAGGGAATCTCCAAAGGCTGCAACTTGCCATGAGGGCGCTGGTGCATCTTAGTAGCTCCAGGGTGAACGGAAAACCTCGACTTATGGGCCTCCTCCATCAAAGTCTGTCGATCTCCACCCGTGTATGGCACCCATATCCACCCATGGTAGGTCATAGGCCCTCGACCATCCGTCTCAAACTCAGAAATCTGCCCAACCACCCGTTCTCTCTTGTGGTTCTCTGGTCTCATGACCACCGCTTGGGCCTCTCGGATGGTATCTAAGACTGGAGTCATCCCCGTCATCCTCATACACACGCCTGAGATCGGAGCACTCACTGCTCTATGACTCAGGGCATCGGCTACCACATTAGCCTTGCCAGGATGATACAAAATATCACAGTCATAATCTTTCACTACATCCAACCACCTCCTCTGCCTCATATTCAGGTTGGGCTGATCCATAAGGTATCTCAGGCTGTTATGGTCCGTGTATATGGTACATCGGACACCATAAAGATAGTGGCACCAAATGTTATGAGCAAATACCACCGCCCCAGCTCCAAATCATGGGTGAGGTATCTCGTCTCGTGAGGCTTCAGCTGCCTCGACGCATATGCTATTACGTGACCTCTCTGCATCAATACGACACCCATTCCCGATATGGATGCATCACAGAGGGCTACGAAGTCCTCTAATCCCTCCGGAAGGGCTAACACTGGAGCTTCACACAATCTCTGGCGAAGAGTCTCGAATGATGCCTGCTGCTCAGGCCCCCAAGCAAATATAACACCCTTCCTGTCAATTTGGTGAGAGGAACAAAAATCTTGGAGAAATCTATGATAAACCTCTGATAGTACCCTTCCATCCCCAGAAAACTCTTGATCTCGGATGGGGACCTCGACACCTCCCACTGCATAACTGCCTCAATCTTCGTCGGGTCAACCAAAATTCCATTCTGGTTAACGAGGTGTCCCAAAAACTGGACCTCTCGTAAGCAGAAATCACACTTGGAGAATTTGGCGTAAAGCCTCTCTATCCTCAACACCCCAAGAATCTCCCGAAGATGCTCCTCGTGTTGTTCCCTAGACCTCGAGTACACCAAAATATCATCGATGAACACGATCATCGACTGATCCAACATGGGTCTACACACCCGGTTCATGAGGTCCATGAACGTTGCCGGTACATTGGTGAGTCCGAAAGGCATCACCACAAACTCGTAATGACCATAACGATTCTGAAAGGCCGTCTTCTGGATATCCTACTCGCAGACCCTCATCTGATGATACCCACATCTAAAATCAATCTTGGAAAACCAAGATGCTCCCTGCAACTGATCAAACAAATTGTCGATCATTGGTAGTGGATAATGGTTCTTAACCGTCAACTTGTTCAACTCCCAGTAGTCGATGCACATCCGGTGCGAACCATTCTCTTTATTGACAAAAAGGATTGGCGCTCCCCACGGCGAGCTGCTCGGTCTAATGAAACCTTTCCCCAACAGCTCCTAGAGCTGTGAGGATAACTCCTGCATCTCTGGCGGCGCAAGACGATATGATGCCTTGGTAATGGGCACCGCCCCCGGAATCAGATCGATCCGGAACTCCACTTGTCTCTCAGGAGTCACACCTGGAATTTCCTCGGGGAAAACATCCGGGAACTCACATACCACTGGAACATCTGAAACAAAAATCGGCCTCTCAGTGACAACCCACGTATCCACCACATATGCTAAGAAGCCCATGCATCCCTGTTGTAGACTATGCCTTGCCCTGGCGATAGAGCAGAAGGCTGATCCCGATCTAGTCCCCTCGCCATAGACCGTAAGCACTCCCCCACTATGGTATCGTATCATCACCATCTGACGCTCGCAGTCAATCACGGCTCAACCAATCCATGCCCACTATGAGACAGACATCTTCCATCGCTATCGGTACCAGATCTATCGGAAACTCAACACCGAAAATCTCTAAAAACATCCCCGGAATACATCACTGGCAAAAACCACATGCTCGTCGGCTATAAAAACCCTCAGCGGTCGACTCAAAGCCTCGCATCTAACACTAATGCGACGACTAATGGATAAAAACACGAAGGATCGACTTACACCCGAGTCAAATAACACCAAGGAAGGCACATAATTCACAAAAAGTACCTATATGAAACACTGCATAAGCATAAACAAATCTCAAAATAACATGAATAAGGAGATACGTACCAGCAACAACGTCAGGTGCTGCACGAACCTCCTCCACAGTCAGCTCGAAGGCTCTCCTACGAGCTCTCGGAGCCTCGGCCTTCCCCGGACGGCCATCAGTAACACGCAACGCAGCAGGAGCAGAAGCCTGGGCTGATCCGTGAGTGAGCTGAGGACACTCGGCCACCCGGTGGCCAGTCTTACAATGAAACAAAACCGAAAATCGCTTGGGGAAATACTTCGCCATATGCCCCTCCTTGTCGCATTTGTAGCAAATCCCTTCTCGGCAAGATCCCTCATTACTCTTGCCGCACTTGCCACAAGTGCGGCCCTTTTGGCCTCCTGCTCTCGTATCAGCGGGCTTAGCTCGTTTGGTCGCCGACTGCGACTGCACTGGTCTCCTGTCTCTACCCTGAGACTCTCCATCATCTCTAGTATATATCTCCAGCTCAATCTCCCTCCTCCTGGCATTGGTCTGTAGCTTAGCCAATGTCCGATATGATGAGTTCCCCACGAACTTCCGAATATCTCGCCTCAAAATTCTCAAGTACCAGCTCACACGTGTATGCTCCGTAGACACGTGCTCAGGACAGAACAACGCCCTCTCATGAAACATTCTCATAGTCTCTGTCACTGTTTCTGTCTTCTGCTTGAGAGACAGAAACTTCTGGGCACACCGTTCCCTCTCCACCTGGGGAACGTACTCATCACAGAATAACTGGGTGAACCTCGCCCAAGTCACTGCTACATAGTCTGCATTAGAATAATCAGTCGTCACAAACCTCCTCTAGTCCTTCGCTCCCAAGCAAAGCTGGTAAAGCGCAAATCGGACCTTCAGGTCCTTAGGGCGTGAACAAGTATAGAAACTGTTGGATAAGGTGTCTAAGTCCATAACTATTTCTGGTATGTACCTGACCCGACCCGACATGGTCCATTTGGGTTGCATGGCACCATGCAATTGGATAAACTAAAATGAGAGAAATAACACTTATGGTTTATTAATATATTATAAGTTCTAATATATTAATAATATTATTTAATTAGTTTGATCAAGAATTAATTTAGAATTAATTAAGTGATCAAAAGATAACTAATTAAATATATGAGTAGATTATGTAAATCTTCCATATCTTATATAGTGGGCTAAGAGGATCCATGGATTATCAAGTTGGGTTCCACCCATAGGATGCTCCATGGGAGTTACAAACCCATGGGTCATGGAAATGAAGAGTCATGACACATTAGGGTTTACATGGTGTAACCCTAGATGTGTCAACACTATATAAGAAACCCATTCTCCACCAAAATCGGCTACACATAAGAAACAAGAGGGCTAGGCCGATTTTAGAAGTGTGTATTCTCTCTAAAGTCATTCCAAAAGCATTTGGTGTTGTGTGAAGCATTTGAGGCATCACACTTGGGGTGCTAGGCTCACAAGGTTTCAAGGATCATAAGCAACAACAAGGTAAGTTATTCTATCTTTCATGCAAGTTAAAATTTGTTCCCCATGTATGCTAGATAGGAATATAACCTTGGAATTCAACTTTGCATGATAATTAGACAAACATAGATCCAAGGTTATTAGGGTTGCATGTACACTTAGGAAGTGTTAGAATGCTCAAAACCCATCAGTGGTATCAGAGACAGGTTCGTTTGTTGTTTTTTTTTTTTTGTGTGCAAACAGCTTGAAAAAAATCGTTTTTCTGTTTTCTGCTCGTATGAAAGTTTGCACATTTGTTGCTGGAAATGGACTAGAAACATTACCCTAAACTGTTTTGATGTTTTAAAGCTTGTTTTAGATGGTGTAATGTTTATGCTAATCCATTTACAATGGCAATTATTAAAATTACAAGTTTTTTTTAAGTGTAATTTTTTATTCTTGAAAGTGTTCATATTCATGTTCTTGAACTTATGAAGATTAGATGATCATAGGAATTGTTTGTAACCTTCATGGTAGTTTAATTCATGATCATAATGTGTTTTAATAGAGTCCATAACTTGTCCTCAAGTTATGGAAAACCAAAAGTCTCACTTTTATTAAAGCCATTAAAAGAACACAAGAGTTATAAAAATGAAGAGTCTTCATTTTTATTACTCAATTAATTCATAAGTTATAAGAAATGAAAAGTTTTGGAAGTTTACAAAACTTGCCCTCAAGTTTTGGAACATGTAAAGTCTTGATTAAAACTTTAGTTCCAACCCTTAGAATTTTAAAAGTTAAAATTCAACCCTTATACTTTATAATATTATAAGTTACTAATATATATATGTATAACGTCAAGTCGTCTTACCGCTAGTACGCCTCATTCACGAAGCCGGTCTATAAGGGGGGTATAAGGTTGTTGCCTATAAAATGGCAACTTAATGGGTGTCCACTCTCACCCACCGCTTCCTTGATCGGTGGAGGGTCGTTAGCCGAACGGGTAAGACAAGGACTTATAAATTCTCATTAAAAGTATGATGAATATTATAAAGTAACTAAATGCTTTTATTAAATTCCCAATCTTAGTTACTTTAGGAAAATGTGAATAAGGTGCTAATCCATGAAATTACACTTTACACTTTGTTTAAGTCGTTGGTGGAGCGTGTGTGGTTAACCGGCACACTAACTTGGACTTAACAAGGTAGGTAAAGGGTGACTTAAGGTTTACCATAGCATCGGTGGAGCGTGTGTGGTTTACCGGCACATCGATTGAGTGATAAACCTTGAGGGTACCAAGTGATTTGCATGGTTACTTCACACCTCGTTTTGTGATCCTCGGTATCCCAGTCACAAAACTTGGAGAGCACACTCGAGACTGAAACATGCCTTTGAAAAGTTCATTGAATCTCAAAAGAATCTAGGAATTTCTAAGAACCAATTAAAAACCTAATATTTATATTTCGTTTTTCATGGTGGAAATTGGTGAATCGTCATTCACCTACCTTTCAAATATGTTATAGCTTGGATTACGACATACCTCTTCTAAGTTATAATATATTGTGATTGGATCCTAGCCTTAATATTACATTTGGGTGTTTTATTAAGGACTCTCTTAATATCTAAACTAATATTGTTCTCTTCTTTCAGATGTCTTCAAACAATGCTGCTTCTGGCTCTAATCCTAATGGCTCCTTTACCCTTATGAACTTGTGTGGGAAAGTCACTTTTGATGGATCCAACTTCAATGAATGGATCAGAAACATCAGGATGATTACCCGCTACGAGGACAAAGAATATGTCCTTGACAAGGAGCTTAAGGAGATTGATGAGACCACTGCAACTCCCCAGGAGATTGCTGACTTCCGGGCACATGAAAGGGATGCTACAAAAGTGGCATGCATCATGTTGGCCACCATGACAGCGGAACTCCAAAAGTCCTATGAGGACTTCTACCCTTTTGAAATGCACCAAGATCTGATGGAAAGATACCATCAAAGTGCACGACAGGAGAGGTATGAAATCATATGCTCTATCATAACAACCATGATGAAGGACGGGGAATCCGTCACGAGCCACATGCAGAAAATGCAAAGGTATGTGGATCGGTTGCTGAAGCTTAATGTGAACTTCCCTGAGGAGCTTGCAATAGATATCATTTTGCACTCCTTACCATCGTGCTATGATCAATTCCGCATGACATATCACATGAATAAGGAAGAGGTCACACTCAGCAAACTTCAGGGACTCCTCAAGACCGCAGAAACAGGTCTTAAGGGTAAGTCGGTTGTTAACACTCCTACTCCAAACTCCGCCCCGGTTTTGGCAATCGGGAAAGGTAGAGGGAAGAAGAGGAAGAGCTCTTCGAAGGGTACCAATGCTAGGACTCTTGATGGCTCTTCTTCAAGTGGAACCAAGAAAGGTTTTGTCACTCCTTCTTCTAACCCTAAAGAGGCTGAATGCTTCTATTTCCATGAAAAGTCACATTGGAAGCGGAACTGCCCAAAGTACGAGCAAGATGTGAAGGATGGGAAAGTTAAACCCAACCATGCAGGTATTTACACTATCTTATCTAATAACTCACCCCATTCTAACTCTTGGGTCCTTGATACCGGTTGTGGTATTCATATATGTTCTGATTTGCAGGGACTAAGAAGAAGTGAGAATGTGGAGCATGGAAGAATAAACTTAATCATGGGGAATAGGAAAGCTTTACCTGTCACCAAGATTGGAGTTTATACTTTATCGCTAAGTAGTGGGTTTAGTTTAGATTTGAATAAATGTTGTTATTCGCCAGAAATGGCAAGAAATATTATTTCCTTTCATGCATTGTATAAACAAGGTTTCACCTTTTCATTTGATAATGAAGTTGGTTCGATTAATGCTTTCTTTAATAATGTTCTTTATTTTAAACATTACCTTGTGATGGTGTGTATGAAACTGTATCTGTGGTTGATTAGGAAATAATGTATTGTGTATTGATTTTGTTAATGATAATAACTTGGATAAAGCATCATTATGGCAATGTCGTCTTGGACATATAAGCAAGAAACGCATAGGCCAACTCCAAAAGGATGGAGTATTGGAGTCATTTGACCTAAAGTCAGATGATAGTTGCAAATCATGCTTACTTGGAAAAATAACAAAGTCACCCTTCACAGGTTCTTGTGAGAGGGGTGAAGGTTTGTTGGATCTTATACGCATGGATGTGTGTGGGCCCTTCAAACATCCCATAAGGGATGCTAATCGTTATTATTTGACTTTTACTGATGATTACAGTAGATATGGATATGTCTACTTAATCAAGCATAAGTCAGAGACTTTTGAGAGGTTTAAAGAGTTTAAACAGGAAGTCGAGAATCAATTGGGCAGGAACATTAAGATGCTTCGATCCGATCGAGGTGGTGAGTATCTTAGTTCAGAGTTCCTCGACTATCTTAGGGAATGTGGGATTGTCTCACAATTGACACCTCCCACGACACCGCAGTTGAATGGTGTAGCTGAGAGGCGTAATCGAACCTTGTTGGATATGGTTCGTTCCATGATGAGTCGAGCTTCGCTACCAATATCATTTTGGGGGTATGCCTTAGAGACTGCCGCCCATATCCTTAATCTAGTTCCCACAAAGAAAGTTGCCAAAACTCCTCATGAGATGTGGACTGGTAAAGTACCCAAACTAGACCACATTAAGATTTGGGGTTGCGAGGCTTTCGTGAGACGCGAGACTCATGATAAGCTCAAACCTCGAAGTGAGAGGTGTATTTTCATCGGCTACCCACAGAAATCCTTTGGTTACCTCTTCTACAGACCTAGTGAGAATGTGGTCTTTGTAGCTAGGAGGGCTTTCTTTCGAGAGAGAGAGAGTTCATAAGCCAAGGAGACAGTGGGAGGCAAGTTGACAAGTGGTGAAGGAACTTCAAACCCTAGCACTCAACTTGAGGAGGAAACTCCTGTTGAGCCAATTAACAAGTCTGTACCTCTGAGGCGTTCCACAAGGGTTAGGAATACACCTGAGCATTACTATGGATTCCATATTACTGCAGAAGGTGATACACTTTTCAGTGATGAGACACTGATAGGTCTGGATGAACCTAACAGTTACGCGGAAGCCATGGCAGGCCATGAGTCAGCCAAGTGGAAAGAGGCAATGGACAGCGAGATACAGTCCATGTATGACAATCAAGTTTGGAACTTGGTTGAGAATGTACCAGGTCGTAAGACTATAGGGTGCAAATGGATCTTCAAGAAGAAGACCGACATGGATGGTAATGTACACACTTATAAGGCACGACTGGTTGCAAAGGGTTTCTCACAAACTCCGGGAGTTGATTATGATGAGACCTTTTCTCCAGTGGCCAAGATTAAGTCTATTAGGGTTCTGTTAGCCATAGCTGCATTTCATGACTATGAAATATGGCAAATGGATGTCAAAACCGCTTTCCTTAATGGAAAGTTGGCTGAGGATGTTTACATGAGTCAGCCAGAGGGTTTTGTCAATACATAGTACCCTAATAAAGTGTGTAAGCTTGAGAAATCCACTTATGGGTTAAAGCAAGCACCTCGCAGATGGAATCGTTGCTTTGATGAGAAAGTCAAAGAATTTGGCTTTTCTAGGAGTGAAGATGAATCTTGTGTATATGTCAAGGCTAGTGGGAGTATAGTTAGCTTTTTGGTATTGTATGTGGATGACATACTACTCATAGGAAATGACATCCCAACTCTGCAGGAAGTTAAGTCCTGGCTTGGGAAGTGTTTCTCTATGAAGGACCTAGGAGAAGCTGCCTATATTCTAGGGATAAGGATCTTGAGAGACCGGAGTAAAAGACTAATTGGACTTAGTCAGAGTACCTACTTGGATAAGGTGTTGAAGAGATCGGCATGCAGGACTCCAAGAAAGGAGAGTTACCCATCCAGAGTAACGCCAGATTGAGTAAGACACAAAGCCCTAGTACTGAGGCTGAGATAGCAGAAATGAGTCGAATACCTTATGCTTCGGCTGTAGGATCGATCATGTATGCTATGACGTGTACTCGACCTGATGTAGCCTTTTCTTTGAGCATGGTTAGCAGGTATCAGGGGAAGCCTGGCAAGGCACACTGGACTGCGGTAAAGAATATCCTCAAGTACCTACGGAGGACTAATGACTGGGTCCTTACCCTCGGTGGGAGTGGAGACTTGAGAGTTGTAGGAGTTCCAAGCAAGAGACAGTGGCTGATTCAACTTGCGAATCAGAGTATATAGCAGCTAGCGAGGCAGCAAAGGAGGCGATATGGCTGAAGAACTTCATTGGAGACCTTGGAGTTGTACCAGCTATTAAAGAGCCAATGGAAATTTTCTGTGATAGTGAAAGTGCAGTTGCCTTAGCCAAGGAACCAAGGGATCATAGGAGATCCAGACACATCGACAGAAAATACCATTTCATCAGACATCGAATAGAAGAAGGACTCCTCGTGGCAAAGAGGGTATCATCGGATGAGAATCCAGCAGATCCCCTCACGAAAGGACTGACTCGGGTTAAGCATCTCCAGCATGCTCGGAGCATAGGGCTGAAGGATGATATTAGATTTAGTAGTTAGATAACCTTGAAATTTGTAAAGTGTAATTGACATTAGATGATGAATAAAAGGTGTTTTATTTATGAGTAAAGTGTTGCTATCTCTTGTCGATCGTTTACTATATTTCTTTTGCATGTTTTGACTTCCAGAATAATTATGTTTGGTATATCATATTATTCGAACCTCCACAGTCGGTCATATGTCGGAAGTAGGTATGAATCAAGACAATCATGATTGGTTGCAGAGGTCTAAGTTGTTGGACATGGCTACAACACTCATGAGTGCTCATAAGTTCTGAGCATTGGACTCAACCCATGCTCACTGGAATCACTTCATGGAATTTATCTCGAGTGATCGTGAGACAGTAATATCATATAAGTCTTCAAACCTAGAGATATGATTTGTTACTTATGAGTTGGTTATGCATTGAGTGTACGTTAACGCATTGGTAACTCGATGTTATAAAACGTGCTTTTGTGTATAATTCAATGAGTGGTAGAACAAACATATGAGTCGAAGTTTATTTGTTCCTTCTTGGATTAGAAGCTGATATCTGGGCCGCTCGATGATTTTGTTTTGACCTATGTACCGGGCCCGGTCAGAACTAAGTTGATGTGTTCAATTAAGTTCTTTGTCAAACAAATCGGAAATCGGGAAACAAACTACTGGACAATAAGTAAGACATTGTTCCATGTATTTATCCGGCTGATATCTAGAACAGAGGATTATATGATCACTTATCTTAAATGGCGTATCATCATCTTCTCAGTTCCGAGAGACCTTGAAAGAGCTACGATTGCCGATCGGTTCCTGAAGTATTGCAGTTATAGTTATTAGACTTATCCAAGTGGGAGACTGTTGGATAAGGTGTCTAAGTCCATAACTATTTCTGGTATGTACTTGACCCGACCCGGCATGGTCCATTTGGGTTGCATGGCACCATGCAATTGGATAAACTAAAATGAGAGAAATAACACTTATGGTTTATTAATATATTATAAGTTCTAATATATTAATAATATTATTTAATTAGTTTGATCAAGAATTAATTTAGAATTAATTAAGTGATCAAAAGATAACTAATTAAATATATGGGTAGATTATGTAAATCTTCCATATCTTATATAGTGGGCTAAGAGGCTCCATGATTATCAAGTTGGGTTCCACCCATAGGATGCTCCATGGGAGTTACAAACCCATGGGTCATGGAAATGAAGAGTCATGACACATTAGGGTTTACATGGTGTAACCCTAGATGTGTCAACACTATATAAGAAACTCATTCTCCACCAAAATCGGCTACACATAAGAAACAAGAGGGCTAGGCCGATTTTAGAAGTGTGTATTCTCTCTAAACTCATTCCAAAAGCATTTGGTGTTGTGTGAAGCATTTGAGGCATCACACTTGGGGTGCTAGGCTCACAAGGTTTCAAGGATCATAAGCAACAACAAGGTAAGTTATTCTATCTTTCATGAAAGTTAAAATTTGTTCCCCATGTATGCTAGATAGGAATATAACCTTGGAATTCAACTTTGCATGATAATTAGAAAAACATAGATCCAAGGTTATTAGGGTTGCATGTACACTTAGGAAGTGTTAGAATGCTCAAAACCCATCAGAAACATCCCTCAATATCAGAGATCCATGTCATAGCAGAAACCGGGTCCTGCGTCCTGTCGAACTCTAATGGCTTCCTGTTGTTGAACTCTCGGAGCAACAACGAATCACCTCCCTGTGGTCTCGCAGCTGCAAGGGCTGCGGCGGCTACGGCAGCAGCAGCCTCCGTGACAGCAGCATATCGTTCGTCAAAAGTCTCAATCAACATGGTCTTAATAGACCTGAACATCTCTGGAATGGACTCCCTGATAGCTGCGGCCACCTCCTCATCAATGATCCAACAGATCTCCTCGTCACTGGTACTCCCCCCCCCCCTCGGGGGGGTTGCTGCGAGTAATCACCATAATCTCTCTGAAACACAACACATAAATCATCAGGGACTTGATAAAGCGCACACACAATTACCCACCCCTACATGCTTCTTAGTATCCTAAGGTTCTTACTTGGGTCGTGTACAAATTCGGTGCCAATACTACCTTCCACACCAACCCGTAGTTGTCCTAAGTCCGCCTCCTAGGATCCTAATTCACAAGTACTCTGTCCCTCATGGATATTAAACTACTCTCTTAGTAGATTCCTCAAATGAACATCTAGGTATCCCTCCTAGATTACTCTTTGACTCAAAACTATCTCTCAAAGATTTCTTGACATGTACCCCTACTCAGCACACACACAAAGCAAATAGTAGATAATGTCAATCAATAACATCCTCCTAGGCTAAGGCATCATGAATCAGGCAACTCTAGCTCTAAATTCCTGAAATACCTAGCCTACCATCTAGCATGCATCTCTAATATCTCATAGGTATCTCATCTCATAATATAAACAAGTAAGGGTATTTTGGGAAATCACATGTTCGGGCTCTGGCCGATTGTACACACTGCTTCATCTCGTTTCCTCTTCAAATCTTTTGCTTGTTTATAAAATCATTCTTTTCAGAAGAATTTCTCAAATCCTCGGTTTGAGTCCATACATACCCGAGGGTACATCCGAATCCCTCAAACCAAGGCTCTGATACCAACATGTAACACTCTAAATTTTCAAATAAAATTTTCATTTTTAATTCCACACAAAACACAGTTTAACATCTCTCATACTCAATTTATAAGGGTTTCAAAACACAACCATAAAAACTGTTTGTCACATATCCCAAAATCCTCAAAACATAAATCAACAAGCTGGTGTGTACAATCATGCCGGCACCTTCCCGCGATCCTAAGATGTACCTGAAACACATTTCACACAACACTGTAAGCATAAAGCTTAGTGATTTCCCCAAATACCACATACAATAATTAGCCTCTCATGGCTATATCTCGATAAGGATCCTCCAGTCATGTGTCTCAGTGAAGAACCTCCGGTCTCACGGCTCGGGTTGGACCGTCCAGTCCTGTATCTCAGTGACGACCCTCCGGTCTCACAACTCGGTTTGGACCCTCTGGTCCTATCTCAATAAATGCACAAAATAATATACAACATAAATCACACAGACTAATGCATAATATCACATGTCTCAGTATAAGCACATAAGACCCTCCGGTCAATAACACAGATAAGACCCTCCGGTCGCACAGTAATTACCACTCAGGTAAGTATAGTGAGAAGACTCACCTCATAAGTAAAGCAAGTATGTCTCGTACTCAAACTGTCGGTCTAGACTCTGCCTACATATAACACAATCATCTCTAATTAACAATTTGAATTAACAACTCCCAAAGATGCTAAGCTAACTCCTCTACTAATTCTCAGAAAGGGTGAAAGACCATTTTACCCCTCCATGGTCTCCAAACTCCACAATTTGACCAAAACCTAAAAAGTCAATGGAAGTCAACACTCAAGTCAATAGTCCATGTTGACTCAACTCGTCGAGTGCATCTATGCGACTCATCAAGTTCCTTCTGTTCTCAGAAAATCAGGAAAATTCGAGTCAACTCAGCGAGTTCTCTCACCAACTCCTCAAGTTTGCACAGAGTCTAGAATATCGGGGAAAACCCTAATCAACTCATCGAGTTGGCTAACCAAATCATTGAGTTCCTTTTGTTGGATTAGATGTCTAAGCCCATAACTATTATTGGTATGTACTTGACCCGAGAGTAGCATGGTCCATTTGGGTTGCATATCATCTGGACAATTTGTTAGGATGGACTTTTGAGAGAAGGTTATTTATGGCTTATTAATATATTATAAGTTATAATATATTAATATGAAATCATATGTTTTAATTAGTATCGATCAAAAATTAATTTGGAATTAATTTAGTGATCAAAAGAGACTAATTAAATCTATGGGGACCAATTATGATAATTATTTATATTTATATGTGTTGGGCTTATGATCCATGTTGGACCAAGTTTATGTATGGATACATAAAGAGTTGGGCCACATGCACCATGGATCATAAAACCCATGGGTATGGATTATGGGTTATACCCATGACCCTTGGAATACTACATATAAATAGGTTACTCCATAGCCAAAATCACCACTTCTTTTCTTAGAGAAATATGGAGGTGTTTTGGTGCATGGAATTCTCTCTCAAGAGCCACCTTTGTCCTAGGTGTGTTGTGATTCCATTTGAGGCATTTCATACTATTGGTGCTAAGCTCTTAAGGCCAAATACATCAAGACTTCAAGCTACATAAAAGGTATGTTTCCCTAACTAGTATATTATATGGTTTATGTCAAATACATGCTAGTTATGGGTTTAATGCCTTGGAAACCATTTGCATGTATAATTAGTGAAAACATAGATCCAAGGTATTTAGGGTTGTATGTGCACCATAGGATGTTGTATTATACCAAAATCCAACAGTGGTATCAGAGCCATGGGTTGTTTTTTGTTATATTGATGCAAATGTTTTATTTTCAAGTTGGAAAAAAAAGGAAAAAAAAACATGACGTTTGTCAAATTTTAAGATAATTACTTGTTTTTGTGAAAAACTAATTATTTGTAAAATTTGAATCATTTGCTATATGAGTTGAATTAGGTCAAATTTAGTAAAAGATAAAATGATATGATTATTTTACTAATTTTAAAAGTTTGATCTAAAGAGTTTTTTGAAACCTCCATTAGTTATGGATATGAAAAGGTTTTTAAAAAAAAATTGATTCAAAGTTTTTTATGGAGTTACAAAACTTGGTCTTAATGTTTTAAAGAATTCCATAACTTGTTCTTAAGTTATGGAACATGAAAAGTTTCATCATTAAACAAGTATTTAACTCCATAAGTTATGGAATCCAAAAGTTTTCAAGAGTTACAAAACTTGCCCTCAAGTTTTGGAATTTGGAAAAAGTTTTTTTATGATAAAAAAAAAGAATTGAATTCTAAAACTCTTGGGTTCATAACTTAAACAATTAATTAAATGGTTTTAATTTTGAATTTAATAATTGGAATTATGATGTTTTTATTGAATAATTCAATTAACTCTTATGGACTTTATTAATAGATAATTAAAGTGTTTAATTAAAAGAGAATTAATAATTCCATAATGACATGGTTTAAATTTAATTAAATTAAGAGTATAGCTTAATTAATAGATTAAACCACCAAGTATTTTAAATGTCTAAAATACACCCTTATACTATTATAATATTAAAAGTTTAATATATTATATGTATAAGAGCAAGTCGTCTTACCATTAGTAGGCCTCATTCACGAAGCCAGTCTATAAGGGGGGGTATAAGATTACTGCCTATAAAATGGCAGTTTAATGGGTGTCCACTCTCAGCCACCGCTTCCTTGACTGGTGGAGGGTCGTTAGCCGAACAGGTAGGACAAGGACTATAATTCTCCCTTCATTAAAAGTATTAATGATAAATACTAAGTAACTAAACTTTTTATAAATTCCCAATCTTAGTTACTTAGGAAAATGTGAATAAGGTGCTAATCCATGAAATTACACTTTGCACTTTGTTTAAGCTGTTAGTGGAGCGTGTGTGGTTAACCGGCACACTAACCTGGACTTAACAAGGTAGGCAAAGGGTAACTTAATGTTTATCATAGTATCGTTGGAGCGTGTGTGGTTAACCGGCACATCGATTGAGGGGTAAATATTAAGGGTACCAAGTATATTTGCATGGTTACTTCACACCTTGTTTTGTGATCCTCGACATCCCAGTCACAAAACCTGAAGGGCACACTCGAGATTGAAACATGCCATTGAAAAGTTCAATGAATCTCAAAAGAATCTAGGAGTTTCAAAACCAATTAAAACCTAATAATATCTTGGTGGAAATTGGTGAATCGTCATTCACCTACCTTGAAATATTTTATAGCTTGGATTACGGCATCCCTCTTCCAAGTTATAAAATACTTTGTTGGGTCCTAGCCTTAATATATCATATTGGGTGTTATATTAAGGACTTAAATCAACTTTACGTTAATTTCTTCCATTGTTGATGTCTGGTTTGGCTCATGGAAGTCATACTTCTCTTCCTCCACCTCCTCCAATTATTCTCCCTAACCTACAAGTTCAAGGTCACTCAAGCCCTAATGGCAAGCAAGGTCTATGTGTGATCACATCTTAGAGATGAAGTCGCATATTGACAAGCCGGGAGAGTTGGGTGTCAAAGTCTTGAGAAAGTTGGATGTTCAATCACTTTCTAAGTCACATAGTGAGTTCCTTTGGGACTACTATGAAACAGACTATAACATGAACCTTAATGATCATATCTATTTGCTTGGTGCTGATGAATCAGCAATGATTTGGAACGATAGTGAAGCAAATTTGATTAGAAGATCAACTTCCCAAAAACTTTATGGACAGTGACAATGGTGACACTGGAAATCCAGAAAAAGCATTCTCTTCCCAATGGAAAGGGATTGGCCATAGTCAACCCGGTTGACCAAATGGTAAAGAGAAAGGCTAAGTATGAGATAGTAGCATTACCAAAGGCTCCATATGTTTATTTTGCCAAAGGAAGGGGCGTTGATTGCAAAGCTGCCAAATTTACCTAAGGATGTTAAAGTCAATAAGTTTGACTCTACATCAGGTAGAGCCCATTATCTAACTCTGTTAAGTTCTATTCTGAGATCCTCATTACATGATGTGACTGGGTCACATGTTGATGTTTTAAGAATCAAAGAATAGAGAGAAATCTTAAAGGAAGTATATGCTGATTCTGATCGCGAAGGTGGATTTCGATCGTATCAGAATTTTGAGCAGTTGCTTAAGAAGTTATGATATATTGCTAAGGAATAGATAACAACAATTTTCCATGTGGATTGTAAGGATAAGTTTTTCCGCAAAGTTTTAAAATAAAAGAAAATTGTTTAATTTTGTTTATTTGAAGTATCCTTACAATGGCATTTGTGGAAAATTGTTGCTTATATGATTCCACTGACAGCAATATTGGAAAATGGATTTGATTCTTTCATTTGTGGTAGTGTCTAAATTTACCAAATCAGGAAAGTTCCTCATCACCCAAGTTTCAATTGGACCGAAACTTGGAATCATGCAAGTTGAATAGTATGATGAATGAGAACTTTCAAGCATTAGAAAATCAAGACTAATTACTTGTTCACATGGATGTGTGAGTCAAGTGAAGGACTAAAGGGATCGAGTACACATTCTTGTGCACTGGTCATGTCCACCACAAAGCTCGTTAAGACTATTTGATTTACTAAAGTTTAGTAAATATGGTTATACTTACAAGTTTAAGTATAATTCTGAAACATTGGAAAAGTCTCAATGAATGGCAGAACGAATGGGAAGAATCAAATTAGGCAGAAAGATAAAAGTTTCTCAAATCTGAAAAGATGGGAGAGTACTTTAGTATCATGTTTGTGATCATCTTAATGATTTAGAAATCATATCACAATTAGTCCTCTAAAGGTCATCTTAGTGCATTCTTATGACTAAGAAGAGGAGTCATGAATTGTTGAAATGGTTAGATCAGGAAGATGAGTCATACTTCGTTCCAAAACAATTCTTAGAGTCATACTCCAAGATTGTAACTTGAGTGACATATCTTAAAGAAAGGTTTAAAACACTTGTCAAATGTAAGAGTAAAAGTGTCATACTCTTGTACATTTGAAATTGGTAAGTTGTGATGTTTTGGATAAAACAAAGACCAACTAAGGCCAATTGTGTGAAGTGTTTGTCTTGATAAAGAATCCGCACTATCTCTTGAATATTTGGCAAGATAGTCTTATATGTCAAGAGGATAGTGGGAGTCTTAAAGATCCTAAAAAGAATTTCAAGAACTAATCAAGAATAAAACCTGAGGTTCTTCACTAGCACACGACTTGAGGTTTATAACCTATCGTGTTGACATATTTTGTGCCCATTCCAGTTAAAGTTGGCTTTGCATAGGAGTTCTGAAAGTTCTCAATTGGTTGCATAACAACTTGGAAGCAATGGCAGGCCCTGTACTGCCAGGTGGCAAGAAGTTAAGAGTGCATAAGTTCAGTCCATATGAGTTTGGATTTGTCATTATGCTTGTCTTGTGACTATGGTTTTGACGATTCACATGGATAAGAACACATACACCATAAAATCTAAGGGTCATAAGGTTTCTCTCCAATTCATGAAAATGATGGTGAGGAAACACTTCCACCAAGTAGATTTGAAGCAGATGGCAAAAGGTCTAAACAATTGAGACTATGATTACGACATCCCTTTTCATAATTCTGAAATTGTTTAGACACACATGCATGCTATCTAAGGAAAGGTGTATGATTTTGATAAAGTTTTATCAAAGCATCTCGTATCAGAAATCTGAACTTTGGTAAGAAAGTCAATAAAGTATTGATTTCTAGAAGTCCAGCTGATTTCTGAGTACATGTCAAAGCTAGTGGGAGCATAAGTGTTATGCTAATAATCATCATGTTAGTGGGAGCATGATAATTATTGTTAGTGTTGCAAGTTAGCAATGTTAATTATAGAAAACAAAAGTTTCAATTCGTGAGGCTGCAGGGATTGAAAAAGTTGTTTTGCTATAATTAAGGGAGAGGATATACTTCATTTCAGTTCTAAAGGCTTACATTGAGACCTTAATCATCTTTAGTCAAGAATATATATATGAATTTCATGTTGGATTGGTTCAACTTAAGGAAATTCTATATATTGCGTTCTCAAAATTCGATTATGATTACGGCATCCCTCTTCATAGTCAAATTTTGAAAACATGGCAAATAAAAATATTGTAGCAAAAGACTGGCCTAGAATCATGTCTTTATGTGAGACATCATGAATCGTGTACCATTTGCTTTGGGTACAGGATCGATTGCATGTGCTATAATATTTGTCATTTCTAAATTTTTCCAAATGCACAGAGGCATTAAGAAGGGAAAAGGTCTAGAATTGGATATGACTAAAATGATTAAGCAATTGTCGAGGACAATCTGAGGTTTACCAAAGATTGGTTGCTCAGGGACAGTTGGAAGTATAGTGCTAATTTTGGAAGGACCATATTGACATATTCTGAAAAGAGGCATCTCTTATTCAGAAGTGATAGTCAAAATGAGAATATGGAGTTGTCTCCATAGGTGGAAGTTATCTGTGTAAGATTAGAAAACTTAATGCAAAAAGCATGTCCAAAGCAATGTACTTTGAATATGAGACTTAGTTTCCATGGAGTTGATCTCCATTGTAATACCTTATAATGACTGTTGACAAGTCTTTGTGACTTTGTACATATTCATTACAGGAGGGTCAGTGCATATAAGTTTAAAATCTAAACAGATTTCGATAAATGATAGGAATTTGAAATTCAAACATTTTTCGATAAGGATTTGGGAGTGTGAAATTAGAATCATTGAAATTATGTTCAATTGGTTTATTTCACAAAGTAAGGATCATAGACAAACATAGAGTGCACACTTGGTGTATGGCAAAGCTATTGTTTAAGAAAAACATAGTGTCCATGCTTGGAGCATGGGACAACTAGTGTTTTTAATTCAAGTATAAAGTTGATAAAACCGAAACAATGAATAATGAGTAATCAGTATGGTGATAAATAAAAGTGTTTATTTATATTCATAGGGTTTGATACCATATTTGATTCATTTATTCTTGTGTTTCACTTTGCATGTTTTGACTTCCAGAATAACTAAGGCGCTCTTCCTGAATGATTAAGTTATTCAAACCATCCACAGTCGGTCATATGTTGGAAGTAGATATGAATCAAGACTTTCATGGGTTGGTTTGTAGAGGTCCAAGTTGGTGGACAAAGTGGTGCTACAACACTCATGAGTGCTCATAAGTTCTGAGTATTGGATTCAACCCACGCTCATTTGAATCACTTCATGGATTTTATCACGAGTGAATCATGAGACGATAATATGTTATATTCTTCAAACCTAGAGATATGAGTTGTTACTATGAGTTGGTTATACATTGATTGCACGAAAACGCATTGGTAACTCGATGTTATAAAACGTGTCTTTGTGTACGATTCAACAAGTAGTAGAACAAGCCATATGAGTCGAAGTTTATCCATTCCTTTTACCCTTAAAGGGATAAAAGCGATATCTGTGGGCCCCTCGATGATTTAGTGATGACACCCTAAGTGCTTGGCCAAGCATGGACTGATTTGATTTGTTCAATTAGTCGGTCGTCATAAATCGGAAATCGGGAAACAACAAATGGACAGAGAGAATGATTATAATCCATGTCTCAGTCCATATGATATCTAGAATGGAGGAATATATGATCCCTTATCTAATGGACGCGTCATTGATTTGTTCAGAGTTCGACATCGGCTTTAAGAGCTACGATTGCTAGTCGGGTTATGAAGTCGTACTTGAAATAATAGTTTTAGACTTATCCAAGTGGGAGACTATTGGATTAGATGTCTAAGCCCATAACTATTATTGGTATGTACTTGACCCGAGAGTAGCATGGTCCATTTGGGTTGCATATCATCAGGACATATTGTTAGGATCGACTTTTGAGAGAAGGTTATTTATGGTTTATTAATATATTATAAGTTATAATATATTAATATGAAATCATATGTTTTAATTAGTATCGATCAAGAATTAATTTGGAATTAATTTAGTGATCAAAAGAGACTAATTAAATCTATGGGGACTAATTATGATAATTAGTTATATTTATATGTGTTGGGCTTATGATCCATGTTGGACCAAGTTTATGTATGGATACATAAAGAGTTGGGCCACATGAACCATGGATCATAAAACCCATGGGTATGGATTATGGGTTATACCCATGACCCTTGGAATCCTACATATAAATAGGTTACTCCATAGCCAAAATCACCACTTCTTTTCTTAGAGAAATATAGAGGTGTTTTGGTGCATGGAATTCTCTCTCAAGAGCCACCTTTGTCCTAGGTGTGTTGTGATTCCATTTGAGGCATTTCATACTATTGGTGCTAAGCTCTTAAGGCCAAATACATCAAGACTTCAAGCCACATAGAAGGTATGTTTCCCTAACTAGTATATTATATGGTTTATGTCAAATGCATGCTAGTTATGGGTTTAATGCCTTGTAAACCATTTGCATGTATAATTAGTGAAAACATAGATCCAAGGTATTTAGGGTTGTATGTGCACCATAGGATGTTGTATTATACCAAAATCCAACACCTTTCGCCTTTACTCTCTTTCAGACGCTTTAAGCGAGACTAAGGCCCCAAACTCTAGATCTAGCCTTCTAGGGTGAGATACCACGTAAATCTGCAAGCTTTACGTCCATGCATGGCACTTAGGCGCTAACTTTGCCAAAACAAGGCTCAATAAGGGGTTTAAGGCATGAAGATTAGCCAAAGCTTGATAAAGCTTGAGTCTTTATGCCTAAAGGGCCTAATAGTGTCCAGATCAGAAGTCTTAGCTTCAAAGCATGCTCAAAACCAATAATGACTCAGGAAGAAGTTAGAAATGGCCATAAACTCTCTAATGGAGAGATCTAATAAACAATTGATCAAGGTAATGGCTTTTTACCTTCAAATGGCTGCTACATCTGAATGGATGTCGGATCTATAGACTCCTTCTTGTTCCAAGCTCTTCAATCTTCAAGGAAGGCACCAAAACACACACTCTTAGCCTTAACACACTCTCAAAATGGAAGGTAACTCGATTAGGGTTTGTCTCTGGGTGATAAGGTGATGAGGGAGGCGGGAGGCGTGGTAAAGGACTTAAGGTCCTTTAAATAGGATGCAAACCCTAAAAATTAGGGTTTTCACACTCAGCTCCAACTCGTCGAGTTGAGTCCACCAACTCGTCGAGTTGGTTCTAAAATCACGCGGCCAATCTCAGTCTCTACTCGACGAGTTGAGGCCTCCAACTCGTCGATTTTCCCTATCAATATGAATATAATAAACATTTAAATTTATACCTGATAGTCGGGATGTTACATAAGGTTTCAAACAGTGCTCGTTTACCTTAAAAATTTTCCCAGTCTTTTCACTTACAATTTCTATTGCACCATGCTCAAAAATATTATTAACAACCAATGGTCCCACCCAACGGGACCTTAGTTTACCAAGAATACTATAAAATGAGAGTGGTAAAGGAATACCTTTTAACCTTTTTTAAATACCTTGTGAGAAATCAGCTTGTCATGGTACGCTTTTGTCTTCTCTTTGTAAAGAACTCCGTTCTGATAAGCCTCATTGTGAATCTCCTTAAGCTCTTTTATGTCGAGCTTTCTTTTATTTCTTGATTCACCCATGTTCATATTGAATTGATTGACCACCCAATAGGCTCTATGCTCCAACTCAGTAGGTAATCGACATGGCTTCCCAAAACCAATACAGTATGGATACATTACAAGTAGAGTCTTCAATGCAGTGCGATATGCCCACAAAGCATCATTGAGACGGGTACTCCAAGCTTTCCTTATTGTATTGACAATTTTTCCAAAATACCCTTGGTTTTTTAATTGTTCACTTCGGCTTGACCATTCGATTGTGGGCGGTATGTTGTTGAAACTTTATGAGTGACATCGTACTTCTTCAAAACACTTCCAAGCATACAATTAATGTGAACCACGATCACTGATTAAGGCTTTTGGAACTCCAAATATAGAAACGATATTATCCTTCATGAAATCTATCACAACTTTTGAATCGTTGAGTGGCTTTAGCTTCCACCCACTTAGAAACATAATCCACAGCCAAAAGAATGTAAGTAAAACCCGAAGAAGATGGGAAAGGACCCATGAAATCAATGACCCAAACATCAAAAACTTCACAAACTAAAATGGGGGTTAAGGGGAATTTGATTCTTTGAGCTTAAAGAACCATCTTTTGACACATATCATAGCTTTCACAAAAAACATAAGAGTCATGGAAGATACTTGGCCAGTGAAATCCACTCTCTAAGACTTTTCTTGTAGTTCTTTGAGGACCAAAATGCCCTCCACATGCATAAGAGTGACAAAATGCTAAGATAAAAGATACCTCATGTTGTTTAACACATCTTCTGATCATTTGGTCTCTAAGTGAAAATCATACTCTATGCTTAATCAAAATAATCCATTTGAATCGAACCTCACTCAAGAAGACCATAACCTAATACAATACATTTCATATAGTCAACTATGGGTTGAAAACCCTTAGAAATCCCAGTTCAAGATTATTATGGGCTAGGATTCTCTTATTGGGCCTAATGGACCAATAAACTTTCAATTTGACTACTTTGGGCCTAGGAACCCTATTTGGGCTCTAATTGGACCCACATCCATGAAATTAAGGTATTTTGGGTCATATGGGCCTAGAATGATCCACCTTATTTCTAATGGGCCATGATGGGCCATAACTAGCTTCATAAGCCCTAATGGGTCATAGCCTACATCCTTGGGCATCATTGGGTCGTGAACCCTCATAAAGGCCCAATAGGCCGAAAACTATTTATTTGGGCCTCATGATTTCGAACTAAAGGAAGTAAAGCCCAAACCAATTCATTTCCTTTCTCCTTACCCCATTCTCGGCCCAACATCCAAAGAAAAAAAACAAATGGGAGGGAAAGGGGAGTGACACCTCATTAATACATATTGGATATCCATGCAAGAGTGCATGTATCCATGCAACTCTCATATGACCTTCTACTAAAGTCAACTTCTCTTCTTTCTTATCTCTCACTCTATCTCTCGGCCTCTCTCTTAATGTCCAACCTCTCTCTCATTTCAAACTCAACCCTTATTCTCTCAACTCTCTTCCACCCTTCTTCTCTCAAGAAAATCATGGGTAAGGAAGATCTCCAAGAGAATCAATTCAAGCTTCACATTATGGTAAGATCTTACAAACCCAAGTGTTATACTTCATCTTTAAACTCATTCACTCCTCTTACACCCATGTTTTCGTGAATCATGCTTCTTAGAACCATCTAAGTTCGAAAATCATCTCAAGAACACATCTAGGGCCGAGATCTCCTCATCTCCTCACCAAAAACCGAAAACATCAAAGCAAAGTGAGTTCATACCCCTTGTTTTTCGGTTTTACTAAACCACTTTATATAACTTAACTTGCAGATGAAAGAATTATACATGTTAAAGATGTTGAAAGACTAAACTAGATCTTGTAAAGGGACCATTTTTGATAAATAAACAAAAAGGAATGAAACTTTTATGATACTTACGGTTTTACAAGGACTAAAAGAATCATATTTATATAAAATGGGTCTTTATGATAATCATAGTTTTAAAAGGGCCAAAAGTGTTAAATTTCGCATAATGGGCCATAATATGGGCCTTCACGGTTTCATTGGGCTTAATTTGTAAATTTATGATTTTTATGGATTAAATTGTCATTTAACACAAATTTGAGCCAAAAATATACATTTACGGTTTTATAGGCTGAAATTGTCACTTTATTTGGATTTGGGCCTAAAATGTTATTTTCACAAAACATGGGCCGAAAATGTCATTTTTATCTAAAATGGGCTGAAAATGTAAATTTTTAATAATAATTGGCCGAAAACATCAATTTATATATACTTGGGCCAAAAATGTCAATTTATATACAATTGGGCCGAAGATGTCAATTTTCATGATATTGGGCCAAAAATGTTATTTTTAATCAAAGTGGGCTAAAAATGTCATCTTATTTGAAATGAGCCCATAAAGGTAAATTTTTAGTCTTGAAGGACCTAAAGTGTCAATTTCATCAAAAATATGCCTAACTTGTAAATTTTCGGCTTAATGGGCCAAAACTGTCATCATTACACAAAATGGGCTTTTTATGCCATTTTAGAAAGCAATCAAGCCAAAACAAACAATGCAAAAACAAACGAACTAAATTCATCGATTACATGTTTATTGGGCCTAATACTTACAATCCATGTTATTGGGCCTTAGTGGCCCATTTACATGCTTATTGGGCCTGGATTATACATTACATGTTTATTGGGCCTTAGTGGTCCATTTACATGCTTATTGGGCCTGAACTATACATTACATGATTATTGGGCCTTAGTGGTCCTTCTACATGTCTGTTGGGCCTCGTACATTCACATACATACTCGTTGGACTTTTCAAACATAAAACGTACACGAAAACATTATACATAACGTTATACAATATTCGCATAAACTCAGTTATGGATTCTAGTGAGACATGTCGGTTGACACCTCTAGAGTGTACAATCGTAGCCTGTAGTTATAACCAGAGTCTCCTGGAGGGAGAACGAGAGTTTGTGTATAGATCTATATGGGGTGACACCCCACACCTGAGCTATTCGCTACAGTTAGACTAGGCCAGTCTAGGGTGACAAACCTTACCTTAAACAAGTCGGCGCCTGAAAACGCCAAGACAGTCGAATTCGTCATAATCAAGTATGGTTAAAACGGCTCACATAGAGATTCTCTTCATCATAATTTTTCGGAATACATATAAAATCTTTTTGATACGAAAACAGACATACACTGATATTCGGTCTTGGGGTTGAGACCACGACACTTTTATAAACAGAAAATATAGGATTTTCTGGGGAAATATATACTTAAACAATACCTTCTACTTACAACAGAAAACACAGGATTTTATACGGATTACATTTTTTTATATACATTCCAAAAACAGAAAACACACATGCATTAATACTTGATTTTGATACATCACTTTCAAACCATTTTAAAGAAAATATCGGATTTTCTGGTGTTTTACGAACAATACAAAACTTTTCATTCAAACATGCTTATGAACTCACCAACATTATATATGTTGACATTTTCAAAATAACTTGTATTCTCAGGGAATCGTTAAGCGGAAAGGTCAACAATAACATGTGGAATTTGTTGTATTTTTTTATCATCATACATTGAATATTTTGGCATGTAAACTATGATACTATACTTGATGTAAACAATGTTGGTTGTATTTTGATATGTATGATGATGGTGTTGTCTTGTTTCAATTATATACATTGTGATGATATTACAAGATGAAGTCACGCACAAGCCCCCGGACGTTTCCGCTGTCTGGTTCGGGGGTGTGACAGATTGGTATCAGAGCATTGTTTATAGTGAACTGGCATATCTAATCATACTTGACATGAAACTATAAAATACAATAGGACTAAAACACTCTGAATAAAATGATACCTAGCTATACATTAAAACTATAACACTAAAAGTCTCTAGAGGAAATTGAACACTGTGATTAAACCTGGACAGTTATGTAGTCATATTGCGGATAAATATAGTCTGATCAACTATATTTATTCAAAATATGACCAACATGTGTTTGGGAGTAATCATGGCGGGAAATGGATCTAGAAGCTTACCTCGTATCCAAAACCTTTAAGGAACTCAAACTTAAATAATTAAAAATACTATAGGAGTATTTTTGGAAATACTATATGCATACTCTTTTTACAACGTCTCTCACCCCTCGTGCAGACACTATGGTCGGATTTCATCATCCTAGAGATCCCTATTTCCCCAACCAGGGGAATGGTGGATTGTTGGAGCCAGAGGAAGAACCTATAGGAGGACTAGCAGAACCGGTAGCTGACTCAGACGAGGAGGAGGCTGATGGCAGCGACACTGATGACTCGGACACGGGGTACGAAGTCATCCATCCGCCCTACATGGCTAGAGTGACCCCATACAGGATGGGCCCCAATGGTCCTACACCCCCATGGGCACACGACATCGGGAGATGTAGCCTCCATCAAGGGGTGCGACCCCCATTTGGTATGAACCGGGACTACTACGACTTGAGTCACGGTGGACCCACCGACCGAGCCTTGCCTGTGATAGTGAGGAGGACACACGATATCGGCGAGCAGGCGCAGGCAACCGCTGGTCAGATGGTCGCCATGAGAGCCGGAGTTGAGCGTGCGGAGAGGATGACACATGAGGTAGTCAGGGACTACCAGGCGCGCTAGACAGCATTGGAAGCCCGACTTCGGGCCGCCGAGCACCACCTGACTAGATTTCAGGGCGCATCTACCTCGTCGTCAGCACCACCAGACCCATCCCGTTGCAACTAGTGCCCATTCCTGTACCACCATTATGGTTTTCTTTTATGTACTACCCTATGTATATCGTCTACATGATTAAGTGACTACACTACTCATGGAGTCGTTACTCTGTCGAATTTTATTTCACTGCATGTATTGTATGCCTTATGTAGGCAAATTTCATGTACTCAAAAGATTATCATTAATGAAAACGGCTATATAGTTTATCATGATGTTGTTATCTGCTATGTGTTCTATTACCTTTACTACATGTTGATTGTATGCATTCACTCACTTATACACAACCGAATCACTGACACTATGCTATAACCAAGAAATCTTGAAACTAAATACATTGGATACTCAACATCTTTCCGCTCCATGATAGAAAGATGCCTCAAAGACCAAACTGCGGAAACAACACAACACCGACGCCACCAGAAATAAACTCAATCGCATTCCAAGCGGCAGTGTCAGCTGCGGTCACTGCAGCACTGGCACAGATTCGCAATGGAAACAATGGTGGAGGTGAAGGGCAGGGAACCGGAAGCACAAATCAAGGAACAAATCACGGACCCACAAGAACGTGCACCTACAAGGACTTCACAAACGCCAAGCCTCGAACCTTCAACGGGACGGGAGGCGTAATAACCCTGAAAATATAGATAGAAAAGGTGGAATCAGTGTTTGAGATCTGCGGATGTTTGGCGGGGTGCGAGGTCAAGTTTGCGGTCTGCATATTCGTCGATCAAGCTCTCTCTTGGTGGAATGGTCACATGGAGGCCACGACACTCCCAATGGCGAACGCTATGCCATGGGAGGAGCTTAAGGATAAGTTGTTGGCCAAGTACTGTCGAAGGGGAGAAATCCAGAAAATGGAGCAAGAGTTGTGGAACCTCACGGTTCAAAACTCTGACATCGATGCCTACATATCAAGGTTTAGTGAGTTGTCTCTCTTGTGTCCAGGAATGATCACATTTGAAGGGAAGAAGATTGAAAGATTTATTTGGGGATTGACCGCGCCAATCCAAGGGAATGTGATAGCAGCAAACCTCACCACGTATGACAGTGCAAAAAGACTAGCCAAGAAACTATACGACCATGGCAACAAAAAGGGTGTCAAAGCAGGGGAAGCGGAAGTTAAGAAAGAAGGTGATAACAAGAAGGGTAAAAACAACAAGCGAAATGGACGACAAAACTCAGAGTCATCAAAGAAGCAACAAACTGTGGCTGTCAATGCCGCTACTCAAGCTACCACAACACCACATGCTCCAGCCTCGTCCACACCAAATGCTTCCAAACAATACTCAGGGAGCCTACCGAAGTGCAGCAAATGCAATTTCCACCATCACGGAGAATGCAGGGAGATGCATTGCACAAGCTGCAACCGAAAGGGTCACACTGCAAGATACTGTAGATCTCAGCCTCAACAGAACCAACAGTCGAACCACAACAACAACAACAACAACAATCGCAACAACAGTAACAACAACAACAATGCTAGGGCCAATTACACCTGCTATGGGTGTGGAGGAACCGGTCACTTCAAGCGCGACTTCCCCAAAACAAACAACCGGGCAGGAACATCAGGAAGGGTATTAGAATTGGGTCAAGGTGAAGCAGTTCAGGACCCAACAGTTGTTACTGGTACGTTCCTACTTAACAACACATACGCATGCATCTTATTCGATAGTGGGGCGGAGCGAAGCTTCGTTAGTAGTAAATTCAAACACTTACTAAATCAACAACCCCAGAAGCTCAACGAAGCCTTCACGGTGGAAATGGATAATGGGAAAACTGAAACAACCAAAGATGTCTATGTAGGGTGCATATTAACACTAAACAATAACTCTTTTCAAATAGATTTGATGCCAGTAAATATTAGGAGTTTTGATGTGATAATCGGCATGGATTGGTTAAGCCACCACCATGTTGATATTATGTGTTGCGAGAAGGTCGTTCACCTTCATCTCCCCAATCACGAAACCCTAATAATCTATGGTGATAAACATGGCGCCAATCTTCGCCTTATCTCGTGCATCAAGGCACAAAAGTGTCTACACAAGAAGAACTATGCATTCCTCGCTCATGTTGTGGATAAGACCAAAGAAGAAGCAAACATTCAAGACATTCCAGTGGCATGTGACTTCCTGGATGTATTTCCAGAAGATCTTCCGAGAATACCCCCAGAAAGACGGGTCGATTTCCGAATCGAGCTAATACCAGGAGCCACATCAATTGCCAAATCACCCTACAGGTTAGCTCCCGCCGAAATGCAGGAGTTATCCAGCCAACTAAGAGAGTTGCTGAGCAAGGGATTCATCCGACCAAGCTTCTCACCTTGGGGAGCTCCGGTCTTGTTTGTCATGAAAAAGGACGGATCCTTCATAATGTGCATCGATTTTAGGGAATTAAACAAGCTTACTGTCAAAAACCGTTACCCACTTCCTCGAATTGACGATCTATTTGACCATCTTCAAGGAGCTAGTTATTTCTCAAAAATAGATCTGAGATCCGGTTATCATCAAATCCGAGTTCGGTAAGAGGACATTCCAAAAACTGCCTTTCGAACTCGATACGGTCATTATGAATTTGTCGTGAGGACCTTCGGTCTAATAAATGCCCCCGCTGCATTTATGGACCTCATGAATCGCGTCTGCCGCCCATTCCTTGATAAATCCGTGATTGTCTTCATCGAAGATATTCTTATCTACTCTTGAAGCAAAGAAGAGCATGGTCAACATCTCCGTCAAATCTTGGAAACCCTAAGAGTTGAAAAATTATATGCGAAGCTCTCCAAATGCGAGTTCTGGATTCGCAGTGTAAACTTTTTGGGTCACGTAGTCAGCGAGGAGGGGATTCACATAGATCCTTCCAAGATAAAGGCCATTGAAGGTTGGGCGATTCCGAGAACGCCAACGAAAATCCGACAATTCTTGGGTCTCGCAGGCTACTACCGAAGCTTTATCCATAATTTTTCTAAGATAGCCAAACCCCTCATCGCCTTGACACAAAAGGGTGTGTATTTCAACTGGACGGAAAAGCAAGAAGCCGCCTTCCAAACCTTGAAGCAAGCCCTTTATAGTGCACCAATGCTATCCTTACCAGAGGGAACCGAAGATTTCGTAGTCTAGTGCGATGCTTCAAATCAAGGGTTAGGTTGTGTCCTCATGCAGCGTGGAAAGGTGATAGCTTACGCATCCAGACAATTGAAAACGCATGAAGTAAATTACACCACACATGATCTCGAGCTGGGAGCTGTGGTCTTCGCCCTAAAGATTTGGAGGCACTACCTCTACGGTACAAAGTGCATCATCTTCACCGATCACAAAAGCCTCCAGCACATTCTAAACCAACAGGAGTTAAACATGAGGCATCGAAGATAGGTTGAGCTGCTAAATGATTACGAGTGTGAGATCAAGTACCACCCAAGCAAGGCTAACATGGTAGCCGATGCCCTGAGCAGAAAAGAATACTCAGGTCGCCGGGTGAAAACCTTATCAATAACCATCCAATCCCACCTAACGTCACAAATCAAGGAAGCCCAAACAGATGCATTGGGACCGGAGAACGTCGCGAATGAGACACTGCGTGGGATGGATAAAGATTTTGAATCCAAAGAGGACGGAGCTTATTATTTCATGAACAGAATCTGGGTCCCTAAATTAGGGGGATTCAGAGAAAATATTATGAACCAAGCCCACAAGACGCGATATTCCATCCATTCAGGTTCGGATAAGATGTACCTGGACATTAAGCAACATTATTGGTGGCCAAATATGAAGGCAGAGATCGCCTCTTACGTGGACAAGTGTCTCACTTGCGCCAAGGTGAAAGTGGAATACCAAAAGCCCTCGGGACTATTACAACAGCCAGTAATACCCGAGTTGAAATGGGAAAGGATTACTATGGACTACGTGACCAAATTACCTAAGACGACAGACGGATTGGATGCTATCTAGGTAATTAAGTTAACTAAATCCGCTCATTTCCTGCCAATAAAAGAATCTTACAAGATGGAAAGGTTGACACGAATCTACATCAAAGAGATCGTAAGACTTTATGGGGTGCCAATGTCTATTATCTCGGATCGAGATAGTAGATTCACTTCACGATTTTGGCAGTCACTTCAGAAGGCAAAGCTAACGATTTTGGCAGTTACTTTAGAAGGCAAAGTGAACTTTATGGGGTGCCAGTGTCTATTATCTTACAACTAGACATGAGCACCGCTTACCACCCTCAAACAGATGGCCAAAGCGAACGAACCATCCAAACACTCAAAGACATGCTTCGAGCCTGTGTGATTGATTCTGGAAAGTCATGGGATACCCATTTGCCTTTGGTTGAATTCTCATACAACAACAGTTATCACACGAGCGTCAAGGGTGCTCCTTTTGAGGCTTTATATGGTCGCAAATGCAGATCGCCTCTATGTTGGGCTGAGGTGGGTGACACCCAACTAGCAAAAGGACAATCACCAGACAGCACTCTCACAGGGCCAAAAATCATTCGAGAAACAACCGAAAAGATAATTCAAATCAAAGCCCAACTTCAAGCATCGCGAGACCGACAAAAGAGCTATGCTGACAAACGACGAAAGCCTATGGAATTTCAAGTCGGGGATCGGGTGCTATTGAAAGTCTCTCCCTGGAAGGGAATGATCCGTTTTGGGAAACGGGGAAAACTGAACCCGCGATACATCGGACCGTTCGAGATCCTTGCCCGAATTGGTCTGGTAGCTTATAAGCTACACTTACCTTCAGAGCTCAGCCACGTACACCCCGTGTTCCACGTCTCGAATTTGAAAAAGTGCTTATCATATGAAACTCTTGTCATTCCTTTAGAAGAGATCAAAATAAACGAGAATCTCATGTTCGTCGAAGAACCAGTCGAGATAATGGATAGGGAAGTGAAGTGTATGAAGCACAGCCGCATTCCGATTGTGAAGGTTCGATGGAACGCCAAGCGTGGACCGGAATTCACATGGGAACGCGAAGACCAAATGAAGCAGAAGTACCCTCACTTATTCTCTCATTCATGATCCTACCTTTCGAAAGAATTTCAGGACGAAATTCCCTATAACGGGGGGATGATGTCACAACTAGCATTTTTAGCTAGGAAATTCTATTCTCATGTAAACATCATCTATTGTAAGGCATGTACTCTAAGTGAAAATCATACTCTATGCTTAATCAAAATAATCCATTTGAATCGAGCCTCACTCAAGAAGCCCATAACAATACAATACATTTCATATAGTCAACTATGGGTTGAAAACCCTTAGAAATCCCGGTTCGAGATTATTATGGGCTAGGATTCTCTTATTGGGCCTAATGGACCAATAAACTTTCAATTTGACTACTTTGGGCCTAGGAACCCTATTTGGGCTCTAATTGGACCCACATCCATGAAATTAAGGTATTTTGGGTCATATGGGCCTAGAATGATCCACCTTATTTCTAATGGGCCATGATGGGCCATAACTAGCTTCATAAGCCCTAATGGGTCATAGCCTACATCCTTGGGCATCATTGGGTCGTGAACCCTTATAAAGGCCCAATAGGCCGAAAACTATTTATTTGGGCCTCATGATTTCGAACTAAAGGAAGTAAAGCCCAAACCAATTCATTTCCTTTCTCCTTACCCCATTCTCGGCCCAACATCCAAAGAAAAAAAACAAATGGGAGGGAAAGGGGAGTGACACCTCATTAATACATATTGGATATCCATGCAAGAGTGCATGTATCCATGCAACTCTCATATGACCTTCTACTAAAGTCAACTTCTCTTCTTTCTTATCTCTCACTCTATCTCTCGGCCTCTCTCTTAATGTCCAACCTCTCTCTCATTTCAAACTCAACCCTTATTCTCTCAACTCTCTTCCACCCTTCTTCTCTCAAGAAAATCATGGGTAAGGAAGATCTCCAAGAGAATCAATTCAAGCTTCACATTGTGGTAAGATCTTACAAACCCAAGTGTTATACTTCATCTTTAAACTCATTTACTCCTCTTACACTCATGTTTTCATGAATCATGCTTCTTAGAACCATCTAAGTTCGAAAATCATCTCAAGAACACATCTAGGACCGAGATCTCCTCATCTCCTCATAAAAAACCAAAAACATCAAAGCAAAGTGAGTTCATACCCCTTGTTTTTCGGTTTTACTATGTTTTGGGGGAGGATACAAGATGCTTATGTGCTAAATCTATGTATTTGTGGATGTTTATGTGTGTTTTCTATGTTATATGTTGTGATTTTGTGATGAAACTCCATAAATCTAGAAAACTCTAACGAAAATTCGATGATATTTGTGAACTAAACCACTTTATATAACTTACCTTGAAGATGAAAATATTATACATGTTAAAGATGTTGAAAGACTAAACTAGATCTTGTAAAGGGACCATTTTTTATAAATAGACAAAAAGGAATGAAACTTTTATGATACTTACGGTTTTACAAGGACTAAAAGAATCATATTTATATAAAATGGGTCTTTATGACAATCATAGTTTTAAAAGGGCCAAAAATGTTAAATTTCGCATAATGGGCCTTAATATGGGCCTTCACGGTTTCATTGGGCTTAATTTGTAAATTTATGATTTTTATGGATTAAATTGTCATTTAACACAAATTTGAGCCAAAAATGTAAATTTACGGTTTTATGGGCTGAAATTATCACTTTATTTGGATTTGGGCGTAAAATGTTATTTTCACAAAACTTGGGCCGAAAATGTCATTTTTATCTAAAATGGGCTGAAAATGTAAATTTTTAATAATAATGGGCCGAAAACATCAATTTTTATATACTTGGGCCAAAAATGTCAATTTTATACAATTGGGCCGAAGATGTCAATTTTCATGATATTGGGCCAAAAATGTTATTTTTAATCAAAGTGCGCTAAAAATGTCATCTTATTTGAAATGAGCCCATAAAGGTAAATTTTTAGTCTTGAAGGACCTAAAGTGTCAATTTCATCAAAAATATGCCTAACTTGTAAATTTTCGGCTTAATGGGCCAAAACTGTCATCATTACACAAAATGGGCTTTTTATGCCATTTTAGAAAGCAATCAAGCCAAAACAAACAGTGCAATAACAAACGAACTAAATTCATCGATTACATGTTTATTAGGCCTAATACTTACAATCCATGTTATTGGGCCTTAGTGGCCCATTTACATGCTTATTGGACCTGGATTATACATTACATGTTTATTGAGCCTTAGTGGTCCATTTACATGCTTATTGGGCCTGAACTATACATTACATGATTATTGGGCCTTAGTGGTCCTTCTACATGTCTGTTGGGCCTCGTACATTCACATACATACTCGTTGGACTTTTCAAACATAAAACGTACACGAAAACATTATACATAACGTAATACAATATTCGCGTAAACTCAGTTAAGGATTCTAGTGAGACATTTCGCTTGACACCTCTAGAGTGTACAATCGTAGCCTGTAGTTATAACCAGAGTCTCCTGGAGGGAGAGCGAGAGTTTGTGTATAGATCTATACGGGGTGACACCCCACACCTGAGCTGTTCGCTACAGTTAGACTAGGCCAGTCTAGGGTGACAAACTTTACCTTAAACAAGCCGGCGCCTGAAAACGTCACGACAGGCGAATTCGTCATAATCAAGTATGGTTAAAACGACTCACATAGAGATTCTCTCCATCATAATTTTACGGAATACATATAAAATCTTGTTGATATGAAAACAGACATACACTGATATTCGGTCTTGGGGTTGAGACCACGACACTTTTATAAACATAAAATATAGGATTTTATGGGGAAATATACAGTTAAACAATACCTTCTACTTACAACAGAAAACACAGGATTTTATCCGGATTACATTTTGTTATATACATTCCAAAAACAGAAAACACACATGCATTATTACTTAATTTTGATACATCACTTTCAAACCATTTTACAGAAAATATCGGATTTTCTGGTGTTTTACGAACAATACAAAACTTTTCATTCAAACATGCTTATGAACTCACCAACATTATATATGTTGACATTTTTAAAATAACTTGTATTCTCAGGGAATCGTTAAGCGGAAAGGTCAACAAGAACATGTGGAATTTGTCGTATTTTGTTATCATCATACATTGAATATTTTGGCATGTAAACTATGAATCTATACTTGATGTAAACAATGTTGGTTGTATTTTGATATGTATGATGATGGTGTTGTCTTGTTTCAATTATATACATTGTGATGATATTACAAGATGAAGTCACGCACAAGCCCCCGGACGTTTCCGCCGTCTGGTTCGTGGGTGTGACAGTGCAAACCTTAAGATTTAGGTTTTGGACCCTATTTAAGAATCGTTATATGAGAGAACCCCTCTCTAAAACTACATCATATTATTCCAAAACATGCTACATGCATATTCATAAACAATATTTTACATTGATAGTTTAATTACAAAAGACTGGATACAAACCGACTAAGTTTTAGTATATTACTTAACTACCCAAGAAATTATAATTTTATACATACACGATCACTAAAAACAAAAGTAATATTATTAACTATTCTAAATCTTCCAACAGTATGTGTGTATACCGGATCCTTATTACCTGCAATAGTTAAACACTGAGAGGGATAAGCGGTGACACTTAGTGAGTTCAAAAATAGATACAATATAACGTTATGCCATATATATACCAATATGACAGAAGCAAAGAGGAACAAAGAACAACAAATGCATATGTGAATCATGTGACAAGCTTTCCATATCAACAAATGATCCGATTCAAAGATTTACAATCAATGAGATACAACAATTTCAACTTGATATACATCAATAAGACTTTAGCCCAAGTGGCACAGAAAATAAACGATTTCTGAATTAACATTTTGCTAGAATTTACAGGCTTTCCGCCCTATCTAGCATTCTGCCAGTGCCAAAGTGATGCTTACTCATTCACTTCATGGTCAAAGGCTACATACCAATACCCAAGCGATGCTTAATCATTCACTTCGTGGTCAAATGTATAGCTCATTATCATAATAACACGGGAAAGCATATTGCACATATAACATATAACATACAATTGTTCCTAGAATTTGAACTCACCGTGAAATAACCGGAGGTTAAAATAGTAACTTGGGCAGCACTTCGTTTCTATAATTAACTTTCTTTGATGAAAACCGAGAGCTTTATTGAAAACCGGGTCTTGCGAAGGTTAAGCTTCAAACCGAAAAGATAAATTTCTCGGGGTCTTCGAGCACTTCGGGATGTTTTTCAGGTGTTAGGTATGATCCCGGGGCTTTGGGGGTTGTAAAATAGCTTAAAAGTGGGTGTAAGGTGTAAAAAGTGTGAAATTTCCAACCAAAACCGGGAGGGTTCGCACCTCCCTTATATATGGTGCGAGGGCTCGGTTCCGAGGGGGAGGAGGGGACACGCGTTGGACATGCGATGGTAGCACACGTCGGATCTCGGACTCGCCACCGCGATGACACGCGTCGGATCCGGACTAGGCCACGCTTCGGATGCGAGGAGCTGGTGACACACGTCGGACACGGGTCAGGCATGTGAAGTGGGGCGACGTGGCCAATTCCGAGCCAAGCATGCGAAATTTCTCAAATTTTGTGCCCAAATCTTCAAAAATTCATAACTTTCGCATACGAGCTTCGTTTTCGACGTTCTTTATATGCACGCGTAGGCGAGATTATACTCTACAACTTTCGTTTAGACTTCATTGGCTAATTTTTAATTTAATTTTACTATTATTATTTTTAATAGACCGGGATAGGAAAATCCGTTAAAAATTCATAACTTCTTCATCCGACGTCCGTTTTCATCTGTCTTTTTACCGTTGTACTACTATTGATGAGACCTTCGATTCTCGTTTAGGTTGTGTCGGCTAAAAATCACTCGATATTTGTTTCGAGTTTTTTAGCTGTATAATGCTATACCGAAACTTAGAAAAATCATAACTTCCTCATACGAAGTCAGATTTTGACCTTTTTTTTATGAAAATTCTCGGTTTAAAGAATACTATGACTTTCATTTAGATCACTAAAGCTAAAAAGTAGTTTATTGAAAACTCACTTTTTACACTAAATAGTGTTTTGCCGGTTTTGTCACGGATCTTCGATTGGTCATAACTTCTTCGTTATAACTCGGATTTCGATGAGGTTTTAGCCTAAATGTTTCTAACGAGATAATATACAACTTTCAATAACATTATTTTTATTTATTTTCAACTTTATATTTTCGTTAATTTCAATAATTGACTTTTGATTTGAATCTCATAAGACTTCCAATACTTACCGAATGATTCTAAACATAGTTTTACTTTAATTCTTCATAAAACTATCTTGTTAGAACTCAACACTCAAAATCATATAATATTATTCATTTTAAGCTAATGATATTTACAAAACACGATAATCGAACAAGGTTATTAACGTGTATGTTACATTATAGCCTCATACCCTTCCTTAACTCCAGCCTCCATCTCTATTTCTAAACCCTAAAGTGTGTGAGTGTGTTTTGAAGAATGGAGTGTCATTTTTGTGAAATTTTGGTGCTCTTGGTGGTGAAGAAAGAATCTTGAAGTTGTGGTGTTTCACTCAGTGCCTTAGATCCAGCAACTACTCTCCTTTATGCATCTTTTGGAGGTATAAAGCTCCAACCTTGATGAATATTTCATTGGATCTAGTTCTATCTTAGAACTTGGCACCTTTTTGTCTCAAATCTTGATCCTTGTGAGTATCGAATACTCCAGAACCTTTGAGTTGTCCTTTGAGATGTTTTAGAGTGTAAGAAGTCATAAAAATGTGATCTTGGGCATTAGTGTCCTTCCATGGATGATCTAGGTTGTCTTAATAAGTCAAGAAGCTAGGGTTTTTGATGTTGAGGTCTTAATAGCCATGCAAGACCATAAAGTTGGAAACTTTTGGGCGAAAGAGCCTAAAGATTAAGCTCTTAACGAGAAGAAATATTGGCAGCTGCATACGCTAGGCGTACCAAAGGGTACGCTGCGCATACGCGGTCAGCCCCTCGACTCCTGGTCAACCGCGTAGTACGCCCTGCGTACGTGTTGAGCACACCCAGCATACTCACCGAGTTCACCCGGTTGACTCAGTTGACTTTGACCTGGATTTTGACCAAGTTTGACATAGGGTATTTTGCATATTTTGATATGTATTCTGAGTTTTGGTCACTGTTATTTATAAAGGTTACCGGTAGAGTTGGTTTTGGAGCATCGTGTTGTTTCAGCTTTTTATCCGTCTGAGAGGTGAGATGTCTCACTGTATCTATGGGTCGAAGGCACCAATTCCGGCCCATTATTGTGTTATATAGAATGATAGTTGTTATGTGGCTTATATGTGTTTGCATGTTTGGGTTGAAATATACCCCAGGGCTGGGCCCAATATGGTATGATTGGTCTGAAATAAACCCCAGGGCGGAACCCACTATCGTATTATTGTGTTGAAATATACCCCAGGGCGGGGGCCCATATGTGTTGATCTGGGTTGAAAGACACCCCGGGGCGGGGCCCCAGGGCTAGGCCCATATATGCATATCGGGTTGGAACACACCCCAAGGTTGAGACCAATTGTATGATTGGTATGTGGTACTTTGGGGAACTCACTAAGTTTTGTTCTTACAGTTTATGTTTATGGTTTCTGCTACTTTCGGCTCGAAAGGGAAGGGCTCAGCATGATGGCACAACATCCTCCCCTCATGATTTTCCGCATATTAAATAATTGTACTCAGATGTTTTGATATTACACTTGGTGATGGTTTTTGAAACATGTAATGGATGAATTTGTTGGTCTTTAAATGAAAATTTTTTATCACTATTTTTGGACGTTACAATTTGGTATCAAAGCCTTTGTTTGAGGGATTCGAGAACACTTTCGGGTGTTTCAGAACTCAAACTGAGGAAATGATAATCTTTTCAAAAGAAAAAGAAATTGAATTTTTATGAGACTTTTAATAAGTAAAAAGGGGGTGCGATGTGTGCAATCAGTCAAGCTCAAGTAAGTGGTTCCCAAATTACCCATACTTATGTTATATGATTAGTATATTTGATATGTGAATTGCATGCTAGACTAGAGCTAAGGATACCTTCAGGAATTATATGATAGAATTACCTGATTTGTGTGACGCTTTATAGCCTAGGAGGATCGGATGCTACGTGTTACTTGGAATTGATATTGGCTCAGTTAATTGCTAAGTGTATGCTTTTAAAGTTGTATACGATTACGATTATATAGCCCTAGATTCATCGGTTTATCCCCATTTCCTGTTCCGTGTTTGGTTGTAGACTTAGGGTAGAATCATCATTTGACAGTCTATATGATCCTATTTTGTGTATAATGTGTATGCATAAGGAAACTAACAGTGTTGATTGAGGTTCTTAGTATTATGGGTAGTGGAGTTGAAAATTCCTAGGAGGACTTAGGATATGTATGTTGTTTAGTATAAGGTTGGTATATAGATCTAGGTTTGTGACTTAGAGGAAAAAGGGCGGTTCTTGCGGAAGGTACAGATAGGTGTGAAAAGTAGCATTGGGCCCGTACAATCGGAAGCATAGGATATGTACTCGAGACAAGAACAGACTTGGGGACTCTAAGGAGATTTGTATGTTGTGATTACCGTTGAGTTTATGTTGGTTGTTTATATGTTTGTATTTCAGTTTGAATATGGTGGTGATCACTCAAGGAGGTTTTTTCTCTGGTTTTGGTTCGGGTTTTGGTTCAGGCACAAAACCGATTGATGAGAGGTTGTGCGGGTTCATTGCGGCTGAGGTTACTCACAGTATCTTGGATGCTACTCATGTGATGTTCGGTACCATCAAGTAGGGGATTATGGAGCTAATATATGAGAGGCTCATGTCTTTTCGAGTAGAGATTTTTTCAGGTCAGATAGGAGCTCGAACTCACTCATTTTGGGAGTTCAAGGCTTATGGAGCTTCTGAGTTCTTTGGGGATAAGGACCCCATCGCTAGCCGACACTAGATCGTTGACATGGAGAATGCTCAGTGGATGAGTTTTTCCCTGGGGGGAAGTGGTATTTGCATGTTGCCTGCTTAGGGACGACATTGGTGGGATGAGGTAGGCCAAGCTATAGGGTCAGCGGTAGTGGCAGTCATGACCTGGGAGGACTTTGTTTCGAGGTTCCAGAGGGAATTTGCATTGGCTATTGAGGTGCAGCAGTTGGTGAGGGAGTTTCAGGACCTTCGCTGGACAACTGAGACTGTGACAGAGATTAACGCCAAATTCAGGGAGACTGTTCTTTTGGTTCTGCAGTACGCTGCGGATGAGGAGATGAAGATGATGAGATACCATGACATGTTGATATCAGGGAATTTGTGAGCTTTTCAAGGTGTAAGACCTTGAATGATATGATTGAGAAGTCCAGTGAGCAGGAGATTGAGTTGGAGCTTCAGACGAAGCAAAATCCGGAGAGGTGAAGACAGTGGTGGGCCAGGCTAAGAAACCCAAGACTTCCGATTCAAGCATCAGAGCCCAGTAGGGCCGAAGCCGATGCGGTAAGTGCGACAAGATGCATGATGTTGTGTGTCGGTTGACGGGTTCAGTATGTTTCGGTTGTGGTCAGTCGGGCCACATGAGTAGGGATTCCCCCAGAGTGCTCTGATTTGCTTTCATTACAATTAGACCGGCCATAAAAAGGCCGACTGTCTGAGTTTGTCTGCAGGAGCAATGGTGTCGCCTGCGCCAGCTACCTTGAGGATTACTGATGGCCGCCAGGGCAAGGCGGAGGCACCTGTGGTGAAGAGTAGGGCATTTTAGCTGACCACCGATGAGGCTTGTGCAGCACCGGATATGGTTACTGGTATGTGACTTATTCATATCTTTATTTTTCTATCCTTATTTATCCTCACGATTATATTTGATTTTATATAGGGACCTTTTTGGTCAATCGTATGAATGCACATGTTCTGTTTGACTTGGGTGCTACCCGATCCTTTGTATCTCTTGCGCTTAGCAAGAAGTTTTCTAATGCTCCCAGGATTCTGGATTACCCAGTGGAGGTTGATATTGTGGATGACCATTTTTTGAGCGCTTTGAGGGTTCATCGTGGGTCTGTCCTGAATCTGTTTAGTGAGAGATACTCTATTGATTTGGTGTTGATTCCTCTGTAAGGATCAAAGGTTATTATCGAGATGGATTGGTTGGGCCCTAACGGGGCCATGATTGACTATGAGTGCCATCTAGTGAGATTTCGAACCCCAAGTGGGGGAGAACTGGTTATTCTTGGTGAGAGAGCTTTGCATGGGCCAACTCTTTGTTCAGCTGCGAGGGCTAGGAGATATCTTCAGCAGGGTTATTCTGGGTTCTTGGATTATGTGGAAGATACTCAAGATGAGGGCACGACGACGTTGAGTGAGGTGCCCATTGTTTGGTATTTCCCCGATGTGTTTCCTGAGGAGTTACCAAGAGTACCACCCGAGAGGAAAGATGAGTTCTGGATTGATTTGATTCCTGGAGTGGCTCCTATAGCCAAGGCACCGTATCTTTTGACACCACCAGAGATGCAGGGATGGTTCCTGGAGTAGCTCACCTTGGGGAGCAGCAATCCTGTTCATGAAGAAGAAGCGTGGTTCACACAGGATGTGAATTGACTACCGGGAGTTGAATAAGCTAACGTTGAAGAACTGTTACCCACTCCCTAGGATTGACGATTTATTTGACCAGCTTCAGGGTGCATCTAGGGTTTCCAAGATTAATTTGCAATCAAGGTACCATCAGATGAGGTTCAGGGATGATGATGTGCAGAGGAAAGCCTTCAGGACTCGCTATGGTCATTACGAGTGTTTGGTGATGCCATTCGGGCTCACCAATTCACCGACAACATTCATGGATCTTAGGAACCGGGTTTGTAGGCCGATGTTGGATCGGTCAGTAATAGTATTCATAGATGATATTATGGTCTACTCCAAGACCAAGGAATAGCACGAGGAACACTTGTGATATGTGTTGGAGACCTGAGGAGGGAGAGGTTATATGCTAAATTCTCCAAAGGTGAGTTATGGTTACGCGAGGTGCAGTTCTTAGGGCACATCGTCAACTAGAGGGGTATATTATTCGAACCGGCCAAGATCGATTCCGTGATGCGATGGGAGGTCCTGAGGACCCCATCTAAGATTCGGAGCTTCTTAGGTCCCGCAGGGTATTATCGGAGATTTATCCAGGATTTCTCCAAGATCGCAGTGCCTCTGACCTGTTTAACGAAGAAGAATGTCATTTTTCGGTGGGGACCTGATCAGCAGTTGGATTTGGAGACTCTGAGGCAGAGATTGTGCGAAGCCCCGATACTCATGTTTCCCGAGGGTATGGATGATTTTGTGGTTTATTTCGATGCGTCTATAGAGGGATTGGGTGTTGTCCTTATACAGAGGGGTCACTTAATTGCTTACGCTTTGAGGCAGCAGAAGCATCATGAGGCAAATTATCATACACATGATTTGGAGTTGGGGGCTGTGGTTTTTACCCTCGAGATTTGGAGGCAATATCTATATGGGGTTAGGTGTGCTATCTACATTGAACACAAGAGTTTGAGGTACCTGATGGTTCAACTGAATTTGAATATGCGGTAGCGGAGATGGTTGAATGTGGTAAAGGATTATGATTGTGAGATCCTATACCACCTTGGAAAGGCCAATGTGGTGGCCAATGCTTTGATTCGTAAGGCAGTGAGTACTCCTATCATGGATATTTTGTTGGGGATGGTTATTACTTCGCCTTTGTTGGATATGATCTAAAAGGCTCAGGTGGATGGATTGAAAAAGAAAAATTGGAAAGCAGATAGGATCATAGGCGAATTCATTTATTCTTCAGAGATAGTCGAGGGTTGTTGACTCAGTGTGGTAGAGTCTGGGTTCTGACTACTAGTGGGGTGAAGCAGACAGTTCTAGAAGTGTCGTATAAGTCCAAGTTTTCGATCCATCCAGGGGCCACGAATATGTATCGGGATCTGAGGTTGAGTTATTAGTGGCCCTATATGAAAAGGGAAATAGCATCGTTTGTAGAGCGGTGTTTGACTTGCTGGAAAGTCAAGACCGAACATCAGAGACGCCACGACAAGATGCAACCATTACCCATTCCCATGTGGAAATGTGAAGAGATTACCATGGATTTCATCACAAAGCTGCCAAGGACGGCACATAGTGTTGATTCTATCTGGGTCATTGTTGATAGATGGACCAAGAGTACACATTTCGTACTAATTGACGAGAGTATATTTGTTGAGAAGTTAGCTGACATCTACATTCAGCAAGTGGTGTTCGGCATGGGGTGCCAGTTTCGGTGGTTTCGGATCGGGATGCTCGTTTCACCTCCAGGTTTTTGAGGAAGTATCATGAGGAGTCGGGTACTCAGCTGCATTTTAGTACACCATACCACCCCCAAATCGATGGTCAGAGAGATCGGGTAATTCAGACACACGAAGATATGCTCCGAGCTTGGGTATTAGACTTTGTAGGGAGTTGGGATACTTAGCTTCCCTTGGTCGAGTTCTCCTACAATGATAATTATCATGCCAGTGTTGATCGACCACCTTTTGAGATGTTGTATGGGAGGAGGTGCAGGACCTCGGTGTGCTGGGGGAGGTCGGGCATCGGGTCATGGGGAGTACTGAAGTGGTACTTAAAACCACTTAGTTGATTCAGCAAGTGCGCAACTGGTTGTGAGTTGCACAAATCTGGAAGAAGAGTTATGTAAACCGACGACATTTGGACCTCGAGTTCAGGTGGGGCACATGGTGCCTCTGAAGGTGTCACCTTGGAAAGGTGTCATCCGATTCCGTAAGCGGGGCAAGCTGGGCCCCAGATTTATTGGTCCCTTCAGGATTTTCGACCAGGTCGGCAAGGTTGCTTACCAACTGGATTTGCCTGACGAGCTTAGTCAAATCTACAACACTTTCCATGTTTCTCAGCTTTGGAAGTGTGTGGTTGAGGATTCTGCGGTTATCCCTTTTGATGATATTTAGGTTGATGATCGCCTGAATTCTATGGAGAGACTAGTTTTATCTTGGATAGGAAGACGAAGGCGTTGCGCAACAAAGTGGTGTCTTTGGTCAAGGTTCAGTGGCAGCGTCGGAGGGGTCCGAATGGACATGGGAGCCTAAGGCGGAGATGCGAGAGCACTACCTTGATTTTTTTCATGGCAACAGACTTCGATGACAAAGCCTAGTTCAAGTGGGGGAGAGTTGTAACATCTTGATTTCTAGGTATTCCATTTTAACTCTTGGTTTGAGTATTGTTTGAAAAATTAGTCCCGAGTGGTATTTTTGTAATTGTGAACCATTCTCGCGTACGTTGGGCGTACGTGACCTGGGTGCAAACCCTAAGTTTTAGGGTGTCGACCTTATTTAAGCATCATTATAGCCCCATACCTTTCCTTAACTCCAGCCTCCATCTCTATTTTGAAACCCTAAAGTATGTGAGTGTGTTTCGAAGCTTGGAGTGTCATTTTGGTGCCATTTTGGTGCTCTTGGTAGTGAAGAAATAATCTTGAAGTTATGGTGTTTCACTCAAGGCCTTTGATCCAGCAACTACTCTCCCTTGTGCATCTTTTGGAGGTATAAAGCTCCAACCTTGATGAATATTTCATTGGATCTAGTTCTAGCTTAGAAGTAGGCACCTTTTTGTCCCAAATCTTGATCCTTGTGAGTATGGAATACTCCAGGACCTTTGAGTTGTCCTTTCAGATGTTTTAGAGTGTGATAAGTCATAAAAATGTGATCTTGGGCATCAGTTTCCTTCTATGCATGATCTAGGCTGTCTTAATGAGTCAAGAAGCTAGGGTTTTTGATGTTGAGTTCTGAATAGCCACGCAAGACCATAAAGTTGGAAACTTTATGGTTAAGAACATCATTTTAAGGCTAGATCTGGATTTTGGGCGAAAGAGCTTAAGGATTAAGCTCTTAATGGGAAGAAAGGTTGGCAGCCACGTACGGTGGGCGTACAAAAGGGTACGTTGTACGTACGTGGTAAGCACCTCGACTCCTGGTTAACTGCGTAGTACGCCCCACGTACGTGTTGAGTACGCCCAGTGTACTCATCAAGTTGACCCGGTTAATGTGACAACCGTCAAATTCAAGTCAAAGTCAAAGTCAACAATGTCAAACCGGTCAAACTTAACTAGGACTTGTATGATAAAAGTTATTCTATGTATAAAAATGTGCATTTGTATGTGAAGAATCCAAGTGTCTCGGAGAATCTATGTGTTTAGCAATGTGAAAACCCTAAGAAGGGAGTCAAAACACGACTATGGACCCTTTTGGGGACTTAAAATAATCATAAACGAAGCATAACGGGGTTCGCGAACCTTTCATTGCAAGATTATACGATAATAATGGCTAAAATTAAATCTCTCCCAAATCTCTCTCAACTTTTTATAGTCATCCGGGTCATCCCGACCCTTAACTTGGCCAAAAACCGCTTGAATCGGGGAGTTATATCGAAAAACAGCTAAATAGGACCGAAACCCTTCTTAAGGACCGAACCTTCTCTTAGGGACCGAAGCTACCTTGTGAGAACCGAACTTAGCCTTCTGAGCCGAACATAGCATCCGAACCAAAGCTGTCAGGACCGAAACCTCTTGCACCCGAAATGAACCGAGCCCTCGGTCCATTTCGGTTCCCTCTCACTTTCGGACCCGAGACCACCCTTCGGACCCGAGACCCACCCTTCGGTTCCTTCTTCTCCCTACTCTCGGTTCTCATCTCCTAAGGACCGAACCTCGCAGGTTCGCTCCTAATGTCCGGTTTTCGACTACTTTCGCCTCTTAAGCCCGTTTTTGACGTTTTTGATGGGGATTTTTCACCAAATTCATTATTTTATCATTTTAAACCCCCTAAACTCATATTTTATTCATTTCTCATGGATTTATTAATTATAAATCATTATTTTACAATAAAGAAAATAGCTTAGAATACCAAGTGGGTCAAGTGTGCCCACTTGCCCTCCATGTATCACCTCCTCATTAGCCCAATCTTATCCACATCACACAAACCAAGGCAAACATCCTATCAATCTTGCAAGTTGCTCCAGCAACCTCCTATATAAAGAAATCCCTAGAGGATTTCTTGGTTTGCCATGATCATTTCGTTCACCATCAAACACTTACACTCCTCTTGCCTCACAAGAAAGCTTCTTATTCTCTCTAGTTCCAGCCACTTTTTGAAGGTGTTCTTGAACTAACACTTCACTTTTTGGTAAGTATTTTATCTTAACTCAAGTGTTATTCCATATTTTCATAACACTCTTGGATCATCTCCACACATTTTAACACCAAAAATCGTTCTTAGGATCATCCAAACCTTCACGTGTTCATCAAGTGATCTCGACTTGAAACTCCTCGTCTTCGAACTTCCACTCTTCAATAAATCACTCAAGGTGAGTTCATACCCCTACATTTTCCAGTTTTCTTTAGTTTTCAGGGGGGAATACAAGTTAAAACACCAAAACATATTTGAAACTTAACTTGACAGCTTACAACGGAAAAGTTATGACCTGTTCACGAACTGTTTTACCCAACTTAAACTTAATATTTTTCAAAACTGTTTAATATGAAAATATTTCAGGTCTATAACTTTAAAATGACTACTTGCACATCTCCATACGATGTTTCTATAATTTATGGTGATTTTTACAAAACTGCCTATCACCGCAGAAACAAAATCGGACCAGGTTGTGAAGATGAACATTTTCACACTGGTTTGAGACCACCAAAAATTATAGGAAAATTTATTAACATAGTAGACTCTTTTTCCAAACTCTCCGAGTTTACGGATTCAGTTTTGGACTTACGATGATTTTTGTATAAATATTCTAAAACAGTGACAGTTAAGGGTAAAACTGTCAAAACAAGTTTAAGAGTTATTCACACCTTGTAACATGCTGAGCAAGGTGTGTAAGATTTTATACTTAGTATTTTCAATGTCATTTTATTGAAATACAAAGCCATGCATAACAAGTTTTCATTTAAAACATAAACACTCTTGATACACTATAATAGGTATAGTTTGGACACCTCGTTTAACGAAGAAACAATAATACAATCGATTTACAAAACGGGTATTTCATTACAAACTATGTGAACATGTTAATGAATAAATTTGTGAGACATTCACCTTCAGGGTACTCTTAAGTACAACAGAAAAGTCATGTAGTTATAGCCAGAATCTCTTGTAGGGAGAGCGTGATAGTTGTGTATAGATCTATATTGGGTCTGACAAACCCGCACCTAAGCTGCTTGCAACAGCTATGCCGGCAGGTCTGGGGTGACAAGTGTCATAACATTCCGACGCTTGAAGAACGTCGAGTACGAGGTCTTCGAGTCTTAGCATGGTTATAACAACTCACATGGGGAATTAACAAAACACACAGTTCACGGGAATTTAAGGATTTCACAAAAAGAAGTTTTATTTAAATATAAAACCACACGTAAGTATGACGATTTACTTACATATACTAAGTCTCGCTTCAGTTAAGACTACAACAAACCTTTTAGAAAATATTGGATTTTCTGGAAACAAACTTGTAACAAACTTTAAGGAACAACATCCACTTTTCATTCATAAATTGCTTATGAACTCACCAGCTTTAATGCTGATACTCTTTCAAAAACAACTTGTATTATCAGGTATTCAGTAATACAGGTAGCCACAAGATTTTTGAAGGCAAGACGCTAAGGCGCAGATTTCTTTTGAACTATTTTGGCATCATATATAATTTATTTGGAAACATGTATTTTTGCAACGATGTAACCTTTTAAATTATATTTATGATGGTTGTGTTTACTTTCTTCACTATGGTTATGATACTGAGCATGACGTCCTCCGCCCCCGAACGTTTCCGCCGTTCAGGTTTGGGGGTGTGACAGATTGGTATCAGAGCTTTGTTTATAGTGAACTAAGTATATCGAACCACGTAAGATATACAAACTATAAATACAACGGGACAAAATTCTCTGACGTAGCTTTTCAAAAGTACTTTAAAAATAAAAATTTATATTTTTATAAAAGTATCCGTACAATCATACTCATTAATTCAGTATCATAATGGTGATAACATAAAAGTATCAAGATAAGTTGGGCACCATGATCCAGCTTCGGGGTATGAAGTCAGATCTTGGATGAATATAGTCTGATCAACTATATTCAGCCAAGGTATGACCAACGTATGCCGAAGAAGAATCATGATGAGCAATAAGTCTTCAACTTCCCAAAAACCTTGAGAATCAAACATAAAAATACTATAGGAGTATTTAACACAAAAACTGTAATAATCTCACTTTAAATTGCGATAACTAACTTCTTATACCAAAATTTCTCGCGATATCCTTCTTATCCCTATCCTTGTACAGGCGCAATGGCACAATTTCACTTGCCGGGTGATCCCTATTTCCCCAACCAAGGGAATGCCGATTGAATTGTGGAAGACCCAGAGGAAGATTCCGAAGAGGAACCCATGGAGGATGAGGAACCCATGGAGGATGAAGAACCCATGGAAGAGGAAGAATCCGTAGACGGTGAAGAGGAAGAAGACTCAGATGGAACCGACTCAGAACCCGAAGTTTACAACCCACACCCTGCCCCTATCCCTCTGCAACACTTCCAAGGCCCGACGCCCCAATGGGCCGAAACTATACATCGATGGAGCCGAGAGCAAGGTCAATGACCTCCCTATGGCATGGAACGAGGTTTTTACGACTTCAGCCAAGGAGGGTCAGCCGACAGAGCCCTTCCTATCATGGTTCACCGTGTCACACGCCACGAGGAGCAAACCAGTGTAAACACCCGACATCTCATGGAAGTTGGTGCCACCAGCCAAGTCAACTCTGTTCGCCTTCGCCGGTTGGATGATGACCACGATCGGACTCGAGACCGCACCGAGCTTCTTCGACGGGAAATGGTCGCGACCTGAGCTGAGGTGCGAGAACTCCGAGAACACCGAGCCACTTTAGAAGGACATCTGGCAGAAGCAGAGCACCAAGGGGCAGAATCCATAGCTGAAATGAGGGAAACAAGGAACTTCGTGTCTTCACTTCGTGATCCTCAGAGCTTCAACCACCGCAAGTAGCGTTTGCACTGCTCGCTTCAATTTAATCTAGTTTTGCGGATTAATATTACTATTGTTTTCTAGTATTTTATGTCCGATCTTGCGATTTAAGTGTTTACACTTCCGGGATCTGTTAGGCGGTCAAAATTTTTCCATAAATTGATGTAGTATAGACCCTTATAGGGTCAAATTTTCCCAAATATTGTATACTAAGTTATATCAATGAAATTGACATGCTATTTCTTTTATTGGGAACATTACATCAAGTTCATAACAGGGATTATTTTTAGATTAAATTACTGGTGGCCAATTTATGATTTTTTGATGTATAACTCAAAGTTATGTATAATTAAGACCATGTCGACCTAGAAATGGTGGTTCCGCCTTGGATCCTGTTCCTTGTTTGGTTGTGGGCCCAGGGCAAACCCATTAGATTCGAAAGTTTATTTAATCTTAATTATATATATATAAATATTATACATCAAACGATTGATGGGCCCGGTATGGATTCTATCACATACATTTCATGTGAATCGAAACTATCAAAATTCATAAAGCCTATATTTCATTTAGACCTCTAGTATGAATGGATTCTTACAATATCTTTACAAGTCGGAATCATGATGCATATAAAGAGCTAATAATATTTAGTTTTAACTCTCGACTTGTGAGCGCTATCAAAGACTTATTGTCTTTTCATTCTTGATATGGCAGAAAATTCCACCTCGTAGAAATCCTAGACGTGGCGGCGCTGCAGGAGCTGCACCACCACCACCCCCTCAGTTCGATCCAGTAATGTTCCAGGCTGCCGTGACAGCCGCAGTATCAGCCGCAATGTCCCAAATCAGCACCAATAATGTGGGTGGTGCGGGTAATGGTACCACAAATTCTAACCACAGGGACAACCAGGGATACTCGAGAGAGTGTACCTACAAAGACTTTACAAATGCCAAACCCAAAACCTTCAATGGAAGCGGAGGTGTCATAGCATTGCTGTAATGGTTCGAGAAAACTGAATCCATCTTCGAAATATGTGCATGCCCTGAAGCAAGCAAGGTTAAATTTGCAGCATGCATATTCTCTGAAAGGGCCCTCACCTGGTGGAATGGCCACGTCAAGGCATTGACACTTCCGGTGGCTAATTCGATAACATGGAAAGACTTGAAAACCATGTTAATGAAGGAGTATTGCCCAAGGGGCGAGATACAGAAGTTGGAAGAGGAACTTTGGAGTCTCAAAATGGCAGGCTCTGACATCCTGTCTTATACCTCAAGGTTTAGCGATCTAGCCATGCTGTGTCCCGGGATGGTTCCTTCAGAAAGCAAAAAGGTGGAAAGATACATATGGGGACTATCTCCCCAACTTCAAGGAAACGTATTGGCCTCAAAACCAACTACCTTTGACAGTGCCAAAGAACTGGCACAGCAACTCATCGACCATAAAGCCAACCATAACACTGTGACAACCACCCTCGAGCAAGCGAAAGGGGGAAGCAACAAAAGGAAGTTATGGAACAAGAAGAAGGGTCAACCTGCACAAGACCCTACCAAAAAGCAACAAGTGGTTGCAGTGCACGTTCCCACAACCACTGCTAACCCAACTCCGATAAGGCAATACGCCGGAAACCTACCCAAGTGCAACAAGTGCAACTTTCACCACAACAGCGCATACCGTGAAATGCATTGCACCAACTGTAACAAAAAAGGGCACACCGCTCGATTTTGTAAAGGTCCAGTCCAACAAAACGCACAAGCTGCCAACGCCGGAGCAAGTCGAACCTGCAATGGTTGTGGAGAAGCAGGACACTTCAAGCGGAACTGCCCAAAGGCAAGAAAACCCAACCATGGTGAAGTGGGCAGAGTTATGGCGATAGGTTATGAGGAAGCAGTTGCAGACCCAACTGTGGTCACCGGTACGTTTCTCCTCAACAATTCGTATGCATGCATTCTTTTTGATAGTGGCGCGGAGAAAAGCTTCGTGAGCCATCAATTTAAATGCTTACTTAAACAAAAACCACAAACACTAAAAGACACATTCACCGTAGAAATGGCTAACGGAAAAACAGAGAACACTAACGACATTTACACTGGGTGTACCCTCACCTTAAACAATCACTCATTCCAAATCGACCTTATACCGGTCACCATAAAAAGTTTTGATGTCATCATTGGCATGGATTGGTTATGCCTTCACCATGCTGAAATCCTATGTCACGAAAAGGCCGTTCGTCTTAATCTGCCAAATGGCGAAACCCTCGTCGTCTATGGCAACAAACCCAGCTCAAACTTTCAGATCATCTCTTGTGTCAAGGCTCAAAAGTATCTCCGCAAGGAGTACCATGCCTTCCTAGCCCATGTCGTAGACAAGAAACAAGAAGTGAAAAATATTAAAGACATTCCGGAGGTCTATAATTTCCCCAACATATTCCCAGAAGACCTTCCAGGAGTGCCCCCTGATAGACAAGTCGAATTCCGAATCGACTTAATTCCTGGAGCTACCCCCGTAGCCAGGTCACCATACCGTTTAGCCCCAACCGAAATGCAGGAACTGTCCAGTCAATTGAACGAACTGCTAAGCAAATGTTTCATTAGACCAAGCTTCTCACCCTGGGGAGCACCGGTCTTGTTCGTCAAGAAAAAGGATGGATCGTTCTGTATGTGCATTGACTACCGTGAATTAAAGAAACTCGCCATTAAAAACCGATACCCTTTGCCTCGAATCGATGACCTCTTCGACCAGCTGCAAGGAGCAAGCTTCTTCTCAAAGATTTAACCTTAGATCAGGGTACCATCAACTACGAGTTCAAGAGGAGGATATTCCCAGGACAGCCTTCCGAACGCGCTATGGTCACTACGAGTATGTAGTGATGCCTTTCAGCTTAACGAATGCACCCGCAACATTTATGGAACTGATGAATCGGGTGTGTTGACCTAACTTAGACAAGTTCGTGTTTGTTTTCATCGATGATATACTAGTCTACTCCCGATGTAAGGAAGAACACAGCCAACATTTACGTCAAGTCCTGGAGACACTGAGGGCGGAAAAATTGTACGCAAAATTTGTTGGATTAATGTCTAAGTCCATAACTATATTTGGTATCTACTTGACCCGACCCGGCATGGTCCATTTGGCTTGCATGGCATCGGGACAATTGGATAGACAAGATGAGGAAAAAAAAAGGATACTAGTGATTTATATTAATATATTATAAGTTCTAATATATTAATATATAATCATATTATTTAATTAGTATTGATCAACAATTAATTTATAATTAATTAAGTGATTAAAAGGAACTAATTAAATATGGACTCTTAGATATATATATGTGTGTGATTGGCCAAGTTCATTTAGGTTGGGCTAAGCTTTCATGGATAGTCCATGGAGTGTTGAACCCATGGATCATATGAAATGAAGGGTCATGGGTTTAACCCTAATCTCCACACTATATAAAGATGTCCTTGGTTGGTGAAATTGGCACTAGTGTGTGTACACAAAAGGGCAAGGCCGATTTCACTAGAGAGAACCAAAGTATCCTTATTCTCAAGGTTATTCCAAGTGTTCATGGTGTTGTGTGAACCATTTGAGGTGTCACACTTGGGGCACTAGGCACTCAAGCTTCATGAAGACAAGTTACATCAAAAAAAAGGTATGTATTCTATCTATTTTATTACCCAAGTATATGATATTTGTATGCTAGTATAGGGTAATATCTTGGAAACTTCATATTTGCATGTATAATAGAGAAAACATAGATCCAAGGTATTTAGGGTTGTATGTGCACCATAGGATGTTGTAGTATACTAAAACCCAACAGTGGTATCAGAGCCATGAGTTGTTTTCTGTTATATTGATGCAAATGTTTTATTTTCAAAGTTGAAAAAAAAGAAAAAAAAAACATGACGTTTGTCAAATTTTAAGATAATTACTTGTTTTTGTGAAAAACTAATTATTTGTAAAATTTGAATCATTTGCTATATGAGTTGAATTAGGTAAAATTTAGTAAAAGATAAAATGATATGATTATTTTATTAGTTTTAAAAGTTTGATCTAAAGAGTTTTTTGAAACCTCCATAAGTTATGGATATGAAAAGGTTTTAAAAAAAATTGATTCAAAGTTTTTTATGGAGTTACAAAACTTGGTCTTAATGTTTTAAAGAATTCCATAACTTGTTCTTAAGTTATGGAACATGAAAAGTTTTTTTTATGTTATCTTGTTTTATGAGTTAATTTAGATTAATGAAAAAAATTGTGTGTTAGTTGTTTTCAATCCAAATTGATCTAGAAATAGTTCATAAAATGTGTTTTTGTAACTTGTCCTCAAGTTATATGAAAAGTCACATTTATGAATCTTAAACCTCATAAAAATTGTCATAGGTTACAAAATGAAGAGTTTTGCCCTCATAAAAATAGTTTCAAAACTTGCCCTCAAGTTTTGGAATTTGTAAAGTTTTACCCATGAATACTTTAATTCCAAGTTAGCCCTTAGAATTTTAATAGTTAAAATTCAACCCTTATACTTTATAGTATTATAAGTTAATAATAAATATATGTATAAGAGCAAGTCAGTCTTACCGTTAGTAGGCCTCATTCACGAAGCCGGTTTATAAGGGGGGTATAAGGTTACTGCCTATAAAATGACAGTTTAATGAGTGTCTACTCTCACCCACTGCTTCCTTGATTGGTGGAGGGTCGTTAGTCGAACGGGTAGGACAAGGACTATAATTCTCCCTTCATTAAAAGTACTAATGATAAATACTAAGTAACTAAACTTTTTATAAATTATTTTGTTTTTTATGGTGGAAATTGGTGAATCGTCATTCACCTACCTTCAAATATTTTATAGCCTGGATTACAGCATCCCTCTTCCAAGTTATAAAATAGTGTGTTGGGTCCTAGCCTTAATATTTCATATTGGGTGTTATATTAAGGGCTTTGAATCAACTATCTTGAATATCTCCCAAAAGATGTCCAGCTCAGACATCTATGATCTTCCCAAATCTCTTGGAACTTTACTTCCTCCACCTCCTCCAATTATTCTCCCTAACCCACAAGTTCAAGGTCACTCAAGCCCTAATGGCAAGCAAGGTCTATGTGTGATCACATCTTAGAGATGAAGTCACATATTGACAAGCCGGGAGAGTTGGGTGTCAAAGTCTTGAGAAAGTTGGATGTTCAATCACTTTCTAAGTCACATAGTGAGTTCCTTTGGGACTACTATGAAACAGACTATGACATGAACCTTAATGATCATATCTATTTGTTTGGTGCTGCTGAAGCAGCAATGATTTGGAACCATAGTAAAGCAAATTTGATTAGAAGATCAACTTCCCAAAAACTTTATGGACAGTGACAATGGTGACACTGGAAATCCAGAAAAGGCATTCTCTTCCCAATGGAAAGGGATTGACCATAGTCAACCCGGTTGACCAAATGGTAAAGAGAAAGGCTAAGTCTGAGATAGTCCCATTACCAAAGGGTCCATATGTTTATTTTGCCAAAGGAAGGGGCGTTGATTGCAAAGCTGCCAAATTTACCTAAGGATGTTAAAGTCAATAAGTTTGACTCTACATCAGGTAGAGCCCATTATCTAACTTTGTTAAGTTCTATTCTGAGATCCTCATTACATGATGTGACTGGGTCACATGTTGATGTTTTAAGAATCAAAGAATAGAGAGAAATCTTAAAGGAAGTATATGCTGATTCTGATCGCGAAGGTGGATTTCGATCGCATCAGAATTTTGAGCAGTTGCTTAAGAAGTTATCATATATTGCTAAGGAATAGATAACAACAATTTTCCATGTGGATTGTAAGGATAAGTTTTTCCGTAAAGTTTTAAAATAAAAGAAAATTGTTTAATTTTATTTATTTGAAGTATCCTTACAATGCCATTTGTGGAAAATTGTTGCTTATATGATTCCACTGACAGCAATATTGGAAAATGGATTTGATTCTTTCATTTGTGGTAGTGTCTAAATTTACCAAATCAAGAAAGTTCCTCATCACCCAAGTTTCAATTGGACCGAAACTTGGAATCATGCAAGTTGAATAGTATGATGAATGAGAACTTTCAAGCATTGGAAAATCAAGACTAATTACTTGTTCACCTGGATGTGTGAGTCAAGTGAAGGACTAAAGGGATCGAGTACGCATTCTTGTGTACTGGTCATGTCCACCACAAAGCTCGTTAAGACTATTTGATTTACTAAAGTTTAGTAAATATGGTTATACTTACAAGTTTAAGTATAATTCTGAAACATTGGAAAAGTCTCAATGTATGGTAGAACGAATGGGAAGAATCAAATTAGGCAGAAAGATAAAAGTTTCTCAAATCTGAAAAGATGGGAGAGTACTTTAGTATCATGTTTGTGATCATCTTAATGATTTAGAAATCATATCACAATTAGTCCTCTAAAGGTCATCTTAGTGCATTCTTATGATTAAGAAGAGGAGTCATGAATTGTTGAAATGGTTAGATTAGGAAGATGAGTCATACTTCGTTCCAAAACAATTCTTAGAGTCATACTCCAAGATTGTAACTTGAGTGACATATCTTAAAGAAAGGTTTAAAACACTTGTCAAATGTAAGAGTAAAAGTGTCCTACTCTTGTACATTTGAAATTGGTAAGTTGTGATGTTTTGGATAAAACAAAGACCAACTAAGGCCAATAGTGTGAAGTGTTTGTCTTGATAAAGAATCTGCACTATCTCTTGAATATTTGGAAAGATAGTCTTATATGTCAAGAGGATAGTGGGAGTCTTAAAGATCCTAAAAAGAATTTCAAGAACTAATCAAGAATAAAACCTGAGGTTCTTCACTAGCACACGACTTGAGGTTTATAACCTATCGTGTTGACATATTTTGTGCCCATTCCAGTTAAAGTTGGCTCTGCATAGGAGTTCTGAAAGTTCTCAATTGGTTGCATAACAACTTGGAAGCAATGGCATGCCCTGTACTGCCAGGTGGCAAGAAGTTAAGATTGCATAAGTTCAGTCCATATGAGTTTGGATTTGTCATTATCCTTGTCTTGTGACTATGGTTTTGACGATTCACATGGATAAGAACACATACACCATAAAATCTAAAGGTCATAAGGTTTCTCTCCGATTCATGAAAATGATGGTGAGGAAACACTTCCACCAAGTAGATTTGAAGCAGATGGCAAAAGGTCTAAACAATTGAGACTATGATTACGACATCCCTTTTCATAGTTCTGAAATTGTTTAGACACACATGCATGCTATCTAAGGAAAGGTGTATGATTTTGATAAAGTTTTATCAGAGCATCTCGTATCAGAAATCTGAACTTTGGTAAGAAAGTCAATAAAGTATTGATTTGTAGAAGTCCGGCTGATTTCTGAGTACATGTCAAAGCTAGTGGGAGCATAAGTGTTATGCTAATAATCATCATGTTAGTGGGAGCATGATAATTATTGTTAGTGTTGCAAGTTAGGAATGTTAATTATAGAAAACAAAAGTTTCAATTCGTGAGGCTGCAGGGATTGAAAAAGTTGTTTTGCTATAATTAAGGGAGAGGATATACTTCATTTCAGTTCTAAAGGCTTAGATTGAGACCTTAATCATCTTTAGTCAAGAATATATATATGAATTTCATGTTGGATTGGTTCAACTTAAGGAAATTCTATATATTGCGTTCTCAATATTCGATTATGATTATGGCATCCCTCTTCATAATCAAATTTTGAAAACATGGCAAATAAAAATATTGTAGCAAAAGACTGGTCTAGAATCATGTCTTTATGTGAGACATCATGAATCGTGTACCATTTGCTTTGGGTACATGATCGATTGCATGTGCTATAATATTTGTCATTTCTAAATTTTTCCAAATGCCCAGAGGCATTAAGAAGGGAAAAGGTCTAGAATTGGATATGACTAAAATGATTAAGCAATTGTCGAGGACAATCTGAGGTTTACCAAAGATTGGTTGCTCAGGGACAGTTGAAAGTATAGTGCTAATTTTGGAAGGACCATATTGACATATTCTTAAAAGAGGCATCTCTTATTCAGAAGTGATAGTCAAAATGAGAATATGGAGTTGTCTCCATAGGTGGAAGTTGTCTGTGTAAGATTAGAAAACTTAATGCAAGAAGCATGTCCAAAGCAATGTACTTTGAATATGAGACTTAGTTTCCATGGAGTTGATCTCCATTCGAATACCTTATAATGACTGTTGACAAGTCTTTGTGACTTTGTACATATTCATTACAGGAGGGTCAGTGCATATAAGTTTAAAATCTAAACAGATTTCGATAAATGATAGGAATTTGAAATTCTCACATTTTTCGATAAGGATTTGGGAGTGTGAAATTAGAATCATTGAAATTATGTTCAATTGGTTTATTTCACAAAGTAAGGATCATAGACAAACATAGAGTGCATACTTGGTGTATGGCAAAGCTATTGTTTAAGAAAAACATATTGTACATGCTTGGAGCATGGGACAACTAGTGTTTTTAATTCAAGTATAAAGTTGATAAACCGAAACAATGAATAATGAGTAATCAGTATGGTGATAAATAAAAGTGTTTATTTATATTCATAGGGTTTGATACCATATTTGATTCATTTATTCTTGTGTTTCACTTTGCATGTTTTGACTTCCAGAATAACTAAGTCGCTCTTCCTGAATGATTAAGTTATTCAAACCATCCACAGTCGGTCATATGTTGGAAGTAGATATGAATCATGACTGTCATGGGTTGGCTTGTAGAGGTCTAAGATGTTGGACAAAGTGGTGCTACAACACTCATGAGTGCTCATAAGTTCTGAGTATTGGATTCAACCCACGCTCATTTGAATCACTTCATGGATTTTATCACGAGTGATCATGAGATGATAATATCCTATATTCTTCAAACCTAGAGATATGAGTTGTTACTATGAGTTGGTTATACATTGATTGCACGAAAACGAATTGGTAACTCGATGTTATAAAACGTGCCATTGTGTATGATTCAACAAGTAGTAGAACAAGCCATATGAGTCGAAGTTTATCCATTCCTTTTACCTTCGGGATAAAAGCGATATCTGTGGGCCCCTCGATGATTTAGCGATGACACATCTGAGTGCTTGGCCAAGCCAGGACTGATTTGATTTGTTCAATCAGTCAGTCGTCATAAATCGGAAATCGGGAAACAACAAATGGACAGAGAGAATGATTATAATCCATGTCTCAGTCCATATGATATCTAGAATGGAGGAATATATGATCCCTTATCTAATGGAGGGATATATGATCCCTTATCCATGTCTCAGTCCATATGATATCTAGAATGGAGGAATATATGATCCCTTATCTAATGGACAGAAGCTTTTGAGAGCTACGATTGCTAGTCGGGTTTTGAAGCCATACTCAATAATAGTTTTAGACTTATCCAAGTGGGAGACTGTTGGATTAATGTCTAAGTCCATAACTATATTTGGTATGTACTTGACCCGACCCGGCATGGTCCATTTGGGTTGCATGGCATCGGGACAATTGGATAGATAAGATGAGGAAAAAAAAGGATACTAGTGATTTATATTAATATATTATAAGTTCTAATATATTAATATATAATCATATTATTCAATTAGTATTGATCAAGAATTAATTTATAATTAATTAAGTGATTAAAAGGAACTAATTAAATATGGACTCTTAGATATATATGTGTGATGGGCCAAGTTCATTTAGGTTGGGCTAAGCTTTCATGGATAGTCCATGGAGTGTTGAACCCATGAATCATATGAAATGAAGGGTCATGGGTTTAACCCTAATCTCCACACTAAATAAAGATGTCCTTGGTTGGTGAAATTGGCACTAGTGTGTGTACACAAAAGGGCAAGACCGATTTCACTAGAGAGAACCAAAGTATCCTTATTCTCAAGTTTATTCCAAGTGTTCATGGTGTTGTGTGAACCATTTGAGGTGTCACACTTGGGGCACTAGGCACTCAAGCTTCATGAAGACAAGTTACATAAAAAAAAGGTATGTATTCTATCTATTTTATTACCCAAGTATATGATATTTGTATGCTAGTGTAGGGTAATATCTTGGAAACTTCATATTTGCATGTATAATAGAGAAAACATAGATCCAAGGTATTTAGGGTTGTATGTGCACCATAGGATGTTGTAGTATACCAAAACCCAACAAAATTCTCCAAGTGCGAATTCTGGATTCGAGAAGTGAATTTCCTCGGACATGTAGTCATCAAGGAAGGAATTCATGTGGGCCCTTCAAAGATCAAGGCAATCGAAAGTTGGGCAGTGTCACACCCCGCTAAAGCGGAAACACGAGGCGTGGCAGTATAAAGGGTTTCATAGCAAAAGTTAAAAGACAACACCAACCATAGTATTAAAAATCATTACAAATTTACAATGGGTTTGAACAACTTTTAAAAGAAATTACAATGAAAATTGAAATACAACACATGCGAATGCTCCTAAAAGTGATGTGTCCCTAAGTGCCACTTACTCGATGATTCCTGAAAAAGCATGTAAAACGAGCGTCAACTATAAAAATAGTTGGTGAGTACTCACATATATATATATATATATATATATATATATATATATATATATATATATATATATATATATATATATATATATATATATATATATATATATATATATATATATATATATTGGTTTCATGAATCGAAATCAAGTTTTGATAAAAGTTTCCATAAATGAAAATATATTGTTAAAATGAGTAATCAAGTTCATTGCTGCAAGGAGCAAACAATTTCATTGCTAAAACATGTATATAAGTTTCCAATAATAAAATTTCGATGTTGTAATGCGAAACAAAGTTCATTGCTATAATTAATAAACAAGTTTATTGCCATAATTAATAACAATTTTTGTGTGTGTATGAGCAAACAATGAGTTCACAACCAAACCTAAGACTGATGCTCTATCAAGATCTATGCTTATCGTTCCATAGATTATATGGTATCATGCACTCCAGCAATCGGGCGAGTGAGGAGGTGTCAATTCCTAATATCGCTATCCATAATGACCATTGGCACAAAGAGTTAATGGTTGGAGTAAAGTGTAAGGGAAGGGACTTAAGACGATAAGGCCTCGTGTTTCGTGTTGCATAGACATACATAGAGAAATATAGCAATAAAATAGCAATCAAGTTTTATACAAATCAATTTAAATACAATGAACAAATAATAGTTTTTGGACATGCTTTTCCACCCCAAAACATTTAAAACCGAAAATAGGGGAAGTCGTGAATACTCACAATGCATTGAGATGATGCAAATGGTGCCTTGACTACGCTCCACTCGTACCACTATCGATTCCTACAATAATGGTATTCGCTAGTGAGTCTCTAATCGAAATCTAACACTAGTATACTTACTACTACTATAGAATTATGCCAACATTGTGTCAAAATTTAATATTGATAAGTTACAAACATTTTTCTGAAATGGTGAAATTTTATAACTCATGTGATTAAGATAATTTTGGATATTATTTTCCATAATTTTGTAATATTAATTGAGGGTATTTCAATACATTTAAAGATGTTTTAAACTACTAAAAATCTAAAAATATTATCAAACTGTTTCCAAAATTCATCAAATTTTACATTTTTGTTCCAAATACAGTAGATGTCTTCCAGAAAGTTTCTCTTGAATTTTTGATGTGATTAACTATTTTTCCAAAATTTTAAGCCTTCATATCAATATAAATTCGTGAAAAATAGTATCCGGATAATAAAAATTCTAAAACTTTTTATATTACTGCCATTAAACATACTTAAGCTAGGAAAAATGTAAAAATGGGTTTCTAAACAGTTTATCCCGATTTTATGATTTTTATGCATTGATTTTAACAAAAATGGAAATAAATAGAAGACAGTTTCTAAAATTGCCCAAACTTTGCTTAACACTGTTATAATACATATAGAAGTTGTGAAAAATATAAAACATATTTTTCAATTAGTTTTGCTATTTTTCTTTGTTTTATGCTCTTGAATAATCATTAAATGGTGAATAATTACCAAATAGTTAAAGTAAATTATCAAAATTTTTATTTAGAGTTCTAATACATTACAAGGTCTCCTGGTAGAGTTTCATGAATTTTGGATGAGTAGAACGATTTTTCCTGTTTTTAGTCCATTATAAATACAAAAATCGGTGAAAAACAGGAATGCATTATGAAAAATTCTGAAAATATTGTTCTTAGTCTTACAGATAGGGTAGGATCTGTGAAAATTGTTAGATATCCTTTTAACATTCTCTAAAGGGGTTTTATGATTTATTGGGGCTAAACAAAAAGAAAATTCAAAACCAAATTAAACAGTAACGAAAATCGATGAAATTTGATGAGAAGTCATTATTTAACATAGGAGTCATCCACGAATTTACCTAGGATTTATAGATCTCAGAAAGTATTTTATATGATTTATTTCCCTATTTTATTGCAATAATTATAATAATTCGAGAAAAATGAATTATTTTCTGAAAATTTGTAGAACATCTCATATTGTTGGTGGAATACAGAGAAAAATCTTATTTGATCAGAAACGTTGATTTAGATATTTATTTGGGAATAAATCCTTTATAAACCTATTTGAAAGCTTTTTAACAACAAACTTTGATCATCAAGCATCTAAGCTTGAAGATCATCACATGCATGTTGGTTTGAAGACCAATCATGAGTTTGAAATATTAAAAAAAAATCGTTTTTGATAGAAAACATAGGGTGCATGTGGCGATTTTCACCCAAAACTTGTAGAAACGTGCATTATGTTGATTTTGACTTAGGTTTTGGTCCTTGGATTTCACCATTTACAACATGCATGTTGTTTTTGGGTGAAATCCTACCACCATCATCATCAAAACCATGAGTTTGTGTGTGTATTTTTATGTGTTCATGATCTTTCATTAGAATGGAGTAGAAGATGGAGAAAATGTAGCAAACTTTGTAAAACTTGAAAGAAAAGTGAAGGAAAGTAAAGGATTTTCATGTCTACCTTTAAGAATAACATCAAATGATGAAGATTTTGTGCTTGAGAAGTGTTCTTGGCTGTATAATTTTCGTGAGTTTAGAGAGAGATTTGAGAGAAATGAGTGGAGTAGGTGTTGGAGTGTGAGAGAGAGTGAAGAGGAGAAGATGGAGTGTGAGGGTGAAGTGAATTATTGAAATTTTTGGGAAGAGGGTGCCTAGGAAAGAGGGGGGACGAACTTTGAAGAGGAGAGAGGTTCCCTCACTCTTCCATTTTTATAAAATTCCAATTATTTTATAAAAACACCATATTTTTATAAAATATGCACCTTAATATAGTTTTTACTCATACAATATTGATTTTTGACTTATAAATTAAGGGTAAATATTAATGACTTAAATTTTTATTTTCCTTGATTATATTTCCTTCAATTTAATTATTTTAAGATAATATTATAAGTTTCATAACTATTTTTATAGAATTCTTGATGTTAAAGTTTATAAAATTTAGGTTTTAGGGCTTTTAGGGTTTTGAGATTTAATAAATCTTTGGATATCAAAATCAATAGAATCTTTGAGACTTCAATTTATCTTATGGTACTGTAACTCTTTTATAGTTATAAATAATGTTTGTAACTTATTTTATCGGTTTATTGGCATTCTATGTAGTGATTCCGAGATTCAAGCGAAATTGAGGAATCAAGTATACTAGTCCTAGTTTTCAACTTTGACTTAAGTTCCTACGAGACTCGGTCCTAATTTATACCACTAGGTCAAATGAATAATGTGTGTATATGATTCATGAAAAGGTGTTCAAGTCAAAGAGTGACCCGAATATGGATAGTCACTACAGTTAAGTAGTTATAGAATTCACATATCAATGTGAAATCTAAGTACACTATCCATTGTTTCTACCTGTTTCCAAGTTTCTACTAGGTTATAACTTTGCTTCTAGTTACTAAGTCTAGTATGTGTCGTGCCTATACGTGCAACTAAGTTAGTTAAATCTAGAACCGAATCGTATTTTGACGGTTGTCACAGGCAGCACCAAGAACACCCACAGAAATCCGACAATTTTTAGGACTCGTCGGTTACTATCGAAGATTCATTCAAAACTTCTCCAAAATCGCAAAACCACTCACCACCCTGACTCAAAAAGGAGTGACTTTCGTCTGGGGGATAAGCAAGAGGCTGCGTTCCAAACACTGAAACGAACTTTGTGCAGTGCTCCGATCTTGTCCTTACCGGATGGAACCGAGGACTTTGTGGTTTATTGCGATGCATCAAACCAAGGTCTACGATGCGTGTTAATGCAGCGAGGAAAAGTCATTGCCTACGCCTCAAGACAGCTGAAGACGCATGAGGTAAACTACACGACGCACGATCTCGAACTAGGAGCAGTAGTTTTCGCCCTAAAAATCTGGAGACATTACCTCTACGGCACTAAGTGCATTATCTTCACCGATCACAAAAGCCTTCAGCATTTCCTCAACCAAAAAGAACTCAACATGAGGCAAAGACGATGGGTGGAATTGCTAAATGATTACGAATGCGAGATTCGTTATCACCCCGGAAAAGCCAACGTGGTTGCAGACGCTTTGAGCAGAAAGGAATACTCGGGCCGCCGAGTAAAGGCGTTAACCATGACCATCCATTCACACCTGTCCGCACAAATCAAAGAGGCATAGGAAGAAGCCTTAAAACCAGAGAACGTGGCAGGTGAAGCGTTGAGAGGAATGGATAAAAACGTTGAAGTCAGGGATGATGGGGTTTGTTGTCTCATGAGCCGGATCTGGACACCAAAATTTGGTGGATTCAGGGACGTTGTCATGAACGAAGCTCATAAAACCCGTTACTTCGTGCATCTCGGTTCAGATAAAATGTACTTAGACCTCAAGAAGCTGTATTGGTGGCCGAACATGAAAGCCGAAATAGCTACCTTTGTGGGCAAATGCCTGACTTGCGCCAAGGTTAAGGTGGAGTACCAGAAGCCCTCGGGGCTACTTCAACAGCCAGAGATACCCGAGTGGAAGTGGGAGCGGATCACAATGGATTTCGTTACCAAGTTACCTAAGACAACGGGTGGACTTGACACCATTTGGGTAATCGTCGATAGATTAACCAAATCCGCACAATTCCTACCAATAAAAAAGACCGACAAAACGGAGAAACTGACAAGGATCTACAGTAAAGAAGTCGTGCGACTTCACAGAGTACCGATATCCATTATCTCCGATAGATATAGTCGGTTCACGTCACGGTTCTAGGAGTCACTACAGAAGTCTATGGGAACTAGACTGGACATGAGTACAGCCTACCACCCACAGACCGACGGGAAGAGTGAAAGAACCATTCAAACGCTAGAGGACATGCTAAGAGCTTGTGTGATAGACTTTGGTAAATCTTGGGATGCTTATTTACCCCTTATCGAATTCTCATACAATAATAGCTATCACACTAGCATCAAAGTTGCTCCGTTCGAAGCCCTCTATGGCCGTAAGTGCAGATCGCCCCTGTGTTGGGATGAGGTGGGCAATACGCAACTAGTAAGAGGGCAAGTTCCTAACAGCACACTCACTGGCCCGGAGATCATAAGGGAAACAACAAAAAATATCGTCAAAATTCGAGAACGAATGAAGGCTTCGCAAGACCGACAAAAGAGCTACGCGGATAAGCGACGGAAGCCCTTGGAGTTCCAACTTGGAGATCGAGTACTACTGAAAGTATCACCTTGGAAGGGATTAATACGTTTTGGAAAACGTGGGAAACTAAATCCAAGGTATATCGGACCATTCGAAATCCTCGCCAGGATTGGCCCGGTGGCATACAAGCTACGATTACCATAGGAACTCAACCACGTTCATCCTACCTTTCATGTGTCGAACTTAAAGAAATGTTTGTCCGATGAGAACCTTGTCATTCCTTTGGAAGAAATTGAGATCAATGAGAACCTCCACTTCGTAGAGGAACCTATTGAAATCATGGATCGAGAGGTCAAATCGACGAAACAAAGCCACATCCCCATCGTAAAGGTCCGCTGGAACGCCAAGCGAGGACCCGAATTTACTTGGGAACGAGAGGACCAATGAAGCAAAAGTACCCACATCTATTCCCCAACACTTGAAGTCCCACTCAAAATGCAAATTTTGGGACGAAATTCCTTCTGACGGGGGGATAATGTGACAACCGTCAAGTTCAAGTCAAAGTCAACAAGTCAAAGTCAAAGTCAAAGTCAAAGTCAAACTTGACAACCGTCAAGTTCAAGTCAAAGTCAACAAGTCAAAGTCAAAGTCAATGTCAAACCGGTCAAACTTAACTAGGACTTGTTTGATAAAAGTTATTCTATGTATAAAAATGTGCATTATGTCAAGAATCCAAGTGTCTCGGAGAATATATGTGTTTAGCAATGTGAAAACCCTAAGAAGGGAGTTAAACGCATCAAAACACGACTATGGACCCTTTTGGGGATTGAAAATAATCATAAACGAAGCACAACGGGGTTCGCGAACCTTTCATTGCAAGATTATACGATAATAATCGCTAAAATTAAATCTCTCCCAAATCTCTCTCAAAATCTCTCTCAACTTTTTATAGTCATCCGGGTCATCCCGACCCTTAACTTGCCCAAAAACCGCTTAAATCGGGGAGTTATATCGAAAAACAGCTAAATAGGACCGAAACCCTTCTTAAGGACCGAAGCTTCTCTTAGGGACCGAAGCTACCTTGTGAGAACCGAACTTAGCCTTCTGAGCCGAACATAGCATCCGAACCGAAGCTGTCAGGACCGAAACCTCTTGCACCCGAAATGAACCGAGCCTTCGGTCCATTTTGGTTCCCTCTCACTTTCGAACCCGAGACCACCCTTCGGACCCGAGACCCACCCTTCGGTTCCTTCTTCTCCCTACTCTCGGTTCTCATCTCCTAAGGACCGAACCTCGTAGGTTCGCTCCTAATGTCCGGTTTTCGACTACTTTCGCCTCTTAAGCCCGTTTTTGACGTTTCTGACGGGGATTTTTCACCAAATTCATTATTTTATCATTTTAAACCCCCTAAACTCATATTTTATTCATTTATCAAGGATTTATTAATTATAAATCATTATTTTACAATAAAGAAAATAGCTTAGAATACCAAGTGGGTCAAGTGTGCCCACTTGCCCTTCATGTGTCACCTCCTCATTAGCCCAATCTTATCCACATCACACAAACCAAGGAAAACATCCTATCAATCTTGCAAGTTGCTCCAGCAACCTCCCATATAAAGAAATCCCTTAAGCATTTCTTGGTTTGCCTTGATCATTTCCTTCACCATCAAACACTTACACTCCTCTTGCCTTACAAGAAAGCTTCTTATTCTCTCTACTTCCAGCCACTTTTTGAAGGTGTTCTTGAACTAACACTTCACTTTTTGGTAAGTATTTCATCTAAACTCAAGTTTTATTCCATATTTTCATAACACTCTTGGATCATCTACACACATTTTAACACCAAAAATCGTTCTTAGGATCATCCAAACCTTCACATGTTCATCAAGTGATCTCGACTTGATACTCCTCGTCTTCAAACTTCCACTCTTCAAGAAATCACTCAAGATGAGTTCATACCCCTACATTTTCCAGTTTTCTTTAGTTTTCAGGGGGGGGGGGGGGGAATACAAGTTAAAACACCAAAACATATTTGAAACTTAACTTGACATCTTACAACGGAAAAGTTGTGACCTGTTCACGAACTGTTTTACCCAACTTAAGCTTAATATTTTTCAAAACTGTTTTATATGAAAATAGTTCAGGTCTATAAATTTAAAATTACTACTTGCACATCTCCATACAATTTTTCTACAATTTATGGTGATTTTTACAAAACTGCCTATCACTGCAGCAACAAAATCGGACCAGGTTGTGAAGGTGAACATTTTCACACTGGTTTGAGACCACCAAAAATTATAGGAAAATTTATGAACATAGTAGACTCTTTTTCCAAACTCTCCGAGTTTATGGATTCAGTTTTCGACTTACGATGATTTTTCTATAAATATTCTAACAGTGACAGTTAAGGGTAAAACTGTCAAAACAAGTTTAAGAGTTATTCACACCTTGTAACATGTTGAGCAAGGTGTGTAAGATTTTATACTTAGTATTTTCAATGTCATTTTATTGAAATACAAAGCCATGCATAACAAGTTTTCATTTAAAACATAAACACTCTTGATAAACTATAATAGGTATAGTTTGGACACCTCGTTTAACGAAGAAACAGTAATACAATCGATTTACAAAACGGGTATTTCATTACAAACTACGTGAACATGTTAATGAATAAATTTGTGAGACATTCACCTTCAGGGTACTCTTAAGTACAACAGAAAGTCATGTAGTTATAGCCAGAATCTCTTGTAGGGAGAGCGTGATAGTTGTGTGTAGATCTATATTGGGTCTGACAAACCCGCACCTAAGCTGCTTGCGACAGCTAGGCCGGCAGGTCTGGGGTGACAAGTGTCATAACATTCCGACGCTTGAAGAACGTCGAGTACGAGGTCTTAGAGTCTTAGCATGGTTATAACAACTCACATGGGGAATTAACAAAACATACAGTTCACGGGAATTTAAGGATTTCACAAAAAGGAGTTTTATTTAAATATAAAACCACACATACGTATGACGATTTACTTACATATACTAAGTCTCGGTTCAGTTAAGACTACAACAAACCTTTTAGAAAATATTGAATTTTCTGGAAACAAACTTGTAACAAACTTTAAGGAACAACATCCATTTTTCATTCATAAATTGCTTATGAACTCACCAGCTTTAATTTTGATACTCTTTCAAAAACAACTTGTATTCTCAGGTATTCAGTAATACAGGTAACCACAATATTTTTGAAGGCAAGACGCTAAGGCACAGATTTCTTTTGAACTATTTTGGCATCATATGTAATTTATTTGGAAACATCTATTTTTGCAACGATGTAACCTTTTAAATTATATTTATGATGGTTGTGTTTACTTTCTTCACTATGGTTATGATACTGAGCATGACGTCCTCCGCCCCCCGAACGTTTCCGCCGTTCAGGTTTGGGGATGTAACAGTTAACTCGGTTGACTTTGACCTGGATTTTGACCAAGTTTGACCTAGGGGTATTTTTGGTGTTTTAAGTTGTATTCTGATTTTTGGTCACTGTTATTTATAAAGGTGACCGGTAGAGTTGGTTTCGGAGTGGCTCAGCTTTTTATCCGCTTGAGAGGTGAGTTTTCTCACTGTATCTATGGGTCGAAGGCACCAATGTCGGCCCATTATTGTGTTATGTAGAATGATAGTTATTATGTGTCTTATATGTGTTTGCATGTTCGGTTTGAAATATACCCCATGGCGGGGCCCACTATGGTATGATTGGGTTGAAATACACCCTAAGGTGGGACCCACTATGGTATGATTGGGTTGAAATATACCCCAGGGTGGGGCCCATATCTGTTAATCCAGGTTAAAATACACCCAGGGTTGGGGCCATATATGCGTATCGGGTTGGAACACATCCCAGGGTTGAGACCAATTGTATGATTGGTTTGTGGTAGTTTAGGGAACTCACTAAGCTTTGTGCTTGTAGTTTATCTTTATGGTTCAACTACTTCCGGTTCGAAAGGGAAGGGCCCGGTGTGATGGTACAACATCCTCCCCTCATGATTTTCCGCATATTGAATAATTATACTATGATGTTTTGATATTACACTTGGTGATGGTTTTTGAAACATGTAATGAATGAATTTGTTGGTCTTGAAAAAAAAGTTTTATCGCTATTTTGGGACGTTACACGAAGACTGGACCAACTGCGTGATTGCTAGCATCACACATGATTTCAAATGGAAAACTCCAATCCGGTGATTGATGTATCGGTTCTGAAATTAACAACTCCTTCAACTTATCAAAACCTTTCTTGCACTCCTTGGAAAATTCAAATTATGCATCTTTTTGTTGGAGCTCACACATGGGGTGAAATATCATGGAAAAATCCTTCATGAATCTTTTATAAAAACTTGCATGGCCAAGAAACGAGCGTACCTCACAAACATAAGTGGGATAAGGTAAAGACTTAACGATATTAATTTTTGGTTTGTCTACCTATAGACCCTTAGAAGACACAACATGACTAACTATGAGATATTTATCAACCATAAAATGACACTTTTCATAATTCAAAACAAGTTGGTCTCAATACATCTTTTCAAAATTTTCATTAAATTAACCAAACATCCGTGAAAGCAACTACCGTACACAGTGAAATCGTCTATAAACACTTCAATGATTTCCTCAACATAATCCAAAAAAAATACTTACCATGCACCTTTGAAAAGTAGCAGGTGCATTGAAAAGCCCAAATGGCATCCACCTATATGCAAATGTTCCTAAGGGATATGTAAATGTGATCTTTTCTTAATCCTCGAGTGCAACGGGTATTTGGTGGAAACCGGAACACCCATCCAAGCAACAATAGTGTGTTTTTCCCGCTAACCTTTCCAACATTTGTTCAATTAAGGGAAGTGGGAAATGGTCTATTCAGGTCGAGGAATTGAGTCTTCTATAGTCTATGCAAACTCTTCACCCGTTTTACACACGGGTAGGTACTAATTCACCTTGATCATTCTTTGTAACGGTAATACATGTCTTCTTTGGTACAACTTGGATCGGGCTTACCTACTTGTTATTCGATATAGGATAGATCATTCCTACATTCAACAACTTTAGAATTTCCTACTTCACAACCTCCATCATTGGAGGGTTCAAATGCCTTTGAGCTTCTCGGGAAGGCTTGTAATCTTCTTATATAAAGATCTTATGCAAGCAAAGTGAAGGAATTAAGCCTTTAATTTTGGCTATAGTCCACCCAATAGCTTCCTTATATTCCTTCAAAGTAGTGACAAGATCTTCTTCTTCCTTGGTTGTCAACTTGGTGGAAATGATCACAGGAAAAGTCTCTTTTTCTCCAAGATAAGCATATTTGAGATGCTCCTCTAAAGTCCTGAGTTCCAATTCGGGTTCCTGCATAATAGAAGGAAAAAGTTTCTTATTCGGTATCGATAATTTCATCTTTGGAACATCAAACCTCATTTTCTTATTTTGATCCATGCATGATACAACTTCCATAATCTCTTCACCAATCTTGAACTTTTGGAAAGTTTCCCCACCCCATCTTTTTGAAGATTCATGTTTAGAACTAAGGCTAACACAATGAGATTACATAAATCAAAACACTCTTCATTTAATGGCTCAATAACATCCACAAATTCCAAAGATGAAATATCAATTGGATATCCCATGGCATAATAAATATTAAAATTAATCACCTCACCATCAAACTCCATGGACAATGTACCATCATAAACATCAATTTTTGTCCGGGTTGTTTTCAAAAAGGGTATTCCTGCAAGGATTGAACTCAAATTTGGTGAGTCATCATCATCCATGCCAAGAACATAAAAATTTGCTGGTAATACTAGTTCATTCACTTGAACTGACACATCCTCTAGCACACCTTTTGGATGTACTAGATATCGATCAGCTAATTGGATGATCACCCCGGTCTTCTTCAATATGCCAATATTTAAAGTTTTAAAAATAGAATAAGGTAAAACATTGATAAAAGCTCCAAGGTCTAGCATTGCTCGTGGAACATGAAGGTTACCCAACTTTCAAGGAACCGTGAAAACACCCGGATCCTTTCATTTTGTAGGTAATCTTTTCTGTAACACCGTAGAAACATTGTCACTTACTTTGACAGTTTCATTCCCTTTTAACTTCTTCTTAGATATTCATAATTCCTTAGGGAATTTAGCATATGTCGGGACTTGTTTGATGGCATCAATGAGAGGAATATTTACCTCAAACTTTCTGAACATTTCCAGGATTTCATTATCTTCTCTCTCACGCTTTGACTTGTTCAGTCTTGTAGGAAAAGGAGGAGGAGTAACTTTTACTTCAACAAGTATGGGGTTTGAGGATGCTTTTGATTGCTCATCTTCCTCAACCATGCTTAGACCTTCATATTCTTTACCCTTCCTCAAAATTATTTCACATGCATTATGCTTTGGATTCTTCTCAGTTTGTACGGGTAGTTTGCCTTGTGACTCCAATTTACTCACAGAAGTGGCGAGTTGAGTCATTTGTTGCTCCAAAGTATTGATACTCACCTTGGTCTCATTTTGAAGTTATTGAGTACTTTTGGCTAAACTCTTGACAATGCCTTCCAAATACATTCTTGAACCGCTTGAACTACTTCCTTATTGCATGTTTTGAGGTTGGAACTGAGATTGATGAGGAGGTTGATGCAGTTGGATGTTTGGTTGATAATTTGGTTGATGACGCATTAGGTTTTGAAACGGAGGTCTAGGTTGATAAAGTGGTGGCCTTGGCTGAAAATTAGCATTGGTTTGATGCCAATTTGGGTTGCTTCTTGGCTGAAACTTTCCTTGTTGACTAGAAAATCCCATGGCTTGAACCGGCTCTATATCTTCTTGTAACATCGAGCAAATATCAGTGGCGTGTCCAACTTGAGTACAAATACCACAAGGTCTAACTGTTGGTGGTTGTACACCCTTGTCCATAGCAAGCATCATCACAACTTTAGTCAACTTAGAAAGTTGACTCTCAATTTTTGGGGTAGAAATTTCTTTCACTCCTCTTGGTGCATCACTGTACCATTTTTCTTCTTGATTTGTATGCTTGGAATCTTCTCTCTTGTTCTTGATTAGAGCTCTAATTTTTGTAGGGGTTTTGTCCGCTATTGATCCACCACTTGATGCATTGAGTAATCTTCTCTCCCAAGGTGACATCCCTTCACAAAAATCTGCAGCAATTGGTACTTTGAAATTCCATGCTTTGGGCATCTTGAACACAACTTCTTGAACCGTTCCCAATAAGTATGCAAAGTTTCTCTTTTCTGGTTCTTGATACGAATAATTTCCATGTGTATGGCCGAAGCTCTCATTTCTGGAAAATACTTGTCCAAAAACATTTGTGCTAACTCATTCCATGTTGTGACTGACCCCGATGGCAAGTTATATAACCACTCATTGGTTGAATCTTTTAAAGCAAAGGGGAATTTGTGTGGCTTTATTACCACACAAACAACATGAAATTCCTTAAGGAATTTGTGTGGGTATTCATTCTCAAGACCGTGGAATGAAGGCAACAAGTCAATGAGTTCGGATTTGAGTTTAAAGTTTATTGTTGCGGGATAATTGATGCATAAAGGTTGTTAGGTAACATCTTGGGTGGCCCATTGTGTAAAAGTTTTTTTAGGAGGTAAATTCCGAGGATCGTGATTGCCTCCATGGTTGTCTCCCGTGGTATGGGTAGGGATGGAAGTTTCAGGCTCGGTGGAATGAGTGGGTGAAGATGGTGGTGTGGAATGTTTGGATGTTGGTGAAGATGTGGTTGAAAGATTTGATGAAGAATCTCACGATTGTTGTTGTTTCTTTAGAATTCTAGCTTGCTTCCGTATTTTCTTCTTAGATTTCTCTATCTCCAAATCAAGTGGTAATGGTGTACCTGGGCGAAAATATATTGGCATAAACAATTAGTACTACCGTATCCCCGACATCAACGCCAATTTGAATGGTGTGTCAAACCAACAAACAAAAGGGATAAAATAATAACAAATAAACACAAGTCACTACCACTATGTATACTAAGATAGTATAAAGTAAGAAGGGTCAATCCATAGAGATACATGACTTAATGTTTAACCATGTTTTCACACATCTTTATAACAGTTGTTAAAACAAGCGGGGTTTGTTGGCTTCAAATTAAACTTCATAAATAAACAAATTAAAACTAAAATTCAATAATTAAAGAGATATTTCTTGTTTCAAATCCTATTCAAGCACTATGTAGCAAGATGTAATGTGACTTACATTTATGTTCGATCTAGGTTGATAACTAAGATATTAATAAGCTCTAATATCTCCAAATTGACAAAATTATTTTACTCAAAACATTCTCTTTAAGTAAAACTTCATTTAGTTGATAAAATCCAAACAAGCTCTTAGATTAAATCACTAAAAGACCTTAACCTCATGCAATTGTTACCAATAATGTTCAATATTCTTCATATGCTCGGGAGTATGAACAATTAATCTTTGATTACACTAATTTTGATTCCATTTAAACCCATTAAGTGTTTCTCACCAATTACAAATCATAAAAATGTACAAATTTCATAATTTGACTAACAACCATGATATGAACCCTAATTCATTGATCAAGTGAAAAGAGTACAAATAAAGTACATAATGAAAACCAAATCAAAGATTACTAGATAGAAACACAAAATTAAGTTCACATAGTCTAACAAATAATGTTTAAGGATCTAGAACCGAAAATAGATCAAAACTTAGCCACACATGGCTAAATCAAAGCATAAATTTAACAAGTTAATTCTTCAAACAAACTTACAAATTCAAAATCTAAATGTTTACAAAGTTCTAATTGATGATAAATTTGATGAAAATCGCCCCTTAGGAAGTCTTGGTCGAAGTTATGTTAAAAATGGCTAAGAAACTTCTTTATATCGGAATTTTGAAAATCATAGAAAACTGTCGGCAACGATTCCATGTCCTCGGAATGAAAAATTGCTGAAATGCTGAAATCTCCTTTCCACGGTCGTGGAATGGTAAAGGCATGGCATTCCACGACTGTGGAATGCTCTGAATAAACATCCACTTCCAATTTTTTTTTCAATCTTGCTCCGATTCTTTTGAAATTTTACATAGAGCCTCCTTTGAACATCCTAAGCTTGCCCAAATCCTCAAATTCCCCTGAAACATCCACAAAATGGTGAATAGTAGATTAATCCTCGAAATTGCCCCGAAAATGCAAAATGCATGCAAAATTATACTAAAGTGCAATGTAATGCTATGAATAAACATGATATAGACATATGAAAAGGTGCAATGTCTGCACCTAACACTGCTCGTTTAGGTATCGTGTCATATCTGATTAGGTAGATGTCGATGGTTAATCCGCTTGTACTATTAAATCACCTATGAAGTCATTCTCGTCATCAAGCATAAATACATCTTCATGAGCACGTGTTTGACTTTGAGAAGACTCGGTATTGTCAAACTTTACTTTGCAGAAATTTAAAAAAAAAATCTCAATTTTTTTCAATTTCCTCTGTTAAGGCTTTAGCCTTCAAAGTGACTTCCGAGTTGAATATGATAGGTTCTCTTGTATTCCTCAACTTAATCAACTTCTAAAAGGCTTGTTGAAGAAACCCAATCATATCCTTCCCATTCAAGCAACACTGGGGAGTTTACACCCAATCCCTAATGTGTTTGTACACATCGCATATTTCTGCAAATAAATGATGTGTCATAGGTTTTGTTGACGTCGATATTATGTCAGTTTTTACCTTGAATTTCTTGATAAATCCAACCATATCAATACAAATTTTGAAATCTTCTTCCACGGGGGACACAACATCACGAACATATGTAGGATCTATCAAAATAAAATAAGTGTTAGTTCAAAAAAAAAGATTTAATATCTCCTGTTTAGCGGATTGTATCTCATTGAATATACAACCAAAAATAACATAAAAATAGTGTAAATTGTATTTTAAAATGTGAGCTACATGCTGGAAAAAAATCAGACAAATCGGACAAATAGTAAAGAAGTTATGACAGTTCGAAGATTGCATAAAAATCTGCAAACATGCAGAATCGGAAAAAAAATTCAATACCCCCGGTTTAAGGGTATATATCTCAATCAATATACAACCAAAAATAGCATAAAAATAGTTTCAACTATATGTTAAATTGTGAAATACATGCTGAAAAAAAAACCAGGCAAATCGGAAAAATAATGAAGAAGCTATAACAGTTCAAAATTGACATAAAAATCTGCAAACATGCTGAATCAGAAAAAACAGCTTCAATATCCCCTGTTTAAGGACATGTATCTCATTGAATATACAACGAAAATGTAATGTCCCAAAACCCAGAACCCAAAAATTTTGTTTTTAAATATATAATATAGCATCAACCAAACGTGTTTATCAAAACCATAAGGAAATCATAGTGTATCAATAATCATCAAAAATACATCAGAGTTAATAAAGCGGAAAGTCATGGTGTGTGCAATGCGATCATCCCGAGCCCTTCCTCTTCGAATCGAAGGTACCCAAAATATAAACTGAAAACTATAAGCACAAATCTTAGTGATTTCCTAAAAATACCTCATACCATACATACAATGGGCCTTGCCCGACAACCATCGGGCCCCGCCCGGAACAGATTTGTCAATAACATACGATGGGCCCCGCCCAACATACTCATCACGCCCCTTCTTGCATCGGGCCCCACCCGGTGTACATACAAACACATACAATACATGCAAGAGTCGCAAAGACATGTAGCATACTATAACATAATACAATGGACCGGCATTGGTGCCTTTGACCCGCACTAAATATGATCAAATAATACCCTAATTAATAATTAGGTCATAAACCATAACTGAGAGTCTAAATCCTTAATCCCGACTCCTATGGTAAAAGACCATTTTATTCTTCCCTTATTGGATCTAAACAATGACGACCCAAAACCCCAAAATGACCCAAACTAGTCCGAAGACCCAAAAGCCCAACTGTTGAGTAAGCCATGCATACCACCAGAGTACGCCCAACATACTCATCGACGACAAAATTACGAGACTCAAACCAAGTATGTACAGCATACTCAGAAGTATGCCCAACGTACTGGCCAGAGATCATTTTCTCATTCTAATGGCTTAATCCCTTAAGACCTTGATGTCCAACCCTCAAATCTACTTATAAATAAGTTCTTAATCCATAAAGTTGGCAACTTTATTAACTTGCATGGCCCAAAAGGACCCAATACGAAACCCTAGGTACAAAACTACTTAAAAAGGCCAACAGCTCATGCATTGTTGAACCATAACCACCAAGATTCGATTTTTATACTTCAAGGACCTCAGATCTAATAAGAGATCCCACCATAAAGCTCTGGAGTAGCCCATACTCCACAGAAACAAGGTCATGGGACCAAAAGCTCCTAAATCTACCTACAAGTGAGGTCTTAACAAAGGGACCATCAAGGTAAGAACTTTTACCGCCAGAAGCCTGCAATAAAGAAGGTAGCTCTGGATCTTGAAGCTCCAACTCCAACAATGTGATGGAAAACATAGGTTACAACAACAATACTCTAAGAGGAAAAAAATACAATTAAATGATTAGGGCACATGCAACCTAAAGGGATCTATGTCTTTCACATAAAGGCAACATACTATGAATTATCAAACTACAAAACCCTAATGAAATCAGAATTCATAAAGGAACATTACATACCTTTTGATTTGTTATAGTAAACAAATCTAAAACCCTTCTTAAAAGCTTTTAGAAGTAAGCACCAAAAATATCATGTCTTTGATGGTTCACACCCAACCCTAGAAACTAGGAGACTTGAAAAGACAGGAGAAGATAAATTAAAATTCCGGCTTTACCTTGAGGAATAGGGATGACAGAAATTTATAACCCTATGGAGGGTTTATATAGGTGATCAAAGAAGCTAGGGATAAGGTAGTTTCCTAAGAAAAGCCTTAATCCCTTAACTTTATCCCTAAGGCATCTAATGCACCCTCAATGGCCAAGGAAACCCTAGAAGATGTAACATCCCAAAATCGAGACACAATTTTTTTTTGTTTTAAAGTATATTACTTGTAAAAAAAGCTAACGGAAAACAGCATTGAAATCCTTTCAAACATAAAGTCACAAATCACAAGTCTCAAAACCATTTTAGCAAATAGTATAATATCATAGTACAATCCCATGTTTATCAAATGTGGAATATCATGTGTGAATGTGTGATGCGCTGCTACTCCGCCGGCTCCTTCCCCTTAGATGAAGAGGTACCTGAAACCAAAACTAAAAGTTGTAAGCACAAAGCTTAGTGAGTTTCCCCATCATACCCATACCAAATAATGCATAATCTTCAGTATCGTTCAACCGGTAACTGTCGGGCATAGCCGGGAGCTGGGCTCCTCCTCGGTATCTTTCAACCGATTACCGGGAACTAACCTCCCCTTCGGTATCTTCCAACCGGTAACTCGGAGCTACCCTCCCCTTCGGTATCTTTCAACCGGTAATCGGGGACTATTTCACCCCTACTACTGCTAACACATATCAAGCACAGTAAACATATCAAGCACAATAATCATATCAGGCACAATAAACATATCTCATATCAACACTAGATAATTATCACAAAGACAATCATCTATCCAACACTCTTACTTGTGGGTCGGCATTGTAGCCGTAGACCCACTCCTACTAGGAGAAGACTCACCTCAATCCTCAAATCCTCAATCCCTACACAACAGCATTTCTAACTTATCAATTCATCCTCGTAACCCTTACAAGGGTCAACTCAAGTCCAAGACAAAGTCAAGGTAAACACCTTGGTCGATGGTCAAACATCTGGTAAAGTCAACATCTGGTTGACTCGACTCGCCGAGTTGGTCCACCAACTCGCCGAGTCCCCATATCCACAAAATGCCATAATCCCGTCCCTACTCGTCGAGTCTACCAAGAGCTCGACGAGTTCGCCTTTAACAACACATCAGACTATCTTCAACCGACTCGCCGAGTTCGTCCTTGAACTCTTCGAGTTCATCTTCATCCATATGAAGGTGTTCAGTCTATGACTCGCCGAGTTCTCCTTGAACTCGTCGAGTCCATCTTCATGTGGTTGGGACATTGTCTTGAACTCGCCAAGTCTGTTCATCCACTCGTCGATTCCTATGATTTCCAAGTCCAAAACAAACCCCTAGCAGGCTGAGTGTTCCTTCCACTCAACCAAAACCATTTCCAGAAGACGTTTCGGGGGAAAAATGCGTCCAGACTCGCCGAGTAACCCAAACGACTCGCCGAGTCTCTCTTTCTCCAAAACAATACAGTTGATTATAATGGTTCTTAATGCATCAAAACCATAGATCTGACCTCCTAGGGTCCATTTTATACGTAAAGTTCCAATCTTGACGTCCATGCATGGGGGTTTTTGGCTCAAAAGCCATAAAAGAGGTATATAAGAAGCATGGGGTGCTTATGGAAACAAAGTTGGCACCTTTTTGCCATAAGGACCCCCAATAGCTCCATATCTGGACTGCAACTCCAAGCACACCCACAAAATCCGATTTTAGTTTCTCTAAACTCATAAAAAGGGTAGAAATAGCCCCAAACAAAATATAAGAGATAGATGGTCAAGGTTCTAGGTTTTTACCTTGAATGAGATGAGAATGGAGCAAAACCTCTGGATCTTCTTGCTTCTACTTGAACTCCCAAGCTTCCTTCCTCCTTTCCGACTTCAAAAACACACAAAAAGGTACCAACAAGCTCAAGAACACTCAATAATGGCTAGGGTTTCGAGTTAGGGTTTTTTATGGGTTGGGAGGGACGATGGAGGCTGGTTTGTGGTGTTATAAGTTGTTTAAATAGGGTGCAAACCCAAATATTAGGGTTTTGTCCAGACAGCTCCTACTCGTCGAGTTGGTCCCCCGACTCGTCGAGTAGATCACTAAAACCCCCGCATAATGTCGAGTCTACTCGACGAGTTGGGCCTCCAACTCGCCGAGTCCCAGAGTAGAATACCAAAACACTTGAATTTAAATACGTACCAGGAACCAAGTGTTACAGATCTCCCCCACTTATTTTAGACTTCGTCCTCGAAGTCTGCTACTGAGTCCTGAAAAAGCTTGGGGTAGTGCTCCCTCATCTCGTCCTCCGACTCCCAAGTCCATTCTGAGCACTTGTGGTGGTGCCATTGCACCTTCACCAGCTCCACCCTCTTGTTCCTTAGATCCTTCGACTTCCTGTCGAGGATCGCCATAGCCCGCACAATGTAGTTCAGGCAGTCATCCACCTGAATATCCTCCAAAGGCACCACTGCCGAATCGTCCACCAGACACTTCCGTAACTGGGAGACATGATAAGTGATATGAATCTGACTGAGTTTGGCTGGAAGGTCCAACCTATATGCCACCTTGCCCACCCGGGCGACGACCCTGAAAGGTCCAATGTAGTTGGGGTCCAACTTGCCCCGCTTCCTGAACCGAATGACGCCTTTCCAAGGCGACACCTTCAGGAGTACCATATCCCCAACCTGGAACTCCAGGTCTGAACGATGCCTGTCGGCATAACTTTTCTGCCGACTCTGAGCGGTCTGAAGCCTGCTCCGCACCTGTTGGATCTGCTCCGTAGTCTTGAGTACCACTTCGGTACTCCCCATGACTCTCTACCCAACCTCACCCCAGAATATCGGGGTCCTGCATTTCCTCCCGTACAACATCTCGAAGGGAGGAAGATCAATACTCAAATGATAGCTGTTGTTATAGGAAAATTCAGCCAAAGGAAGGTAAGTATCCCAACTATCTCTGAAGTCTAAAACACACACCCGCAGCATATCCTCCAGAGTCTGGATGGTCCGCTCACTCTGACCATCCGTCTGCGGGTGAAAAGCGGTGCTAAAGTGCAGACGAGTACCCAGCTCATCATGAAACTTCTTCCAGAACCTGGAAGTGAACCGCACATCCCTGTCAGAAATCACGGAGATTGGCACTCTGTTTCGGGCCACAACCTCCCGAATATAGATGTCGGCCAACCTCTCGGCCGAAATGCTCTCCTGGATCGGTATGAAATGGGCACTCTTGGTCAACCGGTCCACGATGACCCATATCGAATCCACTCCCCGAGCGGTCCTGGGAAGCTTGGTGATGAAATCCATGGTAATATCTTCCCATTTCCACATGGGGATGTCCAGCGGCTGCATCTTGTCGTGAGGCCTCTGGTGCTCAGCCTTGACCTTCCTGCAGGTCAGGCATCTCTCAACATACCAAGCTACATCCCGCTTCATACAGGGCCACCAATAATCAGGACGAAGATCTCTATACATCTTTGTCGCCCCGGGATGGATGGAAAACTTGGATTTGTGCGCCTCCTGCATCAATACCTGGTGCACACCTCCATGATATGGGACCCACACTCTACGGTGTAGTGTAAACAATCCGCGGCTGTCATAATCGAATGAGGAAACCTGGCCCACAATAAGCTCACTCTTATGATGTTCCTCCTTCATAGCCTCCTGTTGGGCCTCTCGATTCCGCTCCAACAGCGGAGTTACCACGGTCATCCTCATGCAGATGTCTCTGATCGGCGCTGCCTTGCGGCTAAGCGCATCGGCCACGACATTGGCCTTCCCCGGGTGGTAGAGGATCTCACAATCATAATCCTTCACCACATCCAGCCACCGACGCTGCCTCAGGTTCAGATTCGGCTGATCCATGAGATACCTCAAACTCTTATGGTCCGTCTAAATGGTACAACGGACCCCATAGAGATAATGACGCCAAATCTTGAGGGCGAAAACAACTGCCCCCAACTCCAAGTCTTGCGTCGGATAGTTCGCCTCATGAGGCTTCAGCTGCCTCGAAGCGTAGGTGATAACATGCCCCATCTGCATCAATACTGCGCCCAAACCTGAGATGGACGCGTCACAATACACAACAAAATCCTCCACGCCCTCTGGCAGGGCTAAGATTGGCGCCTCGCACAACTTCTGCCTCAATATCTCGAATGCGGCATGTTGCTCAGGCCCCCAGCGAAAGACCACAACTTTCCTTGTCAACCGGGTCAAGGGCACGGCTATCTTGGAGAAGTCCTGAATGAATCTCCGATAATAACCTGTCAGTCCCAGGAAGCTCCGAATCTCAGATAGAGACCTCGGGACCTCCCACCTCATCACGGCCTCCACTTTGGCCGGATCGACCGAAATCTCGTTCTGGTTGACAAGGTGCCCAAGAAACTACACCTCGATCAACCAGAACTCACATTTGGAGAACTTGGCATACAAGCTCTCCCTCCTCATGGTATCCAAGACCTCCCGCAAGTGCTCCTCATGTTGCTCCCGAGTCTTGGAATAGACCAGGATGTCATCAATGAAAACTATCACAGATCGATCTAACATCGGTCTGCACACCCGGTTCATGAGATCCATGAACGCGACTGGAGCATTGGTGAGCCCGAAAGGCATCACCACAAACTCATAATGACCATATCGTGTCTGAAAGGCAGTCTTCTACACATCCTCCTGTCGGGCATAGCCGGGAGCTGGGCTCCTCCTCGGTATCTTTCAACCGGTAACCGGGAACTAACCTCCCCTTCGGTATCTTCCAACCGGTAACTGGGAGCTACCCTCCCCATCGGTATCTTTCAGCCGGTAACTGGGGACTATTTCACACCCTACTACTGCTAACACATATCAAGCACAGTAAACATATCAAGCGCAATAATCATATCAGGCACAATAAACATATCTCATATCAACACTAGATAATTATCACAAAGACAATCATCTATCCAACACTCTTACTTGTGGGACGGCATTGTGGCCGTAGACCCACTACTACTAGGAGAAGACTCACCTCAAAGTCGTGTAGTGTCTGTACTGATCTCGGTATGAAAACCAACTCTCCTCGAATCCTCAATCCCTACACAACAACTTTTCTAACTTATCAGTTCATCCTCGTAACCCTTACAAGGGTCAACTCAAGTCCAAGACAACGTCAAGGTAAACACCTTGGTCGATGGTCAAACATCTGGTCAAAGTCAACATCTGGTCGACTCGACTCGCCGAGTTGGTCCACCAACTCGCCGAGTCCCCATATCCACAAAATGCCATAATCCGGTCCCTACTCGTCGAGTCTAGCAAGAGCTCGACGATTTCGCCTTCAACAACACATCGGAATATCTTCAACCGACTCGCCGAGTTCGTCTTTGAACTCATTGAGTTCATCTTCATCCATATGAAGGTGTTCAGTCTATGACTCGCCGAGTTCTTCTTGAACTCGTCGAGTCCATCTTCATGTGGTTGAGACATTGTCTTGAATTCGTCGAGTCTGTTCATCCACTCGTCGAGTCCTATGATTTCCAGGTCCAAAACAAACCCCTAGAAGGCTGATTGTTCATTCCACTCAACCAAAACCATTTCCAGAAGACGTTTGGGGGGGGGGAAATGCGTCCCGACTCGCCGAGTCACCCAAGCGACTCGCCGAGTCTCTCTTTGTCCAAAACTATACAGTCGATTATAATGGTTCTTAATGCATCAAAACTATAGATCTGACCTCCTAGGGTCCATTTTATACATAAAGTTCCAATCTTGACGTCCATGCATGGGGGTTTTTGGCTCAAAATCCATAAAAAGAGGTATATAAGAAGCATGGGGTGCTTATGGCAACAAAATTGGCACCTTTTTGCCATAAGGACCCCCCCAATAGCTCCAGATCTGGAGTGCAACTCCAAGCACACCCACAAAATCCGATTTTAGCTTCTCTAAATTCATAAAAAGGGTAGAAATAGCCCCAAATAAAAATATAAGAGATAGATGGTCAAGGTTCCAGCTTTTTACCTTGAATGAGATGAGAATGGAGCAAAACCTCTTGATCTTCTTGCTTCTACTTGAACTCCCAAGCTTCCTTCCTCCTTTCCAACTTCAAAAACACATAAAAAGGTACCAACAAGCTCAAGAACACTCAATAATGGCTAGGGTTTCGAGTTAGGGTTTTCTATGGGTTGGGAGGGACAATGGAGGCTAGTTTGTGGTGTTATAAGTTGTTTAAATAGGGTGCAAACCCAAATATTAGGGTTTTGTCCAGACAGATTCTACTCGTCGAGTCGGTCCCCCGACTCGTTGAGTAGATCATTAAAACCCTCTCATAATGTCGAGTCTACTCGACAAGTTGGACCTCCAACTCGCCGAGTCTCAGAGTAGAATACCAAAACACTTGAATTTAAATATGTACCAGGAACCAGGTGTTACAAAAGACCTCTAGAATTTGTTCCCCCTCCTAGGGAGGTTCTAGAATTGATCAATGTTCAATCTTTTGAAGATTTTCATCTTTAGTCCTTCCACTTTTAATTATTCCAATTAATCCTAGAATTAATTCCAATTAATTTCTGATTAATATAATTAAACAATACAATTTCTAATTAATATATTATTCTCATAATACATTAATAAGTTATTTATTTTGATTTCTAATTAAGTTATTAATCACGTAATAAATTAATAAATCGGTCTCTCTCTCTAAAAGTCATCCTTTTCAATTACTAGGTTTGAGAGCAACCCAAAATGACTTTGCTAATAATTCAAGATTATACTAATTTAGTTATTAGCTTAGGCACCTAATTCAACTTCCTTTCACTTGGATAAGTCTAAAACTAAATTACTGGTATAACTTCTAAATTAAACAACAAAGAGTGCTTCCATAGCAACTGTCGAACTTTGAACTAAACAGACATTGGTCCTAAGATAAGTGATCAAATATTCTTTCGTTAATCTAGATATCGTATAGACATGAGACATGGATTATAATCAATCTCATTGTCCAAGTTTGTTTCCCGATTTATTGATTTGTGATGACTTCATAAGACTTCTAATTGAACACCTCAATTTAGTCCTGGATGGGCCCAGCACTATAAGTCAACACCAAATCACCGAAGGGCCCACAAATAAAAATTTTCCCGTTAAGGCAAAATGAACGAATAAACTTTGACTCATATGCTTGTATCTTTTACTCACAAAATATCACATGACACTGCGTTTTATAACATCATGTTACTGATGCGTTTTCGCAATACCAATGTACAACCGACTTGTAAATTACAACTCATATATCTCAGTTTTAAGAATATAAGATATTATCGTCTCAGAATTACTCGTGATAGAATCCATGAAGTAATTCTATGAGTGTGGGTTTATCAAATACTCAAATCTCCATTTTCTAAGTACTCATGAACATTACAGCAACATAATTGTTATGTCTAAACTCCTTATACAAACTACAATCCAATTCATGATAGTCTTCATTCATTACTTACTTCCCAAAGTATGAGTGATTGTGGAGCTTCAAATAATTAAATTATTCAGGAAGTAAAACATGCAAATTGAAACACAATAATAAACTAATTAACTATGATCTCAAAACTATTGAATATAAATAATCTCTATTATTTAATCACCATAATTATTACGACTTTATTCATTGCAAAATGTTTCGTGTAATCAACTAACTAATTGAATCAAAAATCAGTCATGCCATGTTATGAACATGCATACTGTGCCTCTCTATGGTCTTTCATTTGTGAACAGATCGAATGGACACTATTCCAATGATGCTCATTTCACAATCCAAATTCTTGTCACTGTCTAAAATGTATTGGAATTCCAACCTTACATGCATTGACCTTCTGTGATGTCGAGGCTTCAAAGTCACAGAGACTAAGCCAACAATATTACAAAATGTTCCATTGGAACTTTGTCACTAGAAAAAATTTCATGGTAATGAAGTTTCAAATTCAAGGTACACTCCTTGAACACTGCTCTTGCATTAAAGTTTTCAATTCACATTTAGACTTAATAATCAACTCCCATTATGGAAACTTTTCCATATTCCCATACGACCATCAATTTTGACCAGGAATCATCTCAATCAAAAAAATGTCATTATGGTCCTCCTAAACAATACCATACTTCCAACTGTCCACAAGCGATCAATCTTGAGTAAACCTTAGAATGTTCTTGACAGTTGTTTAACAACTTTAGTCACACAAAATTCTAGTCCTTTTTCTCACAATGCTCTGAAAAATTAGAATAAGTGAATATTATAGCATATTTAATTATCCTATATCCAAAGCATATGGGACTCGATTCATTATGTCTCACATAAGGATTTCATATATGTTCAATCTTTTTCTATTATATTATCATATATTGAATCTCCTATGTTGAACCATTTCAACATGATATTCATATACGTCTATGACTAAGTTCTATTAAAGTATACAATCTAAACCTTTAAATTTGAAAGGAAGTACGAGTGCCCTCTCCCTTAAGTCTATCATAGCGAAACAATTTCCAAACTTTCCAACTTGCAAATTGAAAACTTTTGCTCCTTACAAACAGCATCGTCAACATGCAATACTTAGCATAACAGTTATGTTCCCACTAGCTTTGATATGTACCCAGAAATCAACTGGACTTCCAGAAATCAATTCTCTTGACTTTCTTCCTGAAGTACGGATTTCTATTATGTGATGCTTCGATATGTCTCCAACTAGAATTCTTAAGCTTACACACCTTCATTGGATAGCTTACGTGTGTGTTTAAATCCTTTCAAAACTAATAGATATATGTCTTGAAAGTTCAACAATTCCTTTCCATTCCTCACAAATCAAAATATGAAGAGGGATGTCGTAATCATATTGTGAATTTGAGAATGCAATTGACACAACCAACATCCATACTGATCTTTATCAAATCTTTTAAACTCTACTAGCAAAAGTATTCCCTCACAATCATTTTCATTATTTAAAGTGAAACCTTTTCCACCTAGACTTTATGGTGCATACGTTCCCATCTATGTGAATCTATCATTTCCAACCTATAGTCATAAGAAAAGGTTTAGGACAAAATCAAATTCAAATTTAGCTTTCTTCATGGACTGAACTTCGATATTCTAAATTTGTTGCCCTCTGGTAGCACAAGGGCCTACCAGTGCTTCCGTGTTGTAAGCAGCTCAACCATATTGGTTAATGTAATTTCACTGACCAATGCGCTATCCTTTTGTAGTTAAATTAAAAACATAGAACTCATAATGTAACATCAGTCAAATTTAGGTCAAAGATAATTCCCATAAATATGAAAAAAAACATATTATAATCAATTTACTTTAATCTTTAACGAAATTTTCATTCAACACTACAAGTCTGTACGATTCCAAAAATATATAGAACATCTAAATCTGACTTCGCATGAAGAAGTTATGATAAATTCTAACACTATAGCCTCTATAACAATAGGATTTTAAAATATACTTAGAGCTAGCCATTGGAATCTAAAAGAAAGTTGTAGTACTCGGAAATACCTACACATGGATATAAAGAACGTCAAAAGGGGAGCTCGTATGCAAAAGTTATGATCTTCCGAAGATGTAACAGTCTGAGAGCATGACACATGGTAGAAACCCTAGCCGCCTTAGCTCATGATGTGAGCATGTAATCTCATGACGTGAGAGTTCTCAAGGACACTAATCAAGGCTAGAAAACACTTGGTAAGGCTACGTGATGACTCATGGAACCTCACAACGTGAGCATATCATTCTCACGACATGAGATGTTAACCGGACACCTTCCGAAGCTAGAAACGCAAATGGCAAGTCTACGAGGTGATACAGCCATGGCTCACGACATGAGCTTATCATTCTCACGGCGTGAAAGGGCCTTGGATAGCCTATAAATAGCAAGTCCGACCCTAACTCTCATTACACTAAATTTTCTTTCTCTCTCTCTCTCTCTCTCTCTCTCTCTCTCTCTCTTGTTTGTTGAAGGCGTTCCTTGTCCCGAGCCCGACGATCACTAACCATTTTTCATTTAGATTCTATAGATCACGCTACTAGGGTGAGTTTCACGGCCCCACTTTTTAAATGTTTTCGGGGGGAAATGCATTCTAAATATTATGTATAAGTTCATATTATTCTTATATGATCGTATGTTCGGATCAACATAAAACTTTATTAACATGGATATATTAGTTTTAAATCATATATACTTATGATATATTGGATATTTTAAAATTATACAACTACTGGTATGTTGTCATCATAAGTTTTACGTTGGTTAAAAACTTGATATTGATCTATATAATTGATAAATTGAAGTCATCTTTGACTTGTTAAGTGTGTTGTTATTATTGGGTTTATGTTAGATAAAACCTGGTTTTTACTTCAAGTTATAGTTCTTGTACTGCCTAAGTCTAGTAACTTAGGGTTTTAGACACGAATATGCTTTCACTGTTAGAACTATAGGAACGCGACAAAGTCTACATGAGCTATTTAATTCATAAACTAAGACTGGAAATCTTAGGGGAAAACCTCTGACCTGTAACCGCTAATCCCGTGTGAGCGAGGAAGTTGTGTATAGATCTATACGAGTTGACACCCCCACTCGTGGTTGTTAGCTACAACCTATGCTTTATGAAACCCCTCGGGTGAAGAACTGACCTTTTTATTTTGTTTTATTGTGGGCCCGATGTCGATGAAGCGTGCAGAGTATTTGTATTGGTGGAATCCTTTGTGGCCCCAATGGCGAAATTCTTTATGGCACCAATGGTGGAATCATGTGTAGCACCAATGGTGTGATCCTTTATAGAACCAATGGTGGAATCTTTTGTGGCACCAATGGTGGGATCCTTTGTAGTACCAATCAGAGGTCTTGTATGTCATATAGCAGTGGTTATGGACTCATGGTAGCACAATTTTACTCTAGAAACATTATACTTTGTCGATATACAAGTATTAATGTTATGTATAAGTTTCCCAAACACTTATACTCTAAGTACAAGAAACTTGTAGGTATTCTACTTATTCATTAGGTAAACAATTATATCTAGCACACACACTCATATAGAATTGAAATAAGATTTATACGTAGTAACCTTCCTTGATCTAGGATTATAAAAACCTAGACTCATAGTATATGCGAATTGTAGGTATATCACTTATTTAGTAAGTAAACCAGTATACCTAGGATATATACAATGTGTTGGAGATAAGTATGAGTCAGAATCAGACTTTCAAACTGTAACATCCCAAAAATACAGGCCAAAAATTTCATTTTTAAATACGTTATTATAAAACCAACAGTATAATAAAACATCCATGATATCGTGTCATGTCAAAACCAAAGTAGAAATAATCAAAACATGTTATCATAAAACAATATAAGAGTGTAATCCCAAAGATCTCATGTGCGGAAAACCATAGTCTGACGCGATGCAATCCAGCCGGCTCCTTTCCTTTAAAAACGAGTACCTGAAACCAAAACTGTAAATCGTAAGCACGAAGCTTAGTAAGTTCCCCCATCATACCACATACCATATAAAGACATAATGCCTAGCATATCTGGGTGCTGGCCTCCCCTTCGGTATCTTTCAACCGGTAACTGCCTAGCATATCTGGGTGCTGGCCTCCCCTTCGGTATCTTTCAACCGGTAACTGCCTAGCATATCTGGGTGTTGGCCTCCCCTTCGGTATCTTTCAACCGGTAACTACCTAGCATATCTGGGTGCTGGCCTCCCCTTCGGTATCTTTCAACCGGTAACCGGGGACTATTTCACCTCCTACCACTACCACATAATAACATAACACATATATCATAAACTGTCTAGCGTAACTGGGTACTAACTACCCCTTTGGTCCTTTCGACCGGTACTGGGGTCTAACCTACCCCCTCCTATCACATAACATATAACATCATAGCATACTAGCACATAATCATAACAGATAGCAACATACCAGATAATTATCACAAAGACAATCATCTAACAAACAACTCCTACTAGTGGGTCGGCATTATGGCCTTAGACCCACTTCTACTGGAAGGTAACTCACCTCACACTGCTGAAGTCCCGTAGACATAACCCCCAGCTGCTGGATGACAGATTCCCGAACTGTCAATGTCAAAACATCACCCAATTAATAATTGGGTTCCAACACATAACCATAAATACATACTTGGGGGTAAATACTACTTTACCCCTAACTCAGCTTTATTCAAGCCCAAGGCCCAATCCAAACGCCCAAAAGTCAACTATGAGTCAAAGCCCAACATATGGCCCAATTTTCCAAATTGGGCCCAAACCTTTACAAGGTCTTACCATCAGGCCCAACCATTTAGTCCAGTCCAACAGTCGACATTCTAATGGCCCAATATCACATAATCATAAAGGCCCAAACTATGGCCCATCTATGGCCCAATTTTCCAAATTGGGCCCAACTCCTCATACGGGCCTTACCTGAAAGCCCATTAATTATTCTAGTCCATTTGCTTGATCTTGGATGGCCCATTAATAATCCAATCATCAAGGCCCAATAGAAAGGCCCAACAATAAACCCACGCATAACGAACCAGCTTCAATTTCGATCTAAATGGCTCTCCGAGCGGCCCATGGCGTCTCCGGCCGGCGACAACGTTCTGGTGGCGTTCCAATGGCGAGGTGGTCGCTGGCGGCCTCGCCTGATCGGAAAACAAACGAGAAGAAGAGGGAGATGGCGACTGAGGTCCGGCGTCTCACAGCGGAAATCAATCCTCCGAGGGACGTGCTCTCGCTCCGACGTGGGGAGGAAGGACTCCGGCGACTGGCTTCAACGGTGGCTGGAATATCTCTCATGGCGACGGTTGAAGGTAAGGAGTAAGGTGGCGGCTAGGAGGGTTACGCTTTTAGGGTTTGGGATGCTAGGGTTATAAGCATGGAGAAGGTAACGGGTTTAATACCCGTGTCCCATACAAAATTCATGAGGATTGTTACTTCCCGCCCCTCCCATCTCTAATATTTTCATTTGTAGTCCAATATTTACACTCCAGCCCCCTGACTCTAAAATTCCTTTCAACACAAGTCCAAAGAAATTGCCAAACAGCCCCTAGCATCAGAATTTTATTCATAATTGGTCCAGAATTTACATTTTAATCCCCATTTCCATATTTTAATACATTCGAGTCCCGATAACAACCAGTCTTATCAACTTACTATCACCTTAGAGCTAAATTAAAATAATATAAAATACATCTCGAGGTTTTACGGCCATTATTATTTATTTTATTGGTTTATTTATTTATTTAAATAAATAGGGTGTTACAACTCTCCCCCACTTAAATTAGATTTCGTCCTCGAAATCATTCCTTATCCTTCCTTACACGCCCAACCACTCTAGTAACATGGTCACCATCCTGGGCACACCCTAGCCTTCCGAGAGTAGCCGTGACCAATCTTCGCAAGACCTAAAATCCTCATATGAACGAATTTCTCGCAATAAGATCACATCTACTCCTTCTAAAATCTGATGTCTTGAGACGGTCTGAATCCCTGACAGACCGCTCATAAAGGATCATTATTGTTGAATCTAGTTTGTTTAATCCTCAACTGACTACTTAACTTCTGATAACTCGAGGTTCCCACTATAAACATGATCACAAACCTAATTATCTCTGCAGATCACTTGTACCTGGCCAAGGCTCAGATACTCTTGTTGTGAGTGACTTGTCACTCCCCAATCATCTAGTTATTCCGTCCGTACTCGCAACCTGAAGCACAAATGCTAACACTGCCCAAACGCTGAAACTGCTCGAACACCGAACTGCCTGAAGCAGTATGCTGCTACATATTTGCTTCCCAAAATGTATCGAGACCTTCCTGGTCTCAATTCATCTGTTAGTCGTCTGAAATACCAGGTTCCGGCCCGACTGCGGAGCCAAAGGATCCTCACCTAGTTGTCTCACACGACTCCTGAACGAAATCCTTCTCTGGAACTAGTTGCCACTAGTTATCATGCCACTATGGCTCTAACAACCTCCTGATCTAACCGATCGGGTCCATGCGTCGAATCCTGACGTCACCAAATACAGGCAAAAAGTGATTGCTACCTAACTGATGGTAGCCTTACATCACAAACGACCGTATACGGTCCATTGCTTCCCTGTTTCCATAATTGTAGTGACATTACTACGGTCGTATCGCTGGCTCAACCAGGTCTAACCCATCTGGGTAATTCCATAAACCAATACGTGGACTCACCACGTCATCACTACTACACCCGAACTGGTGGGTACTACTGCTCCTTATGCGATCTGACAATGCGCTCATGCTATCTACTAAACTAGTGAATACTACGGCTACACCCGCAGTCTTACAACATTCTATCACTATCTGACCGCTAGTGAATGCTACGGCTACCCCCATAGTCTTACAACACTCTAACACTATCTGGCAACTTGGTGAATGCTACGGCTACACCCGCAGACTTACAACACTCCTCACACTATCTGCCAACCTGGTGAATGCTACGGCTACACCCGCAGACTTACAACACCTTCAATGCTAACAGACTGTTAGTGAATGCTACGGCTACCCCTGTAGTCTTACAACACTTTCCATATTGGGTCGAACACGCACTCGACCTAACACACAACTGAACTTGAGTCCTAACTGGAGCTCTAACCTGGTTCCCGAAACCCACTGTCTGAGAGTCTCAAAGACTGCCTGCTGCTCAGGCCCCCAACGAAAGGCCACCAATTTCTTGGTCAGTCGGGTCAAAGGAACCGCAATCTCGGAGAAGTCTCGTATAAATCTCCGGTAATGACCTTCTAGACCCAGGAAACTCCGAATCTCAGATGGAGGCCTCGGAATCTCCCACTGCATCACGGCCTCTATCTTGGCCGGATCAACCAGAATACCCTTCTGGTTGACAAGGTGCCTAAGAGATTGCACCCAGCGCAACCAGAACTCACTTTTGGAGGACTTTATAGAAAGTCTCTCCCCCACTTAGATTCAACTAAGTCTTTACGGCACACGAGAATTGAAGGATTCCCATTCCTTCTTACTTCCTAATAGTCCACTACCGACAGTGTGAGCTTACCAATGCTAGCGATTAATCACCGGTTAAACCTTAAGATCGCCCATACTCGGAAATCTTGATGAGTACTCTTGAAAGCTAGTCCAGTCTGACACCTCAATCCACCTCCTATCCAGACAACTAGAGGCCCTAGTCTTCACTCTGGCTAACGAGTCCTCGTTCCCACTTCCAATCTCGCAGCACCACTGAACTTTATCCGTACACAGTCCATGCGAAAATACAATTCTCTTGAACATCCGATGACCAACCACTTATGCATCTAACTCCCGCACCTGACATCACAATCTACGTGCTACTAATCCTATCTTAGCAATAGTAGTGCCTTGAACTCCAAAGTTCATCCATAGACAAATTCTACCATATACGACAAATGATAGAATCACTGAACTCTGAATTTACTGGAGAACTATCGCTCTAATCCTGACCCAATATTCTCTGAATAATACTCCAACACAGATCCCGACAAAGATCTGGGATAAGAACGGTACACGCGGAATCCACTCCGCAAGATACATCCCTCTGTAGGTTCATCAAGTACTTTCGGCATGCAGATTGGCATATGACAATCCTTGATAACCCATACAGTAGCAGAAACCGACCTAATATCTGACTTGTCCCAACTCACTCAAATTCTGAAGCGGTACGTATCCCAAACATTCATCTATCAGTAGAAGAAGATGACATACCCGCAACATCTGGAGGAATACTGATCACCTTCAGCTGACATGATCAACCTCGCTACCCTGCAGTAGCCTAAACCCTTGGAGCGACAAACTCCCTTGTGCACTTTCCTATACGTGATGTGTTGGATTAATGTCTAAGTCCATAACTATATTTGGTATGTACTTGACCCGACCCGGCATGGTCCATTTGGGTTGCACTTCACCGACACAATTTATATGGATAGTCTTTTGAGAATAGTATATTTATGATTTATATTAATATATTATAAGTTTTAATATATTAATATATAATCATATTATTTAATTAGTATTGATCGAGAATTAATTTATAATTAATTAAGTGATCAAAAGGAACTAATTAAATATGGACTCTTAGATATATATGTGTAGTGGGCCAAGTTCATTTAGGTTGGGCTAAGTCTTCATGGATAGTCCATGGAGCTTTAACCCATGGATCCTAGGAAATGAAAGGTCATGGGTATTAGGGTTTAACCCTAATCCTCCACACTATATAAAGGGTCTTATGGTTCATGAAATTATGCTAGTGGCTAGTGTGGATACACTAAAGAGGGCAATAACTGATTTCATAGTGTGAGCCAAGTATCCATATTCTCTAAAGGTTTTCCAAGGTGTTTTGGTGATTTGTGATTCCACTTGAGGCTTCTACACTATTGGGGCTAAGCTCTTAAAGCTTGAAGACATCAAGCTACATCAAAAGGTATGTCATCTAACTAGAACTTTGTAGTATAGGTGCTTCATAATATGCTAGTTAGGATGAAACCTTGGAATATTTAATATTTGCATGTATAATAGAGAAAACATAGATCCAAGGTTTATAGGGTTGCATGTACACCATAGGAGTGTTAGAATGCTCAAAACCCAACAGTGGTATCAGAGCCATGGGTTGTTTTCTGTTATATTGATGCAAATGTTTTATTTTCAAAGTTGGAAAAAAAAGGAAAAAAACATGACGTTTGTCAAATTTTAAGATAATTACTTGTTTTTGTGAAAAACTAATTATTTGTAAAATTTGAATCATTTGCTATATGAGTTGAATTAGGTCAAATTTAGTAAAAGATAAAATGATATGATTATTTTATTAGTTTTAAAAGTTTGATCTAAAGAGTTTTTTGAAACCTCCATAAGTTATGGATATGAAAAGGTTTTAAAAAAATTGATTCAAAGTTTTTTATGGAGTTACAAAACTTAGTCTTAATGTTTTAAAGAATTCCATAACTTGTTCTTAAGTTATGGAACATGAAAAGTTTCATCATAAAACAAGTATTTAACTCCATAAGTTATGGAATCCAAAAGTTTTCAAGAGTTACAAAACTTGCCCTCAAGTTTTGGAATTTGGAAAAAGTTTTTTTATGATAAAAAAAAAGAATTGAATTCTAAAACTCTTGGGTTCATAACTTAAACAATTAATTAAATGGTTTTAATTTTGAATTTAATAATTGGAATTATGATGTTTTTATTGAATAATTCAATTAACTCTTATAGACTTTATTAATAGATAATTAAAGTGTTTAATTAAAAGAGAATTAATAATTCCATAATGACATGGTTTAAATTTAATTAAATTAAGAGTATAGTTTAATTAATAGATTAAACCACCAAGTATTTTAAATGTCTAAAATACACCCTTATACTATTATAATATTAAAAGTTTAATATATTATATGTATAAGAGCAAGTCGTCTTACCATTAGTAGACCTCATTCTCGAAGCCGGTCTATAAGGGGGTATAAGGTTGTTGCCTATAAAATGGCAGCTTAATGGATGTCCACTCTCACCCACCGCTTCCTTGACTGGTGGAGGGTCGTTAGCCGAACAGGTAGGACAAGGACTATAATTCTCCTTTCATTAAAAGTATTAATGATAAATACTAAGTAACTAAACCTTTTATTAATTCTCAATCTTAGTTACTTAGGAAAATGTGAATAAGGTGCTAATCCATGAAATTACACTTTGCACTTTGTTTAAACCGTTAGTGGAGCGTGTGTGGTTAACCGGCACACTAACCTGGATTTAACAAAGTAGGCAAAGGGTAACTTAATATTTATCATAGTATCGGTGGAGCTCGTGTGGTTAACATACACATCGATTGAGGGGTAAATATTAAGGGTACCAAGTATATTTGCATGGTTACTTCACACCTTGTTTTGTGATCATCGGCATCCCAGTCACAAAACCTGAAGGGCACACTCGAGATTGAAACATGCAATTGAAAAGTTCAATGAATCTCAAAAGATCTAGGAGTTTCAAATCCAAGTAAAAACCTAATTAAATTATTTCGTTTTTCATGGTGGAAATTGGTAAATCGTCATATACCTACCTTCAACTATTTTATAACTCGGATTACGGCATCCCTCTTCCAGTTATAAATAGGTTGTTGGATCCTAGCCTTAATATTTCATATTGGGTGTTATATTAAGGACTTTAGATCAACTATCTTGAATATCTCCCAAAAGATGTCGAGTTCAGACATCTATGATCTTCCCAAATCTCTTGGAACTTTACTTCCTCCACCTCCTCCAATTATTCTCCCTAACCCACAAGTTCAAGGTCACTGAAGCCCTAATGGCAAGCAAGGTCTATGTGTGATCACATCTTAGAGATGAAGTCACATATTGACAAGCCGGGAGAGTTGGGTTTCAAAGTCTTGAGAAAGTTGGATGTTCAATCACTTTCTAAGTCACATAGTGAGTTCCTTTGGGACTACTATGATACAGACTATGACATGAACCTTAATGATCATATCTATTTGCTTGGTGCTGCTGAATCAGCAATGATTTGGAACGATAGTGAAGCAAATTTGATTAGAAGATCAACTTCCCAAAAACTTTATGGACAGTGACAATGGTGACACTGGAAATCCAGAAAAAGCATTCTCTTCCCAATGGAAAGGGATTGGCCATAGTCAACCCGGTTGACCAAATGGTAAAGAGAAAGGCTAAGTCTGAGATGGTCCCATTACCAAAGGGTCCATATGTTTATTTTGCCAAAGGAAGGGGCGTTGATTGCAAAGATGCCAAATTTACCTAAGGATGTTAAAGTCAATAAGTTTGACTCTACATCAGGTAGAGCCCATTATCTAACTCTGTTAAGTTCTATTCAGAGATCCTCATTACATGATGTGACTGGGTCACATGTTGATGTTTTAAGAATCAAAGAATAGAGGGAAATATTAAAGGAAGTATATGCTGATTCTGATCGCGAAGGTGGATTTCGATCGCATCAGAATTTTGAGCAGTTGCTTAAGAAGTTATGATATATTGCTAAGGAATAGATAACAATAATTTTCCATGTGGATTGTAAGGATAAGTTTTTCCGCAACGTTTTAAAATAAAATAAAATTGTTTAATTTTATTTATTTGAAGTATCCTTACAATGGCATTTGTGGAAAATTGTTGCTTATATGATTCCACTGACAGCAATATTGGAAAATGGATTTGATTCTTTCATTTGTGGTAGTGTCTAAATTTACCAAATCAGGAAAGTTCCTCATCACCCAAGTTTCAATTGGACCGAAACTTGGAATCATGCAAGTTGAATAGTATGATGAATGAGAACTTTCAATCATTGGAAAATCAAGACTAATTACTTGTTCACATGGATGTGTGAGTCAAGTGAAGGTCTAAAGGGATCGAGTACACATTCTTGTGCACTGGTCATGTCCACCACAAAGCTCGTTAAGACTATTTGATTTACTAAAGTTTAGTAAATATGGTTATACTTACAAGTTTAAGTATAATTCTGAAACATTGGAAAAGTCTCAATGTATGGCAGAATGAATGGGAAGAATCAAATTAGGCAGAAAGATAAAAGTTTCTCAAATCTAAAAAGATGGGAGAGTACTTTAGTATCATGTTTGTGATCATCTTAATGATTTAGAAATCATATCACAATTAGTCCTCTAAAGGTCATCTTAGTGCATTATTATGACTAAGAAGAGGAGTCATGAATTGTTGAAATGGTTCGATCAGGAAGATGATTCATACTTCGTTCCAAAACAATTCTTAGAGTCATACTCCAAGATTGTAACTTGAGTGACATATCTTAAAGAAAGGTTTAAAACACTTGTCAAATGTAAGAGTAAAAGTGTCCTACTCTTGTACATTTGAAATTGGTAAGTTGTGATGTTTTGGATAAAACAAAGACCAACTAAGGCTAATTGTATGAAGTGTTTGTCTTGATAAAGAATCCGCACTATCTCTTGAATATTTGGCAAGATAGTCTTATATGTCAAGAGGATAGTGGGAGTCTTAAAGATCCTAAAAAGAATTTCAAGAACTAATCAAGAATAAAACCTGAGGTTCTTCACTAGCACACGACTTGAGGTTTATAACCTATCGTGTTGACATATTCTGTGCCCATTCCAGTTAAAGTTGGCTTTGCATAGGAGTTCTGAAAGTTCTCAATTGGTTGCATAACAACTTGGAAGCAATGGCAGGCCTATACTGCCAGGTGTCAAGAAGTTAAGATTGCATAAGTTCAGTCCATATGAGTTTGGATTTGTCATTATCCTTGTCTTGTGACTATGGTTTTTGACGATTCACATGGATAAGAACACATACACCATAAAATCTAAGGGTCATAAGGTTTCTCTTCGATTCATGAAAATGATGGTGAGGAAACAATTCCACCAAGTAGATTTGAAGCAGATGGGAAAAGGTCTAAACAATTGAGACTATGTTTACGGCATCCCTTTTCATAGTTCTGAAATTGTTTAGACACACATGCATGCTATCTAAGGAAAGGTGTATGATTTTGATAAAGTTTTATCAAATCATCTCGTATCAGAAATCTGAACTTTGGTAAGAAAGTCAATAAAGTATTGATTTCTAGAAGTCCAACTGATTTCTGAGTACATGTCAAAGCTAGTGGGAGCATAAGTGTTATGCTAATAATCATCATGTTAGTGGGAGCATGATAATTATTGTTAGTGTTGCAAGTTTGCAATGTTAATTATAGAAAACAAAAGTTTCAATTCGTGAGGCTGCAGGGATTAAAAAAGTTGTTTTGCTATAATTAAGGGAGAGGATATACTTCATTTCAGTTCTAAAGGGTTAGATTGAGACCTTAATCATCCTTAGTCAAGAATATATATATGAATTTCATGTTGGATTGGTTCAACTTAAGGAAATTCTATATATTGCGTTCTCAAAATTCGATTATGATTACGACATCCCTCTTCATAGTCAAATTTTGAAAACATGGCAAATAAAAATATTGTAGCAAATGACTGGTCTAGAATCATGTCTTTATGTGAGACATCATGAATCGTGTACCATTTGCTTTGGGTACAGGATCGATTGCATGTGCTATAATATTTGTCATTTCTAAATTTTTCCAAATGCCCAGAGGAATTAAGAAGGGAAAAGGTCTAGAACTGGATATGACTAAAATGATTAAGCAATTGTCGAGGACAATCTGAGGTTTACCAAAGATTGGTTGCTCAGGGACAGTTGGAAGTATAGTGCTAATTTTGGAAGGACCATATTGACATATTCTGAAAAGAGGCATCTCTTATTCAGAAGTGATAGTCAAAATGAGAATATGGAGTTGTCTCCATAGGTGGAAGTTATCTGTGTAAGATTAGAAAACTTAATGCAAGAAGCATGTCCAAAGCAATGTACTTTGAATATGAGACTTAGTTTCCACGGAGTTGATCTCCATTGGAATACCTTATAATGACTGTTGACAAGTCTTTGTGACTTTGTACATATTCATTACAGGAGGGTCAGTACATATAAGTTTAAAATCTAAACAGATTTTGATAAATGATAGGAATTTGAAATTCTCACATTTTTCGATAAGGATTTGGGAGTGTGAAATTAGAATCATTGAAATTATGTTCAATTGGTTTATTTCACAAAGTAAGGATCATAGACAAACATAGAGTGCATACTTGGTGTATGGCAAAGCTATTGTTTAAGAAAAACATAGTATACATGCTTGGAGCATGGGACAACTAGAGTTTTTAATTCAAGTATAAAGTTGATAAAACCGAAACAATGAATAATGAGTAATCAGTATGGTGATAAATAAAAGTGTTTATTTATATTCATAGGGTTTGATACCATATTTGATTCATTTATTCTTGTGTTTCACTTTGCATGTTTTGACTTCCAGAATAACTAAGTCGCTCTTCCTGAATGATTAAGTTATTCAAACCATCCACAGTCGGTCATATGTTGGAAGTAGATATGAATCAAGACTGTCATGGGTTGGTTTGTAGAGGTCCAAGTTTGTGGACAAAGTGGTGCTACAACACTCATGAGTGCTCATAAGTTCTGAGTATTGGATTCAACCCGCGCTCATTTGAATCACTTCATGGATTTTATCACGAGTGATCATGAGACGATAATATCTTATATTCTTCAAACCTAGAGATATCAGTTGTTACTATGAGTTGGTTGTACATTGATTGCACGAAAACGCATTCGGTAAGTCGATGTTATAAAACGTGCCTTTGTGTATGATTCAACAAGTAGTAGAACAAGCCATATGAGTCGAAGTTTATCCATTCCTTTTACATTCGGGATAAAAGTGATATCTGTGGGCCCCTCGATGATTTAGCGATGACACATGTGAGTGCTTGGCCAAGCCAGGACTGATTTGATTTGTTCAATCAGTCAGTCATCATAAATCGAAAATCGGGAAACAACAAATGGACAGAGAGAATGATTATAATCCATGTCTCAGTCCATATGATATCTAGAATGGAGGAATATATGATCCCTTATCTAATGGACAAGTCATTGACAAAGGTCAGAGTTCATTGACAAGATCAGAATTCGACAGCGGCTTTAAGAGCTACGATTGCCAGTTGGTTTTTGAAGTCATACTCAATAATAGTTTTAGACTTATCCAAGTGGGAGACTGTTGGATTAATGTCTAAGTCCATAACTATATTTGGTATGTACTTGACCCGACCCGGCATGGTCCATTTGGGTTGCACTTCACCGACACAATTTATATGGATAGTCTTTTGAGAATAGTATATTTATGATTTATATTAATATATTATAAGTTCTAATATATTAATATATAATCATATTATTTAATTAGTATTGATCAAGAATTAATTTATAATTAATTAAGTGATCAAAAGGAACTAATTAAATATGGACTCTTAGATATATATATATATATATATATATATATATATATATATATATATATGTGTGTGTGTAGTAAGCCAAGTTCATTTAGGTTGGGCTAAGTCTTCATGGATAGTCCATGGAGCTTTAACCCATGGATCCTAGGAAATGAAAGGTAATGGGTATTAGGGTTTAACCCTTATCCTCCATACTATATAAAGGGTCTTATGGTTCATGAAATTATGCTAGTGGCTAGTGTGGATACACTAAAGAGCGCAATAACCGATTTCATAGTGTGAGCCAAGTGTCCATATTCTCTAAAGGTTTTCCAAGGTGTTTTGGTGATTTGTGATTCCACTTGAGGCTTCCACACTATTGGGGCTAAGCTCTTAAAGCTTGAAGACATCAAGCTACATCAAAAGGTATGTCATCTAACTAGAACTTTGTAGTATAGGTGCTTCATAATATGCTAGTTAGGATGAAACCTTGGAATATTTAATATTTGCATGTATAATAGAGAAAACATAGATCCAAGGTTTATAGGGTTGCATGTACACCATAGGAGTGTTAGAATGCTTAAAATCCAACATGTTGCACTGACTCTGGCCCTACTGGCCTTTCACCCGATGATCAGAAATCATGGGTCTCTTCCCGGGACCCTCTACTATACGCACCTGGCATGAACCTCTCTTCTCAAAGTGCTCTAAATCGATCTCGCATAAGCAACCTCTTGGAATTCATATCCTTAAGGGCCTGACACCCTGTCGCGCTTACTAGCTCACTTGCCCATGGCTAAGCTGCAACAACTGGTACATCCTCTGTCCCCAAACCGGGTCACAACTTCTCCCCCAAGCTTCTCGGATTTTCCAAGACTCTCACCGATTCGAGTATGGATCCTGTGCTTTTAGTAGTACGGGCCCAATACTACCTTCCACACCTATCCATACTTTCCTCAGCAATCCTTCTGAATCCTCCAAGTCACTTCCGCACTACTAACCAACTAAAACATATCCTAGGCTTTCCTAGGTTCCCGAACTCACCCAGTCCTCAGTTGCTGAAAGATTCTCAGTAATGTCAACTAGCTACCTCATGAATATAGCCACATGCAACAGAGATCAGATAATCCTTCAAGTAAAAGATCCATCCCTAGAACGGTTGGACTCAGGCAAGAGCTGCACAATAGGGTCAAATCCATCACTCTGAGATTATCTGGCATGTGTCCCATGTGACTTAGCATATTCACTTAATAGCTAGCTCACATTACTAAGAGTCCCACAAAGCATAAAGAAAACAGCATTCAGACAATGGAAAATCTAACCATCATATTCCAATCAAATCATTATATCCTCTAATCAGGAATCTGTACATGCAATTCAAAGGCTCATACAATCAGGCATAACCTAAACAGGCTATCCTATCACTGACTGATCAGTACTAGCATGCAAGTCTACAAGCACATACAATAGGCATATAAGGCATCCTCCTAGATCCTCAACCCTAATCTAGCACGCAGTTTTCATAATCATATCATAACATAACATATCATAACATGTATGGGTATCTTGGGGAAAACTTACTTGAGCTCGGCTGATTGCACGCATCACACACCTTGTTATTTTCAAAGTTCTTTTCTCTTTTCAAACCTCTTTTATAAAATGATTTTACTTTTGAAAATTTTCATACCAAGTCCTTAGTTTGAGTTCAGACACACCCGAGAGTGTGCCCGAATCCCTCAAACCAAGGCTCTGATACCAACTTGTAACATCCCAAAAATACAGGCCAAAAATTTCATTTTTAATTACGTTATTATAAAACCAACAGTATAATAAAACATCCATGATATCCTGTCATGTCAAAACCAAAGTAGAAATAATCAAAACATGTTATCATAAAACAATATCATAGTGTAATCCCAAAGATCTCATGTGCGGAAAACCATAGTCTGATGCGCTGCGATCCAGCCGGCTCCTTTCCTTTAAAAACGAGTACCTGAAACCAAAATTGTAAATCGTAAGCACGAAGCTTAGTGAGTTCCCCCATCATACCACATACCATATAAACACATAATGCCTAGCATTTCTGGGTGCTGGCCTCCCCTTCGGTATCTTTCAACTGGTAACTGCCTATCATATCTGGGTGCTGGCCTCCCCTTCGGTATCTTTCAACCGGTAACTGCCTAGCATATATGGGTGCTGGCCTCCCCTTTGGTATCTTTCAACCGGTAACTGCCTATCATATCTGGGTGTTGGCCTCCCTTTCGGTATCTTTCAACCGGTAACTGCCTAGCATATCTGGGTGCTGGCCTCCCCTTCGGTATCTTTCAACCGGTAACTGGGGACTATTTCACCCCTACCACTACCACATAATAACATAACACATATATCATAAATTGTCTAATGTAACTGGGTACTAACTACCCCTTCGGTCCTTTCGACCGGTATTGGGGTCTAACCTACCCCCTCCTATCACATAACATATAACATCATAGCATACTAGCACATAATCATAACAGATAGCAACATCCCAGATAATTATCACAAAGACAATCATCTAACAAACAACTCCTACTAGTGGGTCGGCATTGTGGCCTTAGACCCACTTCTACTGGAAGGTAACTCACCTCACACTGCTGAAGTCCCGTAGACATAACCCCCAGCTGCTGGATGACAGATTCCCAAACTGTTAATATCAAAACATCACCCAATTAATAATTGGGTTCCAACACATAACCATAAATACATACTTGGGGGTAAATACTACTTTACCACTAACTCAGCTTTATTCAAGCCCAAGGCCCAATCCAAAGGCCCAAAAGTCAACTATGAGTCAAAGCCCAACATATGGCCCAATTTTCCAAATTGGGCCCAAACCTTTACAAGGTCTTACCATAAGGCTCAACCATTTAGTCCAGTCCAACATTCGACATTCTAATGGCCCAGTATCACATAAGCATAAAGGCCCAAACTATGGCCCATCTATGGCCCAATTTTCCAAATTAGGCCCAACTCCTCATATGGGCCTTACCTCAAAGCCCATTAATTATTCTAGTCCATTTGCTTGATCTTGGATGGCCCATTAATAATCCAATCATCAAGGTCCAATAGAAAGGCGCAACAATAAACCCAAGCATAATGAACCAGCTTCAATTTCGATCTCAATGGCTCTCCGAGCGGCCCATGGCGTCTCCGGTCGGTGACAGCGTTCTGGTGGCGTTCCAGTGGCGAGGTGGCCGCGGGCGGCCTCGCCTGATCGGAAAACGAACGAGAAGAAGAGGGAGATGGCGACTGAGGTCCGGCGTCTCACAGCTGCAATCAATCTTCCGAGGGACGTGCTCTCGCTCCAACGTGGGGAGGATGGACTCCGGCGACTGGCTTCAACGGTGGCTTGAAGATCTCTCATGGCGGCGGTTGAAGGTAAGGAGTAAGGTGGCGGCTGAGAGGGTTACGCTTTTAGGGTTAGGGATGCTAGGGTTATGAGCATGGAAAAGGTAACGGGTTTAATACCCGTGTCCCATACAAAATTCGTGAGGATTGTCACTTCCCGCCCCTCCCATCTCTAATATTTTCATATGTAGTCCAATATTTACACTCTAGCCCCCTGACTCTAAAATTCCTTTCAACACAAGTCCAAAGAAATTGCCAAACAGCCCCTAGCATCAGAATTCTATTCATAATTGGTCCAGAAGTTACATTTTAGTCCCCATTTCCAGATTTTAATACATTCGAGTCCCGATAACAACCACTCCTATAAACTTACTATCACCTTAGAGCTAAATTAAAATAATATAAAATACATCTCGAGGTTTTACGGCCATTATTATTTATTTTATTCATTTATTTATTTATTTAAATAAACAGGGTGTTACACAAACTATGTTTTATACTTTTCGAAGTTGGAAAAAGTACTATTTTACTAAGAGTCAAAACCTGCGGACTCACCAACTTTATGTTGACGTATTTTCAAAATGCATGTGTTTTCAGGAACTTGATAAGCTGGAATGTTACTCAAAAAAGGGAAGTTTTACTATTATCCTTTATGTTCGTATGTTACATATATATGTTAAGACGTGTGCGATAGTTCGGATACCATGTAATAATTACTAGGAAACAGGAATAATGTAACTTTCTATCATCAATAAAGGTATGTAATTTATAAAATTCTTTTGTACTGTTCAATGTATGTTTAATAACTGTGATACAAGAATGAAGTTACACCGCCCGGTATTTCCGCCGCCGTCCGGGGGTGTGACAGATTGGTATCAGAGCGATTGACTATATAGAACTAGTACTTTCTTAGGAAAGCACGACTATAGTCTAGGGCTTACGCTTTAGGTTTAGGTATATCTGTAGAAGAGATTAATCGAGTATTAGAATCAAAATCAGAGTAAAGATGAACACGAGAAGTAAATAAGGTCTGGTTTAAGCTCTCATTACTTCCAATGAACACGAGTACAAAATGATAATAGAAACTGGAAAAACTCTCTCATCTACTCTATGTTCAGCTCCTATTTATAGGAGGCTGAAATTACAAAAAAATACTAAGGCTAAACATTGAAGCTTCGTAAAAATAGATGCCTTAGTAAATACATAATGAACATACGAAAAAGACAATTACACAGACTTCGACATATTACAACATAATTCGACTCTACAATCCCCCCCCTTTGTAATAATGTTGAACTTATCGATTCGTGAGAATCTGTGCAGCAAAATGCATCATCCTTCGTATCTCCGAGTACCAAGTCATCACTTTCCTTAACTCCACCTTATCACCATCATTGTTCTTCGTGCAGCTATTCATACGAACAATGAAGTTCGTATATTGCAAAGTGGTATATCTATCAATCTCTGAAGTCTGAAACAAAAACCTCTTAGCTTTGCCATTATTGTCTTTTCCAGCAAATACCATTCCAAGAGGTTTTAAACAAATTTCCCCATCAGCATACTTCTTCAATTCAACTTGAGTCTTCGACAATTCCATTGCAACTTTCACTTCCTTTCCCATTGCTGATGCTAATTCTACATCAGTCAATGCTAGACAATCATAGTAATTGTCTATGAAGATTTTGATATGTGCAAGACCAAGCCTCAAAACGTCTTTGCCAGTCCCCTGAAGTTGCGAAACCTCTATGTCTTTCAGAATCAATGCAACTTGAATCAGATCATTCAAGTTCATTAGAGGGAAATCAGCAACTGAGAAATCACAAACTTGATTGTTCGCTCTTACAACATGATACCGAATGTTTTGTATCATATTCTCGAACATCACATCCTTCGTTATGCTGATAACTTTCTTGATCTTCACCAAGGACCATATCTCTTCTAGTTCTTTTCCAACAACTGCATGAAGCCTAAGTTTCATATGGATATAATCATCCTCATTGTCGAACTTCTCCACAATCTTGTATTGAGCCATGATAAACATCATTTCATTTATTGGGAAATCTAACTGACTCATATCTGTGTTAGTGATAGAGTAGCTTTTCTTTGGCTTCTTCTCAAAGGCATGCATGTGATTGTAAGCAACTCTTGCTTCAATATTTTCATAACTATATAGCTTCTTTGGATCTCCCTTTTCGATACCAGGTGGATCACTTTCACGAAGTCTCGGTATGCTTTGTATTTGCCTTTGCTTCTCCATTTCAGCTTCAATTTCGGCCTTTTTCTCTTCCTTTGATTTTTCAACTACAACCACTTTTCCTTTATCTCTATCACCTTCTGAAACCTTTGGTTTTGACGAACTTGAACTCCCTCCTTCAGTTGTCGAATTAAACACAATCCCCTTCAGAATGGGTCTTGTTGTTGTCTTGATGGCTTATGTTGTATTCGACTTTGGAACTATAGGAATTGTGACTTGAGTAGATACAGCTTTCTTTACTTCACCAGTAGTAGTAACAATCTTCTAAATCTTTTTCGGCTTTTCCACCACTTCTGTAACTTTCGAAGGTTTTCTTTTCTCCCCCTTGCACCCCTGTGACAACAGGTGGGGCACCAGTTGGTAACATATGAGTAAACTTCGAAATAGGAGCCACAGCCTTCTGAATGGCTTGATCTAAAGAATGTAACTTCTGAGTTAAAAACTCAGGAGTTAAGAATGAAGTAGGAGCTGGCTTCGACACTAACTCTTTTAATTCCCCAAGCAGAACACCCATCTTTTCAAACTGTTGAGCATCAGCTTTATCCTTTGCATCAAACTTTAGAGTTAAAGCTTGATACCATTCAACAACTGTTCGGACAGCAGCTGCAATAGTGTCAATATTCGACTTGATTGTCGAATAATTGGTATTCAGCTCATTCAGTTCTTTAGAAACTTGAACCTTCAGCTCCTCAAGCTTTCGATTTACATCTTCCCGAACTGTCTTGACATCCTTCACAAAAAGAACATGTCGTTCTTTTGTTGTCAAACGAATATTATTAAGAGAAAAATTGAACGAATCATTTTGAGCTTTGACCCTCAATTCATTATTTTTATCCATAACATCCATTTGCTTTTGCATGCGAAGCTCCACAGCTTTGAGCATCACATCTACTTCAATACCAGACACTGAGTTCTTTGCTCCTGAATCAGCTTGTGATTGAAGAATAGCATTGAGTTTTCGATTGAGGATCTTGAATTGCTTACCAGACATCAACATGTGATCTGGTATATCCTCTTCTTCTTAATCGAAATGGAGATCATCAAACGTTCCTCCAAAAGCTTCGCCATCTGTTTCTTCATCGGAATTTGGTTTGGGTGGTTCGGTGGATTGTGATGGAAAGATTGTAGTGAAGGGTTGATTTAAGACGTGGTCGAAAGTTGGTGAAGGATTGGTAGTGGAAATAGGTGTAATAAATGGTGGAAGTGAAACAAAAGTACTGGAAATAGGTTCAGGAATACCTTGAGTTGAAGGATTAACACTCACCACAATATGTGCACCCGTATCAGATACGTTTGCAACAATGGGAGTAATTGGAACCTCCTCAGGAACTGGTTTGGTGACTACAACTTCAAGTGGAACTATTGTGATTGGCAATGAAACAGTTTTGATGATGAGTGGTTGTGAGACTTTTGGGGAATTCGAACCCAAAGGAGATTCTGGAACAATCTCTTCTTCTGAGGACTCATCTTAAACCACCAACTTTCACTTCTTCCTCTTCTTGTTGATATGCTTCGCCACATCCTCTGCTCTTCGCTTCTTGGAGGACGGGGAAACAGGTGTAGGAATTTCACGAACTTTCACTCCTTTTCTGTTTAGCTGAAGCTGGCGAACATTAGGAGACTGAACTGTTGATGAAGTACGTTTCTGATAAGAGAAATTCCTTAATCTTTTGAACACTCCTGATTTTGAAGGGATGAATTCCTTCGAAGATTCAGGAACAACTTTGTCCTTAGGCTTCTCAGTTTCAATTACAATCTTCTTAGGAGACTTGGTTTTAGGTTGTTTCTTGGGACTTTCTTGAGCTACAACCTCTTCAGGAACTTTCTTCGACTTTTTCGACTTTGTGGATGCCCCTTCATCACTTGTTTTCAGCAAAATTCAAGTTTCAATTGAAGGATTAACATGTTGCAAATACGCCACCAACACAGAATTTGTTGGATCAACCTTCTTCAACATTCCATCAGGAATTCGAGCAACATTTGGGAATTCTTCTGAATCGTCTGCAACAGTCTTCGAAAAGTGATACTTTGTGAATTCTGCCTTAGCCTTATCCGCAGGAACTGGAATACCTTCTTTCTCATACACATACTTAAGAATCAAACTCCAGTAACGTGCACACGAAATTCCTTTCACCACATTCTTGTTCTCCAAGCTCTTGATAAACTCCTTCCAAATCTGAGTAGCATAATCAACTTTGAGATCGTAGTACAACCCTGCTACCATTGCATAAACTTCCATTCTCCCCTTATCAAGCCCGACACTTCGCCCAGTTAAGCAACGAAGGTATATTCCAAACAGAAAAATCCATATGCAAGGAAGACCAGATTTCTTGAAATCACTAATCTTAACGAGTGGTGGTTGACGACCCATCTCGTTAAAAATAAACATGACTTGATCAGCATTAGGTTTAAAGAATGGAGGGGAATTTGGAATTACCAAGATTTGAGTAAACAAATTCTTCGAGAGTCGAATTCGCTTTTCATTCACCAGGTTGAATGTAATAAGATCAGTGGCTTTGCTGTAAGAAGCAGTAGAACCAGCCATAGATAACCATGACAACAGTACTTCAAAAGCATTAAACATTGCAGTTGCGAGACCTAAATGTTTAAGAGCAAAAATCAGCATCTTGAGCTCTTCTGGATACAGGACACATCTCCTTCAACCTGATAGTTGGTGCTTTGAATCTTCATTAGTGGTTGAGATGAAACTTCTTCAGTAGTGGAGGTTGGATCAGCCGCCATTGATTAGGGTTTTGAGAACTTTTTGAAGAACAGAGAAATTTAGGGCTTTTTGATCGTCTGAGAATTTGAACGCGTAATTGTAAAAGGATAGTATGATTTTTTTTTATATGTAACCCCTATTGAATTCCAAACGTTTTCTTGAAAGAATAAGCCACGTCTGTCCTTGAAAGTCTCACCACTAGCCGTTAAACGCGCCATGTAAGATAAAGTTCCTTGAAAGTCGGTCCACGTTGCCAAGCCGTCACATCAAACTGTTTGTGAGTACCAAGTGGATAAGATCGAAAACCTTCGGCATGGAGGTTAGGCTCTTTCATCTTTGGGATTAGAGACGAAGTCATTTGCCAGACTGTTGAAATCATCAGCCTGAGTTGGTAATACGCAGAACCTCAAGGATTTCGTGAGTGCAGTGTGCCAAGAGAATAAGATAAGACGCAAATTAACAAAAATTTGGGATCTGTGATATCGAAAAATAAAGCTTCGACACAAATGCAGTTAAACCCCGGGCAAAGGTTGCTTCGTTAATATTTAAGAGATATAATCAACTGCTTGTGTATGTTCCCGTGAATTTCAATCGAATAGTTGTAGAGAAGTATCGAAGGGCTTCTTTTTCAATGCTTCGTAGGTGGCTTAAAAATTTCGTTACATATCAACCTAAACATAAGGTGAGTAATTGTAACAGAAATTTACCTGTATGACCAGTGTAGTCAGGGACAAGTATGCTTTCATTGAAATATATGAAGTGACTTTGAATTTCAAATGAAACTCACCCGGAAATCATATTCAAGAAAAAAAATTGTTATCTGGATCCTGTTGGGTAACAAATATCGTCGGTTTCGAATATTTGATCAAGATCACTCAAAAGAATTGAATATGATTTGGAGTTTCGAAATTTGATACTGAAACAAATGTTTCGTGAAAATCTGGAACATTGTTCCCCGTCAATTTCTTAAATGAGTTCGATAATTTGGGTTTCACTTTCATCGCGGTCTCATGATGTTAGATCATTAACACAAAAGTTTGATATGTCTAAGTCATGATTGGTTTGATCAATGACCTCTTGGACATACGTCATTGTGTGTGAAATGTGTTGGAAGTTTTGTGATGAAAAAGGTTGTTTTACGAAATCAATTGTACCTCTGTTATGCTTGGACCAAACAGAAAACTCTTAACTAATTTGAGAAGAGTTAGGTAGCTCAGGAGACTAATGTGAATGCAAGCCTGATTGGGAAGAAATTTTTGTAATGAAAAATTTCATTAAGGCTTTCGAAAACACACATTGAGTCAATGGAGGCTTGGGTCGACATGCTGCAGCATGCTTCTAGGGACATTCTAACTAGTACAAAGTTGTCGAAAATTTACCTTACCCTAGAAACGCAAGCATGACCCTTGTAGAACTTTCGTGAAATTTGCACTAAGAAAGAAAAGACAAAGTACAAAATAACAAAAATCTTTTTGGTCTTTTGTGTTTTTGAAAAGAAAGAAAATATTTTTGTGTTTTTAAGTTTTTTCGAAAACTAAAACAAATAAAAAAAAGTAAATCTTTTTGATATTTTCGATTTTTCGAAAAGAAGACAAATTAACGAAAATATTTTTGGTATTTTTAATTTTTTTTTCAAAATTAACGAAGAAACGAAAATTTAAGAAAAATTACCAAACTAACGAAACTTTCAAAATTAACGAAAATTTAAAAAACATTACCAAAGTAACGAAACTTTCAAAATTAACGAAAATTTAAAAAACATTACCAAACTAACGAAACTTGTCTTTCCCAAATGTCGAAAACGAAGCGTGTCGAAGCACTGAACGTGAACAGTAACCTCTGAATGGTTAGTACTATCAGTCGTTGAATGAATCAATATTGCCTCTGAATCGACACATGTGCAAAACTCTTCTTTGTCATTCTTTCGAATTCAGTCCTGGAACAGAACTTGCTTCGATCATCCCCAATCCTGTCAAAATTCGAACCAATGATTTTTCGTCCAATGCTTTTGTAAAAATATCAGCAAGCTGATAAGTTGTTTTTACAAAATGAATTTCAATATTGCCATCTTCCACATGATCTTTAATAAAATGATAACGAAGTGCAATATGTTTGGTTTTCGAATGTTGTACTGGATTATGACAAATGCGTATAGCACTTTGTGAATCACAATACAATGGGATCTTTTTCATATTAATTGCATACTCACGCAATTGACTCTGGATCCAAATGATTTGCGAAGTGCAAGCGGCAGTTGCAACATACTCAGCTTCAGCAGTTGAAATAGCAACACATGTTTGCTTTTTCGATTGCCAACTTACAAGCTTCCCATCTAACAATTGACATCCTCTACTTGTACTTTTTCTATCAAGAGTACATCCTCCAAGATCCGAATCTAAAAATGCTTGAATGAAAAATCCTGATTTCGAAGGATACCACAACCCTAACGAAATTGTTCCCTTGAGATAACGAAATATTTTTCACCGCAGTCAAGTGTGGTTCTCTTTGATTTGCTTGATACCTAGCACAATTACATACAGAAAACATGATATCAGGTCTACTTGCTGTATGATAAAGCAATGAACCTATCATACTCTTGTATAAAGTAAGATCAACAGCAGGTGTTTCTAACGAAGGTGTTAGCCTTGTTCCAACCGCCATTGGTACTCTTAACTTCGTGCTATTTGTCATTCCAAATTTTTCGAGCAAATTCCTTGTATATTTTTCTTGATTGATGAAATTTCCTTCTCTGCTTTGATGAATGTTTAAACCAAGAAAATTATTGATTTTACCCATCATGCTCATTTCGAATTGGCTTTTCATCAAACTTTCGAATTCACTAGACAAAGCAGGGTCAGTAGAACCAAAAATAATATCATCGACATAAATTTGAACAAGCATTAGATGATTCCCAAATTTCTTTCGAAATAATGTGGGGTCAACTGATCCTTGTTTAAATTTCGATTGTGTTAAGAAACTGGTAAGAGTTGCATACCATGCTCTTGGTGTTTGTTTTAACCCATATACTGCTTTATCTAAAATATAAACATGATTAGGATATTCTTCATTCACGAAACCTGGAGGTTGTTCAACATAAACTGTTTCTTCGAGCTCGCCATTGAGAAAAGCACATTTCACATCCATTTGATAGACATCAAAATCTTTGTGAGCTGCATAAGCCAAAAATATCCGAACAGCCTCGAGTCTTGCGACAGGGGCAAAGGTTTCTTCATAATCGATACCTTCTTGTTGCGAATATCCTTTAACAACTAATCGTGTTTTATTTCGAATAATATTTCCATCCTTGTCGGTTTTGTTTTTGAAAATCCATTTTAATCCGACAATCGAAACATTTTAAGGTTTAGGAATTAACTTCCAAACCTTGTTTCTTTCAAATTCAGCCAATTCAGATTGCATTGCAACAACCCAATCTGAGTGATCCATTGCAACCTTAACCGACTTTGGTTCTATTTTCAAAATGAAAAAATTAAACATGCAAAATTCTTGATGAGTATTTACTACCTCATTCTTTGCACGAATTTGACCTCTAGTCAAAACTCCATCTTGTGGATTCCCAATGACTTGTTCTTTTGGATGATTTCTTGTCTACTTCTCCAGTGGTGGATATGCTGGATCAAAGTCCAAAGGTGCATCTTCGTACATTTATTCATTTTCGGATCCTGCAACAGAAAAATTATCATTTAGTTCATGAAATTCATCATTTTCATCAAGATTTATGGTTTCAGTATCATTATGCTCCCCCTGAACATAATTGTCATTTTGATGCTCCCCTCGAAAACATCATTCATACTGCTCTTCTCCCCCTCGAAAGGATGCTCCCCCTCAACAGTTGAAGGTATATTCAAGTGCTCCCCCTCCACTTGAGCATCTAGCATACTTTCGCCATTAGCAGTCGTATCTGAGGTGATTGTCGAATCATCAGTATGAAATTTCGACTTGTTCTATTTGAAGAAAATTTGTTTTGATTGTTTGTTGGTTTTGGAAAGGATGAATTTGAAGTTGAAAACTTTTGTTGGCTTTTTGAATGAAAATTCTTTTGTTTTTGAATTTGAAAACTTCACAAAATTATTTTGAGAATCAGACAAAATTGGTTGAGCGGGATTTTCCTTTTTATCCGAATGTTTTGAAAAGTTTGTTTGTATAGGTTTGGACAACTCATTTTCAAACACTTTCTTGGTCGGTATTGTTGATTCCTTTTCATTTGACACAACTTGCCAAAAAAATTTCTTTTTTGCCTTTCTTTTCGAAATTCCTTTTTCCTTCGAAAATTTTTCAACACGATCCTTAAATTCGTTTGAATTAAGTTTCACATTCTTATTTGTTTCTTTAGATTCTTGTTGCAAACGTTCTTTTGTATTTTCTTGTTTTTCATTTCATTTTCGTTGTGGTTTTTGTCTTTGAAAAACATACGAATTCTTTGTTAGATTATTTTCGACAGTGTTTTGATTTGAAAAGAATCATTCGTCTGATGTTTTCTTGTTGTCATCTTCGACCATTTTGTTGAACTCTGGTTTGATGTTTTCAACATTTCCAGTAGTGACAAACACTTGATTTGGAAATACAACATCATCTTAATACTTAAAATTTAGATACACCACTTGATTTGTTTCCAAATAATGAGCTACTTTTTCAGATAAAACTTTGTCGAAATTTTCAGTGTCTCCAAACACTTGATCAACAACAACTTGTGGAATGGTTGTTTCATTTGAAACATGCTTTTCAGGATTAGATTTGTTCGAAACTTGTTCTTCATCCTCATCATCACTACTATCCGTTTGACTATCTCTGACACTCACATTTTCGAAATCAAAAACTTTCGAAGTTGAGGGTTTGTCAGTGGCAATCTTAACCAACGAATCATTACATTTTTCTTTTCCTTTAGACTTAGATGTGACATTAATGACAGACAACTGTGAACAATCGACACTTTCCTCTTCCTCAATTTCACTGATTTCGCTAAAACTATCAAAATTATCATCGACATCAGCAAAATTAGATTGAGAGTCAAGTTTCGAATTCTCAGTTCTTTTCAAAATTTTGATTTGTTCATTTTTGGTTAAGGTATCATTCACAATCTCAACAAGTTCATCAGCATTCAAATATTCATCTATCTTAACAATACCATAAGCAAATCGATTATCAGGCACTTTATCGAATTTTGCTATGGTTTTCTCACAATCATAAGACAAGCTATCAATTTTCTCTCTTTCGAAAGCTAGAAAAGGTAATAACTTCCTATGTTGTTCTTTGCTAATGTCAGACGAATGATGCAAAGCAGTCAATTTAGCATATAATCTCTTTGCTGAATTACAGTAAATGTTTCTTTGAGCTAACAACATTTTAACATCACTGCTTAACGAATGCCTATCGCACATGATATTTGTAATTTGTAATTCCAGATACTCTACTCTGATTCGTTTCGAATCTAACAATTTTTGGGTCTCTTACAATTGGATGTTTAGTTTCTTAGCTTCATTACTAGCAGACACCACAATTGTATCAAAGTAAGCAACAGTATCATCAAATGCAATTATTTCATAATCATAAGCTTGTAAAGGAATGTTAAAGGACTGAAGAATAGCATGTACCTTGGTTGTCATTGGTGATTTGTCTCCTAATTTGGTCATGAAACATCGACCAGTCACCAATTCGTCCTCATCCTCTTCAAATTTTGCGAACATGGCCCCATGCGTCGGATTACGCATCTCTTCATCATCAGATCCTGAAGACCAGATCTGATACGTGCCATCATCCTCACCTTCACCTTGTGCAACCAAAGACACCCTCTTCGTCTTTACACGTACTTCTTCCAATCTTTCCACATAATAGGCTTTGTCCTTGACCCTATTCATTTTCCCTTCTTTCTTACGAAGCATGCAATCATTTGCCAAATGATTTGCTCCGTTACAGTAATGGCAGTCAATGCCCAAATCTCCCTTCAATTTCTTCTCGCTTTTGACTTCAGTTGCCTTCACATCATTCTTCTCGAATTTCTTCTTCTCCTCACCCACAGACTTGTTCACGAAACTTCCTTTCACATCACTCTGTTTCACCTTGGGATTGAAAGGTTTCTTGAAAAACTTTTTAACTCGGTTGTTCGAGTAAAAATCAATCGCTTCATCATCAGAATTCATTAGAAAGCCTTCTTCATCCGAATCATCTTTCTCAACAGCTTCTTTCTCAGATACTTTCGAAACAAGAGCTAAAGGGCCTCCCAAACTCAGTTTCGACTCTTCAGCCATCTCATTCACTTCACTTTCACGAGTTTTCAACTGATTATACACATCATTCAGAGATGAAGTATCGAAGCTTTGTTGATTCTTCACCATCATGCTGACACTTCTCCACTCCTTACGAAGTCTCATCACAAATGTGAGATTGAACTCCATTGATGACCTTATGATTCCATAACGATTGCATCTATAGATCAGTTCATTAAGACGATCATAGTAAACTTCAATCGTTTCACTCTCTTTTTGTCTAAACTCTTTCAGCTCCACAAGACACTGTTTAACAGAGTTTATCTTCGTTTTCTCGCTTCCCTTATACTTTTCCTTAAGAGTATTCCAGATATCTTTTGCAGTTTTACAACCACGGATGTAATTGTAAACAACAGGTGGCAAGGCACCTCGCAATTCTCTCAAACAATGCTTTTCGTTGTTCTTCAGCCTGGTGGATTGATCGGTAACTGCAGATGCTGATCCAGATGATCCAATTTGTTGAACATTTGGTGGAGGTTGAGCTATTCCTGTAATACAGCTCCAGAGTTCCTCATCCAATCCATTCAAGTAATCCTCCATTCGATCAGCCCACTGATCATAGTACTCTGGAATCAACATGGGAATCTTCGTACAAGTCATCGTGTTCATGTTGAAATTTGCCATTAACATACGGATGAGATTTTTCAGAAAAACTTGAAGAAACATGAAATTAAATGATTGAATTGATCAGAAACTCAAAAACGATTACTCGATTACACAATTTAAACGCAGAATCAAATCAAAACTGTAGATCAGAGATGATTTTCAGAATCAAACAGTGCGGAAACTTTTGAGACAAATTCGCGACTCAAAAACTAGAGATTCAATTGAAAATCAGATCTTAGCAGTATTGATTCCTGCTCGGATACCAATTTTAGAAGAGATTAATCAAGTATTAGAATCAAAATCAGAGTAAAGATGAACACGAGAAGTAAATAAGGTCTGATTTAAGCTCTCATTACTTCCAATGAACATGAGTACAAAATGATAATAGAAACTGGAAAAACTCTCTCATCTACTCTATGTTCAGCTCCTATTTATAGGAGGCTGAAAGTACAAAAAATACTAAGGCTAAACATTAAAGCTTCGTAAAAACAGATGCCTTAGTAAATACATAATGAGCATACGAAAAAGACAATTACACAGACTTCGACATATTACAACATAATTCGACTCTACAATATCCCTTAACCTACAAATAAAAAGTATTATTAATTATACTACTAAAGGACTACTTACGAGAGCGGTGACAGGATAGACACGTTACTTGGGTTACTGGATCTCAGAACGGCTACATGCTAAAATGATCCTGCCCTCCGATTGTCCTGACTGGCCGGTGCCTTATCAGCTAGACCTGAAGTAACAAACAATAATTAATAATACCCGTGAACACAACAAACACAAAGATATAAAGTTATGTATGAACTCAGTTGTGACAACTCGAAATTTTCATTTGTTTTAACTCCGCAATCAAGCACTTCAAAAATTAGCCAAATTCATCTCAAAACATTTTTGGCTGGTTTTAAGTCTGTTTGGGTGTTCTTATTTTATATTCGTCAAGCGAACAAATAAAAGGAAGTATACTTTAGAGGTTGTCGTGTATCACGTAGGTCTCGAAACTCCAAAAGTTTGGAGTTTACGGACGTAAACATGGAGTTTACGGGCGTAAACCCTAAAGGGTATAAATATGACACTTAGTCATTTTTAGCTCATTTCTCACTTCCTAGTTCAAGAACACCCAAGTTTTCTCTCAACTATCATAAAATCATTCCTTCAAATCCGCCAAAATGTAAGTGTTTTCTTCCTAGATTCGTTCATATAACACTTTATCTAGTGTTTATACACGATTTCACCCATGAAATCTTGTCTTTTTCATAGATCTTCAAGTGTTCTTCAAAACACCAAGAACACCAAGAACACACACTAGTGTTCTTGGGCTCCAAACACTCTTTCGAGCTTCCTATAAGTAAGTGCACTCCTCCTAACAAGTTATTCACTTAGAATACATGTTAAACCCTTGAAGAACATCAAGATCCCCAAGAAAACATGTGTTTATGGTTTGAGGAGATCTCCCAAAACCGTAAACACCTTCTAATGGTGTTTAAGTGCCCCAAACACCTTCTATGGCTTGTATAAGTGACTAGAACCTTGCATGCATAAGCTAGAAACACCAAAACACGAAATGAATGTGCAAACATGAGTTTACGGCCGTAAAACCATGTGTTTACGACCGTAAACTCCCAAGGAGTGGTCCAAGGACCGTAAACTCCAAAGAAGGGTCATTTCGAACCCTAGTCACTTCCTAAGCCCTTGATTCGAGTCTAGCTTACTTCCTTGAGTGGTTTAGGACCTTTGAACACCTAATGGCACCATTACCATGAGTTTACGGCCGTAAACTCATGGGGGAAGTGGTCCAGAAACCGTAAACACACTTAAGGGCCACCATTTGAGGAGTAAACTCCAATGTGAGGCCATACTCTCCTTATATGCAACCCTTAGTACTCTTAGCACTTGTAGCAAAGTGTTTTCATGTATTAGGGTGTCCTAACTCACTTAATTAGTTATTAAATGACTAATTAGATACATCAATGTATCATTGCTTGTTCAATAGGATTCGAGTGTGTGTTTAAGTCCTCAATTGACACATAACATCCTATACCATCCGTTCATCCGAATCACCCACGTCAGGTGAGTTCATACCCCTAAATCGACCTTTTAAATGATTTTAAATGCTTTTATGAGGGGGGATACAAGTTGAACTATAAAGTTATTATCTCAATCACATGTGATTAATAACTATATAGCGAATAGATTTTTGCATGTTAAACTGCTTTATCTAGTTAAAGGTTTTCAAATCTTGTTTTCAAATGTAGAAATCCCTTTTTAGATTATTAAGGCTTTTTCAAAGGTTTTACCAAAACTTCTTTTATGCTTTTATATTGTAAAATGCATGCCTATATATGTATAGTTATATAAGAAATGTTTGAAGGACTTAGGAAGGCTAGCTCGCTTTAATTCCTTTTCCTTGTTTGGATGTGGCTTTAGAGTATCGGCTATCCGTCCGAAGGTCGTTTGAATATTAGTTATATATCATGTATACATATATAGTCATAAAAGTTCTATCAGCCAGTTCATCATCCTTTGGGTAGCAAAGGCATCTAGATAACCTCTCAAGTAAACTATAATAGGTATGGTTTAGAAACCAACCATAACTTTCATAAAGGAGAACTTAGTCATATCTATATTATAAAAACTTATACTTTTTAATAAAGAGAAAGGTTTATAGAAATCAAAACACGAGATACATCCTCATGACGCGGATTCCATCGTTGTCAAGTTGGTAACCAGAGTCTCCTGGAGGGAGAGCGGGCATTGTGTGTATAGATCTATACGGGACAGACACTCCCACATCCTGACTGCTAGCTACAGTCCCGGCCGACCAAGCCAAGGGGTGACAAATGTCACATTCATTCCGACGCCAGGAGGTCGTTAAGTATTCGATTGTCAATCAGTATGGTTACGAGTATCTTTACATTTACCTTATAATTCATGGCTTTAAGGTAATAAGTATTATCACTGTATTTTCTATATATGAAACCATCATAACCTATTTTCCTAGTTATACACTAGGCCACATTTTAAACCTTTAAACTAACCCACTTAGGATTAAAGGATATTTTAGACTCTCCGAGGCATATTGTTCACTTAATACTTCCTAGAGTCTGTATTTCATTGTTTTAGACTCTCCGAGGCGTATTGTTCACTTAATACTTCCTGGAGTCTGTATTTCTTTGTTTTAGACTCTCTGAGGCGTATTGTTCACTTAATACTTCATGGAGTCTGTATTTCATTCTTTTAGACTCTCCGAGGCGTGTTGTTCATTCAATACCACCTGGAGTCTATGTTTTATTTACTTTTAGCCAGCAGCGTTACTGCTGAGGTAAAAATATTATTTTCCCTATTACTTTTGATTGTGATCTTCTCACATATTCTTTAAAGTATAAATTATATTTTGATATTGATAATACCTTTAAGGGAAAATGTTTCTTAAACATAAAACAAGTTGGGTCTTGGTAGAAGACTGCTTTTAGTAGAGATACTCCTTGGTTAAAACATAAAACACTTGGGTCTTGGTAGAAGACTACTTTTGTTAGAAAATATAGGATTTTCTGGAAAGATATCTAATACTCTGTAAATTCTAATCACCATCTCCGAGTGAGATTATTTTGAAATAAAACATGTATTTATACCAATGTCATTAAATACTTATGAACTCACCAGCATTAAAATGTTGATACTCGCTTTCAAAATAACTTGTATTCTCAGGTCATCAGTAGACAGGTACACTCCGGGAGCTTTTGCGAAGTCAGCCTAGTACCAAGTTGCAGTTTATGTTATTCTCTGTATTTACTTTTGATGTTGTTGCTCAATGTAACCTATGAAAAATTTTTATTATTAATGCAATGGTTGTTGTACTTTGATTACTATATTGCATATGTTGTGATACTTGACATGACGTCCTCCACCCCAGAACGTTTCCGCCGTTCCGGTTTTGGGGTGTGACATCAGTCCCACATGAGAACACATGTATATACAACCCAAAAATATAGAAAACCCAAAACCTCGATAAACAATACAACGCAAGGTTTTAGGTCAAACTCCATAGTCGAGATTTTTATTATACATGGGCCGAACCACAACTAAACGTAGACTGATCACCTATGTTTAATTATGGTCAGACCGATGCACAACTAAACTTGGATATGATGGTTGATAGACTAAAACACTTGAAGATTCTAGAAGATTCATGAAAGATTACAGTTCAAGACACAAAGGAAAAACACTAAGGAACTCGAAATCAAGCAATGTCTTATGCCTGAGAAAAATAAGTGTTGCAAATCCTCATAAACATCAATCATATCTGGTATTTATTACAGAACCTTCATTATTTAGTCATGATACTCTACGTATGTTCCTATTAGATATTTAAGAACACCTTCGAAAACACAAATATTTGTAAATCATTACGAATTACAATTTGCCGATGACTACTATTTTATGGAATTCAATTAATATCAACGATCGTAGTATTATCGCTTATATTTTCAACAATATTTTCGTGTGACTCATCTCTCCTTCAACCAATTGTAATGGGACAAAGAAATTTTCCACAAGAGATCAACGAATGATCATTCATAACCAAGGCAATCACAACTTCAATCGAGTGAATAATCAAACAACAAGTAGCTAACAATTTGTGACATTTATCAAAACCAATAATGCCTCTGAACAAAGTAGATATTGGAGCAGCAACCGTAAAAATAATAGTAGCGTTTCAAGGGATTACACATGTGGAACATTCATGAGCTACAAACCTAGATCCTTCTACGACATTGAAGGGGTTATAGGAATGACTCTTTCCGTCTTCCAAATAAGCTTATGTCCGAATGATTGCAAAGTACGATTTGCATCTTGTACTTTTTTCTGATGCGGCATTAACATCGTAAAACAACCATGCAAAGACAATGGGCATCAGTATTGCAAACTCCATGAATGGGGAGGATCTAAAGATGATGGTAATAGAAGAGTACTATCTTAGAAATGAGGTGCGGAACTTGGAACAAGAACTATGGAACCTAACAATGAAGGGTTCAGAGATAAATGCTTATACCGCTAGGTTCGATGACGTTGATGTGATGTGTTCGACACTTGTAACCCCTGAATACAAGAAAATTGAGTGATACATATGGGGTCTAGCATCATAGATCCAAGTAATGGTTATCGCTTCAAAACCCATAACCTATGACAATACAAAACGCATAACCTATCGTCTAACCAACACAGAGATCCTAAGGGGATCCATGGTAGTGAAAGTTTAGCCTCCCAAATCCGGAGTATAAAAGCGTAAGTTTAATGGAAGAAACCCAAGACAATCATTCGGAAAGACACAAGAAGTGGCAACTGTTTATGCCGCTACAACAACAACGGCAACACTCACGCCACCAAATCAATATGAAGGAAAGCATCCATGGTGTAATCGGTTCAACCGTCATCACTTAGGTGACTGTGTTGTTTGCACGAAGTGTAAAAAGAAGGGGCACACTGCCAAATACTATGGAAGCATGACACCTGCAATAGTAAGTTAGGGAAAAAACACAAGAACAGGCTCTAGTAGAGGAAGAACACGTTACGAGTTTGGAGAAGTTGGACACTTCGGGAGGGAATGTCCAAAATGGAGGAACGAGGGAGCTAATGCTCGTGGCAAAGCATTCTGAATTGGAACTAGGGACGCTGTTGAAACAATAATGTAAAGATCGATAGATTCAGTAACAGTAAAGTGAATCAAACTATAAGAACAATGATCAAAGATGTGTCGAATGCTTTATATAATCAAAGCTTTAGAAGAGTTCGACGAGAACTTTTCTGTAAAAGCAATGTAGGGAAACACACCTTGTTAACCCTAAAACAATACATGCATGCACTATAATTAGTCTAACCCTAGCATCATAATCACGGATGGACAAGCCCAATCCGTCAATAAAAGACTAAATACATACATAATAAATTTGACACAATACATTAAATAACCCAACAATCTCCGCTTTGTGTCAAATAAAGAAAGGAGATTCTTCATTGTTCAACCTTATGGACTTTAAACAGCCTGGCCATCAAACTCAGAAGTTTGTTCCGAATGACAATGTACCACTTGATCATGTCTCTGAAGCATTCATATCTCCTTCACTGTCTAGTTTTCATGCTACGGTTAATTCCATGATATGGGTCAATGCGGTAGTAGAGTAAAAATGTTTGTCTAAAAAAATAACAAACTCTTCTTAACTGTATCACCTTCCCTTCTCTGATAGACCACACTCCAATCCTTTTTCTTTATCTTACCCAACCTTCTCTTCTGAAAGTCAGTTGTTTCTTCTTTCAGATCCACAACATGCATTTTCTTCAATACTGAAGCGATTTCCACATCCAGTGTCGCTACTTCGTGAATGTAGCAAATCAACATTCTTTTCAGGTGAGAAACAATCGGCTCAAATTTCACTTTATCTTTTGACAAAATCAGAAATAATGAAATCCAATCATTCGGATTCATGCAGGGCGTATCAGCAAGTGTGAAGTCCTCTTCGGTGCGAGTTGCTCCACGAAAACCTTTAAACTTGACGTTTGTGAAGTGTTCAGTGGGAAAAGGAGCATAGACTTTCATAAAAACAAGCTTCTTCAAGTTCCAAATCTTGTACTAAGGTTGACCATACTTGAGATAAAAATTGAAAAGAATGTTGTTAACATCATAATCCGAACGAGGAGACTTATCAATATGAGCAAATCCTCAGAATAGGAAAGCTCTCGGAGTGAGTGGGAAGTCAAGCTGAGAATCAGCGGTATTATCTAGCTCAAAAGATACCGACGGCTCTAACCAATGAGCGCTCGGATCATCGATTGCTTCCTTCTGAATTCACTCAAGGTCCATGGAGGAAAGAGGGTATGCTGAGGTACAAGAGTGACTTTTGCAACTTCAGCTTCAGCTTCTTTAGCTTCTAATTCTTGGCGAAGAAACAAAAGATCATCAAGCACCTTTGTGACACCCCGTTATATTTTATTGTGTAAAAGTCAATAAAAGTCAACTCAAGTCAAACATATCAAATTAAAGACAAATTTATTGATTTGTTAGTTTATTAAAGTTAAATTAATGTTTTGATACATTTAAACACTTAGTAAAAGTGTTGTTTAAATTAAGAAGTAGAAACATGTAAAAACCGAAGACCTACGTGGCCGCAAACCCTCGCTGCTTCTTCTTTTTCTTTTCTTCTCTTCAGGCCGCAAACGAAGGCAGCCGCAAACCGAAGAGGGCCACAAACAGTTCGTAGCCGTGAACTCCTCGCAGTCGTGAACTCCCTTCGCAGCCGCAAACCCAAGGATCTTATCTGCTCAGGAAGTGTTTACAGCCGAAAACTCCTATGTGTATATATATATATATATATATATATATATATATATATATATATATATATATATATATATATATATATATATATGTTTGACTGATTATTTCTTCATTCTACACTTCTTAGCCGAAAACTCAAGCTTTTCTCTCAATATCATCAACCGAAAACCATTTGTTCTCTCTCAAGTATCATCCAAATCCTTTGAATCTTCTTAGGATCTTGCCAAGAACACCAAGTGTTATTCACTTTATCAAGCGATCACCTTCCAATCTTCATATCTTTGAGCCGAAAACACTTGAATCTTCAAGTGTTCTTCATTTCATCAAGAACACTCAAGCGTAAACCCAAGAACGCCAAGGTCTTCTTGGGCCGTGAATGCCCAGGCTAGCCGTAAACCCCTTGCAGCCTTCCATTTTGCTTCTAACACTCTTATTTGTAAGTTGAAGTTACAAATTAGTCTAATTCCTTATCATTCTTATGTTTATATACACTAATTGTATACATATATATCACATAAAATGCTAATTAGGACTCGATTTTGTTACGGGATCTAACTTGTGGAAATAACATCCTATATTGAGCCTTTAATCGAATCACTTACATAAGGTGAGTTCATACCCCCATATTTTCCCAAGCTTTTTCAATGTTTTTAGTGGGAGAATACAAGTAAAACATAAGAAATTTTGTGTTTTAAAATATAATTTACTTATTATGTTTTTCTTACCATCAATATGTATTTAAACGTGAAACCTGTTAAAACATGGAAATAAACTTATAAACTATAATAGGTATAGTTTGTTGATCATATGAACTATTTTACAAAGTCCAGGTTAAAACATGGAAATAAACTTATAAACTATGATAAGTATAGTTTATGGAACAAAGAGATCTTTTTACAAAATTACCAGTTATTTATAAAAAGGTTTTCGCATTATTACTTGTCAAGTCGTTGATCTAGTTTGAGAGACATGTCTTCGTGTACTTACCTAAGTACCAGTGGAAGTCGACCTTTATGAACCAGAGTCTCCTGGAAGGAGAGCGTGAGTTTGTGTATAGATCTATATGGGACCGACAATCTCTCACCTCTACTGTTAGCTCCAGTTGGACTGGCAAGTCTGCGGCTGACAAACTTCATAAACGATATTGGCATCTGATTCACGTCGTATCAATTAGTATGGTCATAAGAACTCACAAGGAGAAAATAACGACATATTTACATAGTAATATACTTTTTCTTAAACAATCTCAAGAGATACTAACTATGTGATTACTCAACATATACAATAGGGTTAGATAAAATTGAAGTCCGGTAGACAGTAAAATGTGTGACTTCCGCCTTACTTCCTGTTCCTTGTTTGGTTGTGGGCTTAGGACAGATTCACCCATTCAACTTTCTGTACGATCTCGGTTATATACAACTCGTATGTATTAAGTGATCATAGGAGGGTAGTATCGTCGCATCAGGTTTTCAGGGCAAACAAGTCTTCAGCCAGTTTAACTTATAAACAAAATTAGATATCTTTAAAGTAAGTATAGTAATTATACTTGTGCTTTTTGATCTTGGAACGATTAAGACTATAAATCGGTTTTATAGAAAATATAGGATTTTCTATGGTAAACATCGTTATATTAAAGGTAAACAGTTTTCGATAGAACTTTCTGAAAACAATAACAATTATCACTGAAAACAATGTTTTACAATAGAGTAAGTGGAACTAGGAACTTATTTACAAAAGGTTTAATACTTATTATCAAACTAGTATAACATAAAGGACCTTTAATGGTTAATTCTATAATTACTTAGTTTATACATCAAAATTATATATAAATAATATCTGATAGGCAGTGGAATGTGTGACTTCCGCCTTACTTCCTGTGCCTTGTTTGGTTGTGGGCTTAGGGCAGATTCATACATTCAATTGTCCGTTCGATATTAGGTTATATATAGTTAGTTAAAACTAAGTGATTATAGAAGGAACTATTGTGGTTACCATTCTACTAGAGAATCATTAATGTTAATTATGTGATTACTTGATGAATACATTAGGATTATATATAATAAAGATCCGGTAGACAGTGGAATGTGTGACTTCCACCTCATTTCTTGTTCCTTTTTTGGTTGTGGGCTTAGGGAAGATTCACACATTCAATTGTCTAAACGATCTGTATTATATATAATTTGTATTTACTAAATAACTACAGTCATATTACTTATTAAGAAAATATAGGATTTTCTGGAGGAACATGCGAACTTTTCCAAAGAACTAAGAGTATACTTTTTATAACAAAAATACCTATGAACTCACCAACTTTAATGTTGACACTTTTTCAAACCACTTGTAGTCTTAGGAACGTTAGTAGACATGTACCTCTCAGGTATTGTGAAGACGGAGCTTTACGTCTTAACTTTTGTTGTACTTTTAATGTTATTCAAGTAATGTTTTGAACACAATGTAAATATTATACTTTCAATACGATGGTTGTTGTTACTTTGATTACTATGATGCATGTGTCGTGATACTTATCATGAAGTCATCCACCCCCGGACGTTTAGTCGTTCCGGTTTGGGGGTGTGACAACCTTGCCAAGTTTCTTTCTTATCAGCTTTTCACCTTCAGACAATTCTTCTTCAACTTTATCATCATCATCTAACAGCTTTTCTTTTCCTATAGATCCCGAAGCTTCATTAACCTTCGCATCTATCTTTGGCTTATCCTCATGTTGCTCATCAGTAGGCTTCATAACCTGAGGCTTAGGTTGTGCTTTTTCCTTAACATCTTCTCCCCCTTGTTTCGGAATAGCACTGCTTTCCGAAACACCCTGTAGTTGATTGAGCATGGCGAAAACAGGCTTGAGTTTTTTCCAAGAGGTGTTGGCGAAATGAAACCGTAAGCATTGAGTAACGAGTTTCAATAAGATTGTTCATGTACTGATTTATATCGGAGACACAGCTCCGGAATACAGCTTTCTCTGATTCCATGTGATCCGGACATTTGGTTGTGTAACTGAGCTTGGCAGAGAGAACCTTAACTTTTTTTAGTTTTCTGAGCCAGCGTATCCATGAGTGTATTTTCAGTAGCAAGATCTGTCTGAAGCTGCTCTATCTTGGAGACAACAGAAGCAACCATTTCAGCGGAATCGGTTTATAGTTCACCACGAACACGAGAAAAGGCTTTTCTTTCATTTTGTAGAGTTTTGCCAAGACTCGTAATGACCTTTTTGGTTCTTCGGTGTTCTTTTCAGCAGAGGTTCAGAAATCTTCCATGAACTATGTGACTTCAGATTGTAGTTTTTCGACTTTTCAGATGCCATGATTTCCTTAGTTGAGTCTTCAAGGACTTTTGCATTTTCTTTGGTGAGCTTTTCAACCGTTGCTCAATGAGATTTGAGCATAAACTCATAATTAGAAGAGGAAACAGAGGACTCCAAAAGCTAATCTAATTTGGAATTGAGTTGTTTGAACTGACCTTACGTCATAAGGGCTTCATCACCATCGCTTGTTGGGCGGACAGTAAATGGACTAAAGACAAAATTCTTAATATCGTCCTGATCATCTCCATACATAACATCTGGATCATCTTCCCTCAAAGGTGAAATTGGAGAGGCGTTAGGACCAACTGTAACACTGAAAGTAGCATCTGCCCCCGTATCAGCCGTCATGGCATATTTCAAGCTGCGGTTACAGCCGCCGTGACAGCCGTCATGGCATATTTCAATGCAAATAATGCTAGTGAAAATGGAAATGGTGTAGACAATTCAAACCGTAATAACAACCTAGGAAACCAACGAATATCTACCGACAAGAATATCCCAACCCACAAACCTGAAAACATGAAACGAAAGTTCTAAAACGAAAAAGGAAGTAGTTCAACACAAAGACCTACCAAAAAGCAACAAGCTGGAACAGTCCATACTCCCACCAACCATACTACCCTAACACCAACAACACCGTATTTAGGAAACCTCCCACACTACAGCAAGTGCAACTACCATCATTATGGAGTTTGTCGGGAGTTGCATTGCAAAAGGTGCAACATCAAAGGGCACACTGCCCGCTTCTGTAGGACTCTAGTGGAACACCTCACTTCAACCACCAACGTTGGAGTAAGTCCAATATGCAATTTATGTGGTGAAATGGGACATTTCAAAAGAGATTGTCCAACAGAGAAGAATGACGGAGGAGCGGGAGGAGTTTAATGATAGGACATAAAGGAGCAACAAGGAACCTTCTAGGATTTTGGTACGTTTTCTAAACAACAATAATTAAACATCGAATTTTCAAGAAAAATATTTGACAATTAAAATTAAAAATCATAAGTTAACACATCGTTCATATAAAAACTAAGAACACTTGCGGGTAAGCTATGATGGCTTAGTGTATACATTAGGGTCATTTATAATTAAGATTTGTAGGCATAGAGTGAGTGATTCCGCCTTATTTCTTGTTCCTTGTCTGGTTGTGGATTTAGGGCAAACTCACTCAGTCGACTGTCTTTCCAATCTTAATTATACATGTATTGTATACACCAAGCGATTATAGTGGGACCTTGCAGGAATTATATTATTAAAGTTAATTATTTTCAATTATCAAAACACTCGTACTGCTAATATTCGTTAAATGCGGTACAAAATGTTTGCAGTAGTAATGACAAGGATAAAACTGAAAACATATACATAGAATAATTCAGCGTTCTAACAATCACATCTTTCAAATCAATTTAGCATCTGTTGCGATAAGAAGTTCTAATGTCATCTTTAAAAATGGATTGGTTTGGTTCTCACCATACCAATTTCCTGTGCCACGAAAAGACCCTTCGCCTTAAACGACCGTCTAACGAAATCATTACAATCAATAACGACAAACTCAACACAAACCTCAGAATCGTCTCTCGCTTCAAAACCTCAGAAGTACCCATGCGAGGAGTACCACGTCTTCCTAGCTTTATCCGTAGACAAGAAACTTAAAGTGAAAAACACCAAGGATATTCTGAAAGTCCGTTACTTCCCGAAGTATTCCCAGCAGACCTTTTTGGAAATACCACAAATGCAGCAAGTCAAGTTCAAGAACAGAGGCTAGGGACAAATACGATTAACTTATCACTGTTAAGTGTATACGTAAAAGTGGTATATAATTAAGATTCTATAGACCTAGGATGTGTGCTTCCGCCCTACCTCCTGTTCCTTGTCTGGTTGTGGACTTGGGGCAGAGTCGCACATCCGACCGTCTTATTAATCTTAATTATATACAACTTGTATACACGAGGTAATGATAGATGGACCAGGTATGAATCCTACTATGAACTTCAGGACAAAGCTGCCCAGAACTACGAGTGTACATTTTATCATTCGGATGAGCAAAACCCCTGAAGTCCTGCTTATAAAGCTAAATTCGGGACGAAATTCCCTTTAACGGTGGGATAATGTGACACCCCGTTATTTTCTATTGTGTAAAAGTCAATAAAAGTCAACTCAAGTCAATCATATCAAATTAAAGACAAATTTATTGATTTGTTAGTTTAATAAAGTTAAATTAATATTTGGTACATTTAAACACTTAGTAAAAGTGTTGTTTAAATTAAGAAGTAGAAACATCTAAAAACCGAAGACCTTCGTAGGCACAAACCCTCGCTGCTTCTTCTTTTTCTTTTCTTCTCTTTGGACCGCAAACGAAGGGAGCCGCAAACCAAAGAGGGCCGCAAACAGTTCACATCCGTGAACTCCCCTCGCAGCCGCAAACCCAAGGATCTTATCTCCTCAGGAAGTGTTTACAGCCGAAAACTCCTATGTGTATATATATATATATATATATATATATATATATATATATATATATATATATATATATATATATGTGTGTGTTTGACTGATTCTTCCTTCAATCTACACTTATTAGCCGAAAACTCAAGCTTTTCTCTCAAGATCATCAACCGAAAACCCTTTGTTCTCTCTCAAGTATCATCCAAATCCTTTGAATCTTCTTAGGATCTTGCCAAGAATACCAAGTGTTCTTCACTTTATCAAGCAATCACCTTCCAATCTTCATATCTTTGAGCAGAAAACACTTGAATCTTCAAGTGTTCTTCATTTCATCAAGAACACTCAACCGTAAACCCAAGAACACCAAGGTCTTCTTGGGCCGTGAACGCCCAGGCTAGCCGTAAACCCCTTGCAGCCTTCCATTTTGCTTCTAACACTCATATTTGTAAGTTGAACTTACAAATTAGTCCAATTCCTTATCATTCTAATGTCTATATACACTAATTGTATACATATATATTACATAAAATGCTAATTAGCACTAGATTTTGTTACGGGAGCTAACTTGTGGAAATAACATCCTATATCGAGCCTTCAATCGAATCACTTACATAAGGTGAGTTCATACCCCCATATTTTTCCAAGCTTTTTCAATGTTTTTAGTGGGAGAATACAAGTAAAACACAGGAAATTTTGTGTTTTAAAATATAATTTACTTATTATGTTTTTCTTACCATCAGTATGTATTTAAACGTGAAACTTGTTAAAACATGGAAATAAACTTATAAACTATAATAGGTATAGTTTATGGATCATATGAACTATTTTACAAAGTCCAGGTTAAAACATGGAAACAAACTTATAAACTATGATAAGTATAGTTTATGGAACAATGGGATCTTTTTACAAAATTACCAGTTATTTATAAAAAGGTTTTCGCATTATTACTTGTCAAGTCGTTGATCTAGTTTGTGAGACATGTCTTCGTGTACTTACCTAAGTACAAGTGGAAGTCTACCTTTATGAACCATAGTCTCCTGGAGGGAGAGCGTGAGTTTGTGTATAGATCTATATGGGACCGACAATCCCTCACCTCTACTGTTAGCTACAGTTGGACCGGCAGGTCTGCGGGTGACAAACGTAATAAACGATATTGGCGTCCGATTCACGTCGTATCAATTAGTATGGTCATAAGAACTCACAAGGAGAAAATAACGACATATTTACGTAGTAATATACTTTTTCTTAAACAATCTCAAGAGATACTAACTATGTGATTACTCAGCATATACAACAGGGTTAGATAAAATTGAAGTACGGTAGATAGTGGAATGTGTGACTTCCGCCTTACTTCCTGTTCCTTGTTTAGTTGTGGGCTTAGGGCAGATTCACCCATTCAACTGTCTGTTTGATCTCGGTTATATACAACTCGTATGTATTAAGTGATCATAGGAGGGTAGTATCATCGCATCAGGTTTTCAGGGCAAACAAGTCTTCAGCCAGTTTAAATTATCAACAAAATTAGATATCATTAAAGTAAGTATAGTAATTATACTTGTGCTTTTCGGTCTTGGAACGATTAAGACTATAAATCGGTTTTATAGAAAATATAGGATTTTCTATGATACACATCGTTATTTTAAAAGTAAACAGTTTTTTATAGAACTTTCTGAAAACAATAACAATTATTACTGAAAATAATGTTTTACAATAGAGTAAGTAGATCTAGGAACTTATTTACAAAAGGTTTAATACTTATTATCAAACTAGTATAACATAAAGGACCTTTAATGGTTAATTCTACTATTCCTTAGTTTATACATCAGAATTATATATAAATAATATCTGATAGGCAGTGGAATGTGTGACTTCCAACTTACTTCATGTTCCTTGTTTGGTTGTGGGCTTAGGGCAGATTCACACATTCAACTGTCCGTTCGATATTAGGTTATATATAGTTAGTATAAACTAAGTGATTATAGAAGGAACTATTTTGGTTGCCATTCTACTAGAGAATCATTAATGTTAATTATGTGATTACTTGATTAATACACTAGGATTATATATAATAAAGATCCGGTAGACAGTGGAATGTGTGACTTCCGCCTCATTTCCTGTTCCTTGTTTGGTTGTGGGCTTAGGGCAGATTCACACATTCAATTCTCTAATCAATCTGTATTATATATAATTTGTATTCACTAAATAACTATAGTCATATTACTTATTAAGAAAATATAGGATTTTCTGGAGGAAGAGGCAAACTTTTCCAAAGACCTAAGAGTATACTTTTTATAACAAAAATACTTATGAACTCACAAACTTTAATGTTGACACTTTTTCAAACCACTTGTATTCTCAGGAACGTTAGTAGACAGGTACCTCTCAGGTGTTACGAAGACAGAGCTTTACGTCTTAATTTTTGTTGTACTTTTAATGTTATTCAAGTAATGTTTTGAACACAATGTAAATATTATATTATCAATATGATGGTTGTTGTTACTTTTATTACTATGATGCATGTGTTGTGATACTTAACATGAAGTCACCCACCCCCGGACATTTCCGTCGTTCCGGTTTGGGGTGTGACAACCTTGTTACGTTTCTTTCTTATCAGCTTTTCACCTTCAGACAATTCTTCTTCAACTTCATCATCATCATCTAACACCTTTTCTTTTCATATAGATCCTGAAGCTTCATTAACCTTCTCATCTATCTTTGGATTATCCTCATGTTGCTCATCAGTAGGCTTCTTAACCTGAGGCTTAGGTTGTGCTTTTTCCTTAACATCTTCTCCCCCTTTTTTCTGAATAGCACTGCTTTCCGAAACACCCTGTATTTGATTGAGCATGGCGAAAACAGGCTTGAGTTTTTTCCGAGAGGTGCTGGCGAAATGAAACCGTAAGCATTGAGTAAAGATTTTCAATAAGATTGTTCAGGTACTGATTTATATCGGAGACACAGCTCCGGAATACTGCTTTCTCGGATTCCATGTGATCCGGACATTTGGTTGTGTAACTAAGCTTGACAGAGAGAACCTTAACTTTTTTAGTTTTCTGAGCCAACGTATCCATGAGTGTATTTTCAGTAGCAAGATCTGTCTGAAACTGCTCTATCTTGGAGACAACAGAAGCAACCATTTCAGTGGAATCGGTTTATAGTTCACCACGAACACGAGAAAAGGCTTCTCTTTCAGTTTGTAGTGTTTTGCCAAGACTCGTAATGACCTTTTTTGGTTCTTCGGTGTTCTTTTCAGCAGAGGTTCGGAAATGTGCCATGAACTATGTGACTTCAGATTGTAGTTTTTCGACTTTTCAGATGCCATGATTGCCTTAGTTGAGTCTTCAAGGACTTTTGCATTTTCTTTGGTGAGCTTTTCAACCATTGCTCGATGAGATTTGAGCATAAACTCATAATTAGAAGAGGAAAGAGATGACTCCAAAATCGAATCTAATTTAGAATTGAGTTGTTTGAACTGACCTTACGTCATAAGGGCTTCATCACCATCGCTTGTTGGGCGGACAGAAAATGGACTAAAGACAAAATTCTGAATATCGTCTTGATCATCTACATACATAACATCTGGATCATCTTCCCTCAAAGGTGAAATTGGAGAGGCGTTAGGACCAACTGTAAAACTAAAAGTTGCATCTGCCCCCGTATCAGATACGTTGATAGTGGACATCGGAGTACTAGCAGTAGAAGTTGTTGTGGTTGTGGAAACGGTATAGAATGGAGTTGAAAAAGAAACAGAGATGTGACAACCCGAAATTTCTTTCGTTCAAAATCGTTAAAAATAAATCATTCTGGAATTAATTTCTGCTCTTGTTGTCATTATTTTGAGCTTAATTAAATATTCTAGGCTCGGTCCAATTAAGTTTTGGGTTCAAAATCGAGGTTTCTAAGTTAAAGCATAGCATCCGGGCCAAACACCCCCTTCGAGAGGAGTTTACGGCCGCAAACTCAGTTTACGACTGTAAACCCTGTTTACGACCGTAAACCATGTTCACGGCCGTAAACCCCCCACCCCTTGGCCGTAAACTTACCCCTATATAAGGGATGAATGGCCTTCATTTCAAGCTTTAAGCACTCTAAAGGCTTTCTCTCTCTACTCTCTATCTACCTTCATCGAAAATTCTTCAAGATCTCCAAGTGGTAAGTGTTTTTCACCTCTAATTGTTGCTTCATTCCTCTATCTAGTGGTAAATCCATGTTCCTATCTCATTAAATCTCATCTTTATCTAGATTTTCTCTCTCACCAAGAACACACACTAGTTCTTGGTGGCTAAAAACCTCATTCCAAGCTCCTTAACAGTAAGTAACTACCATATGTGCTTGATATCCGCTAGAAACCATCGATTTTTGCCTAAAAATCGACCCAAATCATGAACACGAAATGAGTTTACGGCCGTAATCCCTTCAATGGTCGTAAACTCCCTTTTTGGTCGATTATTGGCCTTTAAGCTCTTCCTTGAGCTGGGCACAAGGCTTAGAACACTTCCAAGAGGCTAGATAGGACCTTGAAACACCGAAAATCGCACCTTTCAAAAAGTGTTTACGGCCGAAAACTCATGGGCCGTAAACCCATGGACCGCAAACACTTGGGCCGCAAACTTGTGGGCCGTAAACCCTGTTGGGCCGCAAACCCCTGACCGTATACTCCTGATTACGGCCGCAAACTCCCCATCTTCAATCACGTGTGATTCTAACACTTTGTTTCAAGTGTTTTCCTAGTCCCAAAGGTGGTTTCCTTCCATAACAAATAGTGTTATGTCCCCATCTAATGCATATATGTATTATCATATGTTGATAGGATCCACTTGCGTACGAAACATCAGTTGACACTCGGCATTCACACCGACCTTACGCTCGGGTCTTACGACAAACTGTGAGTTCATACCCCTACATTTTCCATGTTTTTAATGTTTTCAGGGGGGAATACAAGCCAAACTCAAAGTATTTTATTAAGTTTTAAACTTATTAATACAGTCCAACGATTTCCACGTTTAATAACATACTCGTATACTTAATCCCTTTTGTAATACGTTGAGCATAAGGGAAACTGTTATTTTGGAAATTTAACTTCACGGCTTTCAGAAAAGTTTTACAAAGCATTTCCATATCAACTCTAATAAACTATAATGGGTATAGTTTGGGATAACCCTCTAAACAGTCTCTACTAAATTAGATTTCATGGATGAATATATATAAACTATGGCAGATTTAGTTTATGTTATATATGTTTTCTCAGAAGTATAAAGTACATTTATTCAAGGATAATTACTGTTTCATACTCTTTCACGCTAGTAAACTAGATTATTCAGAATTATGAGGCTCTACTTCAATACTGTTTCTCTTAGGTGTACAGTGATAAATCCTTTTAGTATAACCAGAGTCTCCTGGAGGGAGAGCGTGAGATTTGTGAATAGATCTATTCGGGACTGACAATCCCACACCTGAACTGCTAGCTACAGTTAGGCGGGCACGCCTGGGGTGAACAAATGTCATTTAGCTTAACGCCTGAAGAACGTTATAAAGGTCTCTCGGTCATATCAAGTATGGTTATACGACTCACAAAACAAGTATAAACTATTTTTGGTCTACGGACTCTAATCTTCATTTGTTTTATTTTGAGTAATAAAACTACTTTTATATATACTAATAGTAATCAGGGATCTCTAGACTGGCATCTCTACCTCTAGTACAGATAACCTGTTTTTAGGGAAAATATAGGATTTTCCCAGGATAACACTAGCATTTCTAAAACTGATGGTTTACTTTCTACCGCTAGATACTCTTTCAACACTACTTTTCGTAAGAAAATATGGTATTTTCTTAAGGAACACTTTTCATAAGGATTTCGAAGGAATATTTTTCACCAAAACTAAATGCTTATGAACTCACCAGCTTTATGCTGATATTCTTTCAAACCGCTTGTATTCTCAGGGAATCAGTAGACAGGTACCTGTTGGATTTTGAGGAGCTGGAGCAATAAGAGTTATATTTTTATATGATTACATACTTTTGATGTACTTAAAAAAAGTTTTAAACTGATGTAAACACTTTTTCATATTTGTATTCAATGTTTGGTTGTGTTTACTATGCTTGCTATACAATTGTTGTGATACTACGCATGACGTCCTCCACCCCGGAACGTTTTCGCCATTCTGGTTTCGAGGTGTGACAGATTGGTATCAGAGCCCTTGTTTATAGCGAACTAGTATACCGAACCTTACACGGTATACAACTATAAACACTAAGGGGCCTAAGTGCTCTACGCTAAAAGTATGTTTTCAAAAATATAAGTATTTTTATAAAAAGTATACGAGCATGCATACATAACAAAATTCGTGTCACTAGTAGAACAGAACAAAAGTATTTGGATGTGGGAACGATGCGGTTAAACCTGGGCAGTTATGTAATCATGTCTAGGGTGAATATAGCCTGATCAACTATATTCAGTCGAGACATGACCAACATGTGCTTGGGAGTGACTGCGGTGTTGCAGCAGGCCTAAAACTTACCAAAATCATCCCACATAAAATACTATAAGAGTATTTTAGCTAGAGCCAAACTCAGTATACATATTCACTCCAAGTGTTGCAACCTCTTCTTCCTTAAGCGATAACTTACTTGCATTAGTAACCTTTTGTGGTTATTGCTTGGTAGAACACTTTTTTTATCAGGATAAGATATATCTTGTTTCATATATCTTGGGGACTTACCATCCTCTTCTTCCTGATTGTTTCTAGAACAAGATGCCTCCCCGACCAAGACCCATCAGAAGAAACGACAACACTCTGCCACCACCACCACCTCCTGAGTTCGACCCCGTCATGTTTCAGGCAGCAGTTACAGCCTCCGTGACTGCAGCAATGGCACAAGTGAATGCTGGTGGGGCTGGAGGTGGAATCGACCCACAAAGACAAGATGGAAGTCAGGGACATCAAAACGAGTGTTCCTACAAGGACTTCATGACTGCAAAACCCAAGTCCTTCGACGGGAATGGAGGTTTCATCGCTCTGACTCGATGGTTCGAGAAGATCGAATCCATCTTCGAAATTTGCGCCTGTTCCGAAGCCATCAAGGTGAAGTTTGCCGCCTGCACCTTCACCGACAGAGCTTTGACCTGCTGGAATGGTCGGGTCAAAACCCTAACCCTGTCTGTGGCTAATGCCATGGGTTGGGAAAGACTGAAGGAACTCATGCTTGCGGAATACTGCCCGAGGGACGAAGTGCAAAAGTTGGAGCACGAACTCTGGAATTTGAAAATGAAGGGTTTCGACATCGCTGCCTACACCGCTAGATTCTATGATCTGGCTCTTCTCTGTCCGGGAATGGTCACCCCGGAAAGCAAGAAAATCGAGAGGTACATTTGGGGACTGACGCAACCAACCAAAGGGAATGTCTTAGCTGCTAGGCCGACTACATTCGAAAGCGCCAAGGATCTGGCACAGACTCTGATCGATCATGGGATCGATCTGGATGAGGCATCAGTGGTCGCCGAGCCCCAAAAGGAGAGTGGTGAAAAGAAGAAGAAATTTTGGAACAAACGCAAGGGCCAGTCTCCTCAGGAGCCCTCCAAGAAGCAACAAACAGTGGCAGTCCATGCTACTACTACTCCTACTGCTACTCCCACTGCTGCTTCAACCACCCAAGCTCCTACCGGTGGTTATTCAGGGAAACTACCTCTGTGCAACAAGTGTACCTTTCATCATCACGGACCTTGCCGTGATTTAAATTGCAACAACTATGGAAGGAAGGGACACACGACCCGATACTGCAGAGCACCAGTCCAACCTACCAATCAGGCTCCTGGGCGGGTACTGGTCAAGCCTGTTATGGCTGTGGAGATATTGGGCATTTCAAAAGAAAGTGCCCCAAGGCAACAGCAGCTGGCAACACTGGAAGGGTACTAGCTATGGGCCAGGAGGAAGCGGTCGTTGATCCTACAGTCGTGACGGGTACGTTCCTCCTTGACAACTCTTATGCATGCATCCTTTTCGATTCTGGTGCGGAGAGAAGCTTTGTTAGTCATGCATTTAAACATCTAATCAAGTGTCCCAACCTCTAACCGAAACATTTACCGTCGAGATGGCTAACGGAAAGAAGGAGAGCACTAACGATATATTCATAGGATGTACTCTTACCCTAGACAGTCATTCCTTTCCCATTAACCTTATGTCGGTAACCATTAAGAGCTTCGATGTCATAATCGGCATGGATTGGTTGAGCCCCAATCGTGCTGATATTCTTTGTTACGAGAAAGCTATCCGTCTCAATCTTCCCTCTGGCGAAGCCCTCACTATTTACGGTGATAAACTCAGTTCGAATCTTCGTATCATTTCATGCATCCAAGCCCAGAATTATTTGTGGAAAGAGTGCCATGCATTCCTAGCTCATGTTGTCGATGAGACACAAAAAGTTAAAGACCTCGAGAGCATCCCCGAAGTCTGTAACTTTCCTAACGTCTTCCCTGAAGATCTTCCAGGAATTCCTCCCGAGCGTCAAGTCGAGTTTCGCATCGACTTAATCCCCGGAGCTACTCCTGTAGCTAAATCTCCCTATCGTTTGGCGCCGGCGGAAATGCAAGAATTATCCAGCCAGCTTAATGAGCTGATCAGCAAAGGATTCATAAGGCCGAGTTCCTCACCCTGGGGAGCCCCAATTCTATTCATAAAGAAGAAAGATGGATCTTTCCGGATGTGCATAGACTATCGCGAACTGAACAAGCTGACCATCAAGAACTGTTATCCCCTACCCAGAATCGACGACCTCTTCGACCAACTTTAGGGAGCCAGTTACTTTTCGAAGATAGACCTAAGATCAGGGTATCATCAGTTACGGGTTCATGAGAATGATGTGCCCAAGACAGCATTCTAAACTCGCTATGGACACTACGAGTTTGTAGTAATGCCCTTCGGTCTAACCAACGCACCGGCAGTATTCATGGATCTGATGAATCGAGTGTGTCGCCCTTTCCTAGACAAGTTCGTGATCGTGTTCATTGACGACATATTTGTCTATTCGCGGAGCGAGGATGATCATAAACGTCACTTGAGGCAGGTGCTGGAGACATTAAGGACGGAGAAGCTATATGCAAAGTTCTCGAAGTGTGAGTTTTGGATCAGGAAGGTGACTTTCCTTGGTCACATGGTTAGCAAGGAAGGAATACACGTGGACCCCTCCAAAATCAAGGCGATAGAGAACTGATTAGCACCGAAGACGCCCACAGAAATCCGTCAATTCTTGGGTCTCGCTGGCTATTACCCCAGGTTTATCCAGAATTTCTCCAGAATTGCCAAACCCTTAACCACTCTGACTCAGAAAGGTGTACCTTTTTGTTGGAGTGAAAAGCAAGACATTGCGTTCCATACATTAAAGCAGGTCCTATGCAGCGCACCTATCTTGTCCCTGCCCGAAGGGACGGAAGACTTCGTTGTCTATTGTGATGCATCCAACCAGGGCCTAGGCTGTGTGCTCATGCAGCGAGGAAAGGTTATCGTCTATGCCTCGAGGCAGCTGAACACACATGAAGTCAATTACACAACTCACGATTTAGAGTTGGGAGCAGTGGTCTTTGCATTAAAGATCTGGAGACATTATCTCTACGGAACTAAGTGCACTATCTTCACCGACCATAAGAGCTTGCAGCATATCTTTGATCAGAAGGAGTTAAACATGAGACAACGGCGATGGGTAGAGCTACTCAGTGACTACGAGTGCGAAATTCATTACCATACCGGCAAGGCCAATGTGGTAGCAGATGCCCTCAGCCGAAAGGAGTATTCAGGGCGTAGGCTGAAGGCACTAACAATGACCATCCACTCCCACCTGTCCGCGCAGATCAAAGAGGCTCAGCTGGAAGCCTTAAAACCCGAGGTCATGGCAGATGAAGCCTTGCGGGGAATGGAAAAGAACTTAGCAACATTCATCCTGTCTTCCACGTATCGAACCTAAAGAAGTGTCTGTCTGATGAGACACTTGTGATTCCTCTCGGCGCGATTGAAATCAACGAGAACCTCAACTTCGTGGAAGAACCGGTCGAAATCATGGACAGGGAGATCAAACGAACGAAGCAAAGTCGCATCCCGATAGTGAAGGTTCGCTGGAGTGCCAAGCGGGGACCCGAATTCACTTGGGAGAGCGAGGATCAGATGAAACAGAAATATCTGCATCTCTTTCTAAATCCATGATTTGTATTCTATGCTCGAATTTCGGGACGAAATTCCCTCTAACGGGGGGATGATGTGACAACCCAAATCATTCTGGAATTTATTTCTGCTCTTGCTGTCAATATTTTGAGCTTAATTAAATATTCTAGGCTCGGTCCAATTAAGTTTTGGGTTCAAAATCGACGTTTCTAAGTCAAAGCATAGCATCCGGGCCAAACACCCCCTTCGAGAGGAGTTTACGGCCGCAAACTCAGTTTACGACCGTAAACCCTGTTTACGACCGTAAACCATATTCACGGCCGTAAACCCCCCACCCCTTGGCCGTAAACTCACCCCTATATAAGGGATGAGTGGCCTTAATTTCAAGCTTTAAGCACTCTAAAGGCTTTCTCTCTCTACTCTCTCTCTCTCTACCTTCATCGAAAATTCTTCAAGATCTCCAAGTGGTAAGTGTTTTTCACCTCTAATTGTTGCTTCATTCCTCTATCTAGTGGTAAATCCATGTTCATATCTCATTAAATCTCATCTTTGTCTAGATTTTCTCTCTCACCAAGAACACCAAGAACACACACTAGTTCTTGGTGGCTAAACACCTCATTCCAAGCTCCTTAACAGTAAGTAACAACCATCTGTGCTTGATATCCGCTAGAAACCATCGATTTTCGCCTAAAAATCGACCCAAATCACGAACACGAAATGAGTTTATGGCCGTAATCCCTTCAATGGTCGTAAACTCCCTTTTTGGTCGATTATTGGCCTTTAAGCTCTTCCTTGAGCTGGGCATAAGGCTTAGAACACTTCCAAGAGGCTAGAAAGGACCTTGAAACACCGAAAATCGCACCTTTCACCAAGTGTTTACGGCCGAAAACTCATGGGCCGTAAACCCATAGGCCGTAAACCCATGCACCGCAAACACTTTGGCCGCAAACTTGTGGGCCGTAAACCCTGTTGGGCCACAAACCCCTGACCGTATACTCCTGATTACGGCCGCAAACTCCCCATCTTCAATCACGTGTGATTCTAACACTTTGTTTCAAGTGTTTTCCTAGTCCCAAAGGTGGTTTCCTTCCATAAAAAATAGTGTTATGTCCCTATCTAATGCATATATGTATTATCATATGTTGATAGGATCCACTTGCGTACGAAACATCAGTTGACACTCGGCATTCACACCGACCTTACGATCGGGTCTTACGACAAACTGTGAGTTCATACCCCTACATTTTTCGTGGTTTTAATGTTTTCAGAGGGAATACAAGCCAAACTCAAAGTACTTTATTAAGTTTTAAACTTATTAATACAGTCCAACGATTTCCACGTTTAATAACATACTCGTATACTTAATCTCGTTTGTAATACGTTGAGCATAAGGGAAACTGTTATTTTAGAAATTTAACTTCACGGCTTTCAGAAAGGTTTTACAAAGCATTTCCATATCAACTCTAATAAACTATAATGGGTATAGTTTGGGATAACCCTCTAGACAGTCTGTACTAAATCAGATTTCATGGATGAATATATATAAACTATGGCGGATTTAGTTTATGTTATATATGTTTTCTCATAAGTATAAAGTACATTTATTCAAGGATAATTATTGTTTCATACTCTTTCACGCTAGTAAACTAGATTATACAGAATTGTGAGGCTCTACTTCAATACTATTTCTCTTAGGTGTACAGTGATAAATCCTTTTAGTATAACCAGAGTCTCCTGGAGGGAGAGCGTGAGATTTATGAATAGATCTATTCGGGACTGACAATCCCACACCTGAACTGCTAGCTACAGTTAGGCGGGCACGCCTGGGGTGAACAAATGTCATTTAGCTTAACGCCTGAAGAACGTTATAAAGGTCTCTCGTTCATATCAAGTATGGTTATACGACTCACAAAACAAGTATAAACTATTTTTGGTCTACGGACTCTAATCTTCATTTGTTTTATTTTGAGTAATAAAACTACTTTTATATATACTAATAGTAATCAGGGATCTCTAAACTGGCATCTCTACCTCTGGTACAGATAACCTGTTTTTAGGGAAAATATAGGATTTTCCCAGGATAACACTAGCATTTCTAAAACTGATGGTTTACTTTCTACCGCTAGATACTCTTTCAACACTACTTTTCGTAAGAAAATATGGGATTTTCTGAAGGAACACTTTTCAAAATGATTTCGAAGGAACATTTTTCACCAAAACTAAATGTTTATGAACTCACCAGCTTTATGTTGATATTCTTTCAAACCGCTTGTATTCTCAGGGAATCAGTAGACAGGTACCTGCTGGATTTTGAGGAGCTGGAGCAATAAGAGTTATATTTTTATATGATTACATACTTTTGATGTACTTAAAACAAGTTTTAAATTGATCTAAACACTTTTTCATATTTGTATTCAATGTTTGGTTGTGTTTACTATGCTTGCTACACAATTGTTGTGATACTACGCATGACGTCCTCCACCCCGGAACGTTTCCGCCATTCTGGCTTCGAGGTGTGACAAGAGATCTGTGGTTGAGAAACAACAACATATATGTTTGGTAGTGGGGTAATGGTTATAGGAACAGTTGTGGTAATAGGAGATGAAGTGGTGGTCGGAGATGGAGGTGGGGTATTCATCTGGAAAGAATCAGAAAATGGCATAGAAATAGTGATTGGAGAAGATACCTTCATAATAGATTTGGTAGGAATTGGTTCCGAGACCAATGGTTCCTTAGTCGCAGCAATATCTTCAACTTCCTTCTGAACTTGTACAGTCCTCCGAATATCTGAAACAATATGGGAATCTGAATCCTCCTCAGCGACTGGAGAAGGAGACTTAGGTTTGCGAGCGACCTTTTTCACTTTCTTCTTCATAACTTTGACCACTTTCGAAGGACCAGCCTTGCCTTTTTGCTTTGTTCCCCTCTTTGTTCTGTTGGCCTCTTAAATTCCCGTTCGTAATTCATCAGTCATGGTACAAGGACCTGATGAAGGCAACTTCTGATAAGCATTGACGATAGCATTGTCCTGAGGCACCTTTACGAGCATAACCTCTGGAATCGATCCAATGAAACTAAACTTGGTTGGATCGTTCAACATAAACGCTGACGTCTGCAGGATCAAAATCGCAGCAACAATGACATCATCAGCAAAAGCAACATTAAAATGAACCAAAGCTCTTTTGATGATGATAGACCAGAACCGAGCACATGATATTTCAGCATTGTGAGTGGCAGAGGATGTACTTTGTACAAGTTGTGCTCAGATAATAGATTCGTAATCCAAGTTGATTCCATGATACAAACCATAAAGGATGGTGGTAAAAATCTTACTTGCACTGTCGGATCCGGCAACGAGTTCCGAGAAGCTTTTGAACAGCAAGGTGAAAAGACCATTCCATACGGGAGGAAGGTTAGATTTCTTTGAACTTGGATAGAAGAGTAAGCTCACCATTATAACCCATTTGATAAAACATATGAATCAGATCAACTGATGAAACGAATCCGGATCAACAAAGCCCTCAGTCGTACCAAAACCTAGCATTCTGCAAAATCGGGCTTTGGTAATGGAAGTTCTTCGAGAAGCAACCACAAAATTGATTGTGTCATCAGCCAGAACGTAAGATGCAGTAGATAATGCCCTTGAGAGATGAATAAGAGGAATGGATTCTGTCATGGTTAGGGATTGGGCCAGTGGCGAGAAACGCAAACACTCGATCATTGGCCCTAAAACATCACTATAACGGGAAGTTGTAAGATCGAGTATCAAGTTCTGACATGGTTTCACATTCAACATGACCACAGAGGTCGATTGGTCAGCAAATGAAGCAGTCTCATATGAACCAGCCATGGAATCAGTGAAGAAGATGATGAACAGTAATAGAGAGAGAGAGAGAGAGAGAGAAAAGGGTTTTGCTTTGAGAGTATTTTGTAAGCGGTGAGAGAAATAAACCGTCAAAGTCCCTTTATATACGTCTGTGATAAGTGGAGAGAGAAAAACCTGCCGTTTTACGTTCCCCAAATCCCGTAAAAGTAGCCTGGGATAGTGTGACAGTTGTTGTGTGTCAGGCGACGCTGGAACTGACATGCGTGATGTCAGGGATTTGAAAAGTCGACGCGCCTGATTGAAATATTATCCCTAATATACCTTCGGTGCCATTCTGTTCTTTCGAAATCAAGAACCAATCACCATAAACTGTCTCGAAATAATCAGTAACCAATCAGAACCAGAACAAGACTTTAGAAAAATCATAAAAATTTTTGTGCAAGAGTGTGCCAAAGAAAAAGAAATAAAGCAATGTTATATCTGTGGGATTCTATGATGTCAATTAAAAATCGATACAAAAGCATGTGGATCTCGAGCAACGATCTCTTCCTTCGGAATCAAGAGAGATTCAGAAGTGCTTGTGTGGCATCCCGTTGAATTACGATCATCTATTTAATGAGAAATAGTGAAAGGCTTCTTTTCATAGGCTTATATGGGTGGCTTAAGCTTCAATCAAATTCCACAACTCAATATAAGTTCGAAAATCCGAATGAAGTACTTGTTTGTCCGGTGTAGCCATAAAAACAAGTAAGTTGTGGATATATTTAGAGTAACAAGATAAATTTGAAAAGTCTTGGGTCGAGAGCATTTCATAAAGATCATGCGTAAATAAAAAAAATGAGATTTCATGCTTTTGAAAGTACTAATCAAAAGGTTATTTGCATCAATTCATTGGTGAAAGATCTAGAAAATGTTAATTGTTCACCGTCAATTCAGAAATTGGTTTCGGATTTTGGGTTTCACTTAAATCGTGGTGATAACAATTTAAAGATCATGAACACTGATGTTGTGCAACCATAAACCTCAATGGTAAATTATGAGAGTCTCAAGGGTTACAATTGTGAATACAAAATTTATGGAGAAAAATTGGAGGTGGTTCCGAAGAGAAAGATGTACCTCTGCTATAACGAATGACAAAGCAGTCAACTCTTAACTCAATGTGAGAAGAGTAAGGTAGCTCGATGACTTATGTGAATATCAGCCTGATTAGGAAGAAACAATCGGAGTGATATTTTCAATAAGGCTTCAACATAGAATCTAAGAGGCTTGGGTCAACATGCAGCAGCATGCTTCTTGGGACACTTTAACTAGTACAAAGATTCAGAATTAAATACCTGCCCCATCGTTCTGAATTGTGACAACATGAAATTGTACCTGAATTAGAAAAGTATTCCCAAAGTAATGCTAAAATAAGGAAAGTTAAATAAAGAAAAATATTTTTGTAATTATTGATTTTCTAAAATAGATAAAACAGAAATAAAGAAAATATTTTTGTGATTTTGGTTTTTTTGAAAAAGTAAATAAAACAGAAAACAAAGTATACATACTATACGAAGCTCGGAATCAATCGGAAAACACATACTATACAAAGTATACAGAGACGTTCCAAAACCCAAATAAACAGTATGCTCCGAACCATTCCAAATCTCGGATTAGGAACAGTAAAATCCGAATGATTGCGAACGCTCGAAAGTAAACAGTAAAATCTGAATGATTGCACTGGGTTATGGAAAATCTGATTAATCATAGGATCGAACGAAATGCACTTCAACGTTTCCATTTTCAACGTGATCCTTGATGAAGTGATATCGCAGTGCAATATTTTTAGTTTTTGAGTGTTGCACTGGGTTATGGAAAATCTGAATTGCACTTTTGGAATCGCAGTATAAAGGAATCCTCTTCATATTTATTCCATAATCCCTGAGCTGACTTTAAATCCATACTATTTGAGAAGTACACGATGCAACTGCTATATACTCAGCTTCAGCAGTGGATAAGGAGACGCATGTTTTCTTCTTGGATTGCTAACTAACAAGTTTGCCATCCAGAAACTGACATCCTCCGGTTGTACTTTTTCGATCAAGACCGCATCCACCAAGATCAACATCAGAGAACGCTTGCACAAAGAACCCTGAGTTGGAAGGATACCATATTCCGAGATAGGTCGTTCTTTTTAAGTAACAAAAGATGTTCTTCACAAAAGTCATATGGGGCTCACGTGGATTTTCCTGAAACTTGGCACAATAGCAAACAGAAAACATAGTATTTGGACGGCTGGCTGTTAGATACATTAAAGAACTAATCATTTGTCGATAAAGAGTCATGTCAGATGATGGCTTGTCCAAGGATGGTGTAAGCTTCGTTCTAAATGCCATTGGAACCTTGTCCTTTGAATCTCCCACCATTCCGAATTTCGCAAGTAAGGTCTTCGTGTAGGCTTCCTGGTTGATGAATATTCCCACCGAAATCTGTCTAATATTTAAACCAAGGAAAAAGTTAATTGGACCCACTGAGCTCATCTGAATTTTAGTTTCCATCAATTTTCGGAATTCAGTTGTTAATTTAGGATTTGTGGATCCTAAAATTATGTCATCAACATAAATTTTGTATATTTCTCATTCATGAAACCTGGTGGCTGTTCCACGTAGACTGTCTCTTCTAATTCACCATTCAGAAACGCACATTTGACATCCATTTGATAGACTTCAAAATTTTTGTGTGCTGCATAGGCAAGGAAAATCCGAATAGAATCCAACCTTGCAACCGGTGCAAATGTTTCTTCATAGTCTATACCTTCTTCTTGGCAATACCCTTTTACAACTAACCATGCTTTGTTCCGAATCACATTTCCTTCTTTGTCAAGCTTATTATGAAATACCAATTATAATCCGACCACAGATGCATCCTTCGGAGTTGGAATCAATCTCCATACTTTTTTGCGCTCAAACTCATTAAGCTCTTCCTGCATTGCTTGCACCCAATCGGAATGATCAAGAGAAATCTTTACAGTTTTTGGCTCAATTTTGGAGATGAACGAATTAAACATGCAAAATTCCATTTTTGAAAATAATGCAGTTTGATTCGCCGTTTGTTGAGCTCTTGTGAGAACTCCTGAAGTTGTTGCTCCAATAACTTGAGATTTTGGATGATCTTTGGTCCATTTGGCCAATGGCGGATAGTTCGGATCGTAGGTTTGGTCCAGTTCGGCATTTACATCTTCAAACTCCGATTAAACGTCTGAGTCATTATTTTCATTCTCATTCCCCCTTGGAAGTTTGCATGTGACTCTACGTTCGAAATCGGATTCTCCCCCTGGATTGGAATATTAGTGTTGACTTCGGGATTTAAATCCTCCCCCTGAATAGGTGTATCGGATGTGGAGGTTGAAGTAGAACCCTCCCCTTGAACTAGATCATTAGAAGCTTGTGGCGAAGGTGGAATTTCAGATTCCTTCGGAATTTCATAACCCTTCAGAATAGGTGGCTCATTTCCAAGATCTTTGGCAGCATCATCAATCATTTTCTTCAATTCATCTTCCTTATTATCTGGAGCATATGATTCTGAAGAAATGGCCTTTTCGGGCTCATCAAACAAATGCATGAATTCCTCATAAAGATTTGAAAGAGGAATCGTCATTGGATTTGTTTAAGGAAAGATTTCCTCAGCTTGACAATCAGTCTTCTGATACTTCTTGAGATAGTTATCGTCAAATGTGACATAATAGGTTTCTTCAATCATGTTGGATTTCTTATTCAGAACCCTATATGCCTTAGAAGCAAGAGAGTACCCCAGAAAGATTCCTTGGTCAGCCTTTACATCGAATTTGTTTCACTGTTCTTTTGAATTAAATATGAAACACCTGGAACCAAAGACATGAAAGAACTTAACGTTAGGTTTTCATTTAATTTAGAATCTCATGAGGAGTGATAAGGAATCTCTTATTAATTAAAGAGCGATTCTGAGTGAAACCAGTAGTTCCGATAGCATCAGCCCTGAAATATAGTGGAAGGTTCGCAAAAGATAGCATAGTCCTTGCAGCTTCACAGAGAGATCGGTTTCGTCTTTCAACAACACCATTATGCTGAGGAGTGTAAGGAGCAGAGAAGTTGTGAGAGACTCCTCTTTCAATCAAGAATTCTTCAAACACTTGGTTTTTGAATTCTAAACCGTTATCACTGCATACGTTCCGAACGGGCTTTCACAATTTGAGCTCGATCTGCTTGATGAAGTCCTTTAGTTTAGAAGTTGCATCTGATTTCTGTCTAAGAAAATAAACCCAAGTAAATCTGGAAAATCATCAACTATAAATAGAATATACTTATTACCACCAATGCTCTCGATGGCAGATGGACAGCAGAGATCAATGTATAACAGTTCGGGCGGCTCGATTACTTTGGTGTTTACAATAGTCGAGTGACTTTTACGACTTTTTTTTCCTACTTCGCATGTTGCACACAAATGTTCATTCTCAAACTTCAAAAGAGGAAGTCCTCGTACTAGATCAACAAGTACAATTTTGTTGATGTCCTTGAAATTTAGAAGCGAGAGCCTTCTGTGCCATAGCCAACTGTCATCCGAAGATGCTTTCATAAGTAGGCAAATTGAAGGCTTTCCGGTGATCGGTTTTATGTTCAAAGGAAATATCTCTCCCTTTCTTTTGGATTTCAGAAGCACTTCCTTTGTTTTCTTCTCTATGATTTCCGATCCCTCATCATCGAATGATACTTTCAACCCTGTACCTACAACCAATTCCAAAACACTTACCAAGTTATGTTGCAGGCCTTCCACATATGCTACCTTCCGAATGGAGAATTTTCCATTCATAATCATGTCATATCATTTGATCTCTCCTGTGGCATTATTTCCGTATTTCACTTTGCCATCATCCTTCAGCGATCGGAATTCCCTCAGTTCTTCTCTCCTTCCTGTCATGTAATGTGAACAACCACTGTCGATATACCATTCAGAGTCGTATTGTTCGTCACGCATTACCTACAAAATTCAGAGAGATTTAGGAACCCAAACTTTCTTGGGTCCTGGTGAGGTTTTCTTATATACAGGAAAATTTATGTTTGTGTCAACCCAAAAGATTCTTTTGAGCAAAACAATATTCTCTCCTCTGAATACTTTAAAAACCTTCATTTTATTATCACAGAGATTAACCTCAACAGGAATTGTTTTTCTTTGAATAAAATCCTTGTGCTTTTTCAGCCATCTTCATTTCAAAATCTTTTTTCTCCCTTTTCAAGTTCGCTTCGAATTCCTCGAGAGAAATCTCTGGTTCCGAAACCACTTTATTTTTGCCCTTAACATCCTTTGATGTGTTGACAGATTTTGAAATATTTGTTTTTGGAGAAAATTTGGGTTTTGTCTTTTCCAAAGGTTTCGTTTGTTTTGAAAGTGATGGTTTCGGAGAACCTTTTGATTTTGAAACCTGTGGAGTTGAAGATTGTGGTTTTGAAAATGATTTAGATTTCGTATTTGAAAAGGATTTCACATTTTGCGTTGCAGATTTTTTTGGGTTAATGGAATTAGAATTTTTAGATTTCCAGAAACGTTTTCTTTCTTTTATGTTTCTCTGATATCTAGCATTCAGCTGTCGTTTCTTAGCAATAAGTTCCTCAGCTGACTTATGAATGTTAGCTCTAGGTTTCTCTTTTCTAATAGGTGTGGATATCTGATCAGTTGAAGTTTCACTCGGGACATTCTTTGTGCCACTTGGCCCTGCCTGGTCGTAATGAAAGTTAACACGATTCAGAGGTTCCAAAATGTATTTTCCTTTCGTTTTCCATGAGGTCATTTCAGAAAGACCTTTTGTTTCGTCTGAATTCTCTATTGGTCTGGACCAGAAAAATTTGTCACAACCATCAGCATTATCATTATTAACAATGGATGTAAGTTCTGACGTGTCGTTTTTGTTCAGTCCAGTTTTTACGAAAACTTGATTAGGGACAGTTTGCATATTCAGAAAAACTGTGGCCTTTGCTTTTAAAACTGTTGGACCTTTATTTTCAACAACACGAATATATTCAATTGAATTTTCCAAAATCAGCTTTTTCTTTGGTTCAGCCTCATTTTGTACAAATGCTGAAAAATCTATCTCATCCTCTACAGAAATCTCACTCATGTCGCTTTCGTCAAATTCAGAAACATTTTCAGCATCAAAAGTGTTTCCTGAACTCAATTTTGTGCACAACGAGTCAAATTTTTGCATACTATTGGATTTAATTTGTTCTTTACCTTTATCATCCAACATTTTCTTTAACATGTTCTTATGTTCTTTGGACTGAATATATGCTTCAATTTTGTCAAGTCCAATTTTGTATGATTCGGAAACATCATCAGAGGACACAATGGATTCGCACTTATAGCACTCTGCATCCATTTCATCCTCTTTCAATTCGAGAAAGGGTAAAATCATTTTGTGTATATTTTTACCTATTTCACAATCAAGATGCAGTTGAGTGATATTGAAATATAAACGCTTTGCAATTAAATAGAAAATGTTTCGTTGTTTCAAAAGTGCTAAATTGTTTCTCTTAAGATAAATGACATCGTCCTTTGACCTATTAAGCTCTAGTTCCAACTTCTCTATCCACATCCTTCTCTCTTCACATTTATTTGTGATCCTGCTGATTTGATCACTTAGGTTAGAATTTCTTAGACGAGTTCTCTTTAAACTATCGCTAAAATAAGAGAAAGTGTAATTTAAATCATCTAATTCAGATTCGTAATGAGAAACAAGAATATTAAGAGATTGGAGTATGGAGTGTACCTTACTGATGACCTTCTCGTATTCACTCGCCTGTGCAGAAACAGGCCTCGCAGCAAAACAATTATCACAGGGCTCTCTTCCATCAGTTGTGTATCCCCTCTGTTCTGAGACTCCGCTCTGAACCATCAGACCCCTTCCTTCATACTCCAGTGCTTCAGACTTTGCAACAAAACATCCACCATCTGTGGGCTTCTGAACCTCATCATCTTCGGAATCAGTGGACCATACTTCAACACTACCAAATTCATCACCACCTTCATGCACAATCAAAACAGGCTTCGCGTTCCCAACATTCTTTTTCTTCAAATACTCTATCTTCCGAAGATAGTAGGCTTCGTCTTTCTCATCCTCCTTCTTCTCATTCAACCTTCTTAGCATACACTCCTTAGCAAAATGATTATTGCCATGGCAGTAATTGCAATCATAGCCAGAATCTCCCAACAACTTCTTCTCTTGTTTTTCTTCTTCCTTTTGAAAGTTCTTGAAGCTTTATTCTCTTGACCTTTCTGAGCTGAAGTTTCCCTTCTTGTTCCTGTTCTTGATTCGACCAAAGTTCTTTTTGATGAACTTTTTGGAATTTGACACCATAAGAGCATGTTACCCTTTGGTAAGTTCACTATCCAAAAAGTATGATTCGGAATCTTCTTCAGCAACCTTTTTGCCTTTCGCAACCAAGGCCAATGAACCCATGCTTAAGACAAGATTTACGTCCTTCGTTACTTCATCTTCGTGGGATCTTAGGATACCCACAAGCTTTGATAGAGTGTAGCTATTAAACTGTTCATGAGCTTTCACTGTTGACACAACCGCTTTCCATTCAGACCTTAACCCGTTCATGAACGTGACTTTTTGCTCTATCCTTTCACGCTTGAGATTGTGTTTAAGCATCCTACTTTAAAGATGATTAAAATGATTGAATGTTTGATTAAGTTTTTCTTCTGGCTTTTGAACAAAGCACGAAATTCTAATAGAAGAAATGTTTGTACTAAATGTTCCAAATCTGCATCGCTCGAATAAAGCTCTTTCAACCTGTCCCATATCCCCTTCGCAGTCTCACATGCACTCACCAGAAGAAAACTGTTTGGAGGAAGAGCGAACCTGATTATTCTCATTGACTTGATGTTGCTTAACAGCTTGTCTCTTTCATCTTGAGGAACATCTTTAACTTCAACAAGAAGAGTATTGTATTCAGCTTGACTTTTGATGATCCTCCTTGTAGCAGTGTGAGCGAATGTCTTCTGCGTCATGGCTTCCCATATTAGGGTGCCATGTTCTTCAAGGCCGAGAACGTAGTCTTCGAAGTGCAAGGCCCAGACTTCCTAATCCTGTGGGAAGAGAATACGGATCCTTATAGTAGATCCGATGTTGCTTGACAGATTAAAGGAAAGAGTATGAGGATCTTCGTGCTGCATGTTGTTGATTCACAAAAACCTGTATAGAATCAGATGTGTAAAACAATAATCGAGTTTAGGGAAAAACAAGGACCCAGATCTAACATCTACAATCGATGCAAACGATGAAGACAACAAGAACAGATCCACCAGAAACTCAAAACCCTAAACATTACTCGACAGAAGATTTGCGTATGAGTTACACAATCTCCTGCTCTAATACCAATTGTTGAAACAATAAGTTAAAGATCGATAGATTCAGTTATAGTAAAGTGAATCAAACTATAAGAACAATGATCAAAGATATGTCGAAGGCTTTATATAATCAAAGCTTTAGAAGAGTTCGACGAGAACTTTTCTGTAAAAGCAATGTAGGGCAACACACCTTGTTAACCCTAAAATGATACATGCATGCAGTATAAATAGTCTAACCCTAGCATCCTAATGACGGATGGACAGGCCCAATGCATTAATAAAAGACTAAATATGTACATAATAAATTTTACACAATACATTAAATAACCCAACAGACGCTATCCATAACCCTTCGGTGGTATCTGGTACATTTCTCATAAATAATTTATATGCTACTATACTCTTTGACTCCGAGGCTGATAGAAGTTTTATAACCCCAACATTTAGAAAATTGTTAAGTCATGAGTCTAGCAAATTAAAAGAAATCTATGAAGTAGAAATTGCTAACGGTCAAACCGAGAGGGCACATGAAATTCTAGAAAATTTTCTATTAACTCTAAATAACTACCTTTTTCATGTCAACCTCATGCTAATGTCTATTGGTAGTTTTGATGTCATAATTGGCATTGATTGGTTATCTTTACAACACGCCGAAATCCTATGCTATGAAAAAAAAGCCATACGATTACCCTTACCTAACGACAAAACCCTGATTATCTATGGTGATAGGTCTAAGAAAAACCTCAAAGTTATTTCTTGCACCAAGGCTCAAAAATATCTACATAGGAAATGTAGCACCAGTAGCAAAATCGCCTTATCGGTTGGCTCCATCTGAAATGCAAGAACTATCCAGCCAACTACAAGAACTTCTTGACAAAGGCTTTATCAGACCAAGCTTTTCACCTTGGGGAGCACCGATCTTGTTTGTTAAGAAGAATGATGGATCCTTTCGAATGTGTATCAATTATAGGGAGCTGAACAAATTAACGATCAAGAATCGTTACCCGCTTCCAAGAATTGATGATCTATTTGATCAACTTCAAGGATCTAGCTACTACTCAAAGAAAGATCTCAGATCAGGATACCATCAACTCAGAGTACAAGAAGACGATTTTCCAAAAACAACATTTAGGACTCGATATGGTCATTATGAGTTCCTAGTTATGCTTTTGGATTAACCAACTCCCCAGCAGTGTTCATAGATCTCATAAATCATGTTTGTAATCCGTACTTGGATAAATTTGTGATAGTATTTATCGATGATATATTGATATATTCACAAACCAAGGAAGAACACGGTCAACACTTTCAAATAATCTTGGAACTACTAAGAAAAGAAAAGTTGTACGCCAAATTCTCCAAATGTGAATTTTGGATTAGAGAAGTACACTTTTTAGGGCATGTGGTTAGCAACAAAGGGATTCATGTCGAACCCTCCAAGATTGAAGAAATCAAGAATTGGGAAGCACCAAAACGCCAACAGAAGTGCGAAAATTCTTAGGTCTTGTTGGCTACTACCGGAGATTTATAGAGAATTTCTCCAAAGTAGTCAAGCCGCTCACAACACTAACCCAGAAAGACATGAAGTTCAACTGGGAAGACAAACAAGAAGTTGCTTTCCAGAAACTAAAACAAATGCTATGTAGTGCACCAATCCTATCCCTCCCAGATGGGACCGAAGATTTTGTCGTATACTGCGATGCATAAAATAAAGTATTGGGATGTTTGTTGATGCAAAGGAGAAAAGTTATCACTTACGCATCTCCACAACTTAAGGTGCATGAGAATAATTACACTACCCATGACCTGGAATTGGGAGCTATAGTTTTTGCTTACCCATCCCCATTATCTTCTTTATTCTTAAGGATCTACCCTATAATCATCTATTCTTTAATATTTATTCCAAAGGATTTTCCTAAGGAATGGGCACTAAGTCCATAGCTGCCAATGTCCATCTGTAAGGCACTAAGTCTATAGCTTCCAGGATTTTTAGATTACATTTGATGAACATGTAATTCAAAAATTCTAGTGGTTTCGACACTATTTGGGTAGTAGTTGATAGATTAACTAAGTCTGTCCACTTCTTGCCAATCAACGAAACTGATGGAAAAGCTAACCAGAACTTATCCCAAGGAAATCGTCAAATTGCATGGAGTTCCGATTTCCATTATCTCTGACAGGGATAGTAGATTCACTTCACGGATTTGGCAATCACTTTAGAAATCCTTAGGAACAAGCTTGGATATGAGTACAGCTTACCATCTACAGACTGATGGTCAGAGCGAGAGGACCATCCAAACTTTGGAAGATATGCTCCAAGTCTACGTAATAGACTTTAAAAATGCATAGGATACTCATTTACCGTTAATTGAGTTTTCTTACAACAATAGTTATTACACAAGCATTAAGGCCGCAATGTTTGAGGGTATTTATGGACGAAAATGTCGTTCCCCAATATGTTGGGCAGAAGTTGGAGACACACAATTATAGGTGATACCTTGCATACAGACCAGAAACAATCCACGAGACAACTGAAAAGATCATGCAAATTAAGGATCGATTAAAGGCCGCACGTGATTGTCAGAAGAGCTATGCTGACGTAAGATGTAATCCTTTGTAATTCCAAGTAGGAGATAAAGTAATGTTGAAGGTCTCTCCTTGGAAAGGCATGATTCGATTCAGGAAACGAGGCAAACTAAACCCGCAATATATAGGACCTTTTGAAATTCTAACAAGAATTGGTTCTATTGCATATCAACTTAGGTTGCCTCAAGAGCTAAGAAATGTACACAATGTTCTCCCCATATCAAATCTATCCGATGACAATCTTTTTATACCTCTTGACGAAATACAAGTCAATACCAAACTCAACTTTGTAGAAGAACTTGTTGAAATCATGGATCGAGAGGTCAAACAGTTGAAACAAAGTCATATTACCATAGTGAAAGTTCGATGGAACTCTTTGTGAGGACCAAATTTTACTTGGGAATGCGAGGATCTGATGAAAAAAAAATATCCCCAACTATTTAACAATTCCCCGTCAACAAGATAAACTTCGGGATGAAATTGTTTCAACGGGGAAAGAATGTAACATCAGTAAAATTTAGGTCAAAGATAATTCCCATAAATATGAAAAAAACATATTATAATCAATTTACTTTAATCTTTAATGAGATTTTCATTCAACACTACAAGTCTATACACTTCCAAAAATATATAGAACGTCTAAATCTGACTCCGCGTGAAGAAGTTATGATAAATTCAACACTATAGCCTCTATAACAAGAGGAATTTAAAATATACTTATAATTAGCTATTGGAATCTAAAATAAAGTTGTAGTACTTGGAAATACCTATGCGTGGATATAAAGAAGGTCAAAAACAGAGCTTGTATGCAAAAGTTATGATCTTCTGAAGATGTAACGGTCTGAGAGCATGACACGTGGCAGAAACCCAAGCCGCCATAGCTCATGACGTGAGCATGTAATCTCACGACTTCAGAGTGCTCAAGAACACTACTCGAGGCTAGAAAACACTTGGTAATGCTACGGCATGACTCATGGAACCTCACTACATGAGCATATCATTCTCACGACGTGAGATGTTAACCGGACACCTTCTGAAGCTAGAAACGCAAATGGCAAGTCTACGAGGTGATACAGCCATGGCTCACGACATGAGCTTATCATTCTCACGACATGAAAGGGCCTTGGATAGCCTATAAATAGCAAGTCTGGCGCTAACTCTTATTACACCAAAATTTCTTTCTCTCTCTCGTTTGCTGAAGGCGTTCCTTGTCCCGAGCCCGACGATCACGAACCTATGACCGTTTTTCAGTTAGATTCTATAGATCACACTACTAGGGTGAGTTTCATGGCCCCACTTTTTAAATGTTTTCGAGGGGAAATGCATGCTAAATATTATGTATAAGTTAATATTATGTTTATATGATCGTATGTTCGGATCAACATAAAACTTAATTAACCAGAATATAGTAGTTTTAAATCATATATACTTATGATATATTGGATATTTTGAAACTATACAACTACGGGTATGTTGTCATCATAAGTTTTACGTTGGTTAAAAACTTGATATTGATCTATATAATTGATAAATTGAAGTCATCTTTGACTTGTTAAGTGTGTTGTTATTATTGGGTTTATGTTAGATAAAACCTGGTTTTTACTTCAAGTTATAGTTGTTGTCCTGCCTAAGTATTATAAGAATTAGGAGTAATGTTTAAAGCATAGTCTAGTAACTTAGGGTTTTAGACACGAATATGCTTTCACTGTTAGAACTATAGGAACTCGACAAAGTCTACATGAGCTATTTAATTCATCAACTAAGACTGGAAATCTTAGGGGAAATCCTCTGGCCTGTAACCGCTAATCCTATGTGAGCGATGAATTTGTGTATAGATCTATAGGGGTTGACACCCCCACTCGTGGTTTCTAGCTACAACCCACATTTTATGAAACCCCTCGGGTGACGAACTATCCTTTTTATTTTGTTTTATTGTGGGCCCGGCGTCGATGAAGCGCGCGGAGTATTTGTATTGGTGGAATCCTTTGTGGCACCAAGGCGAAATTCTTTATGGCACCAATGGTGGAATCTTGTGTGGCACCAATGGTGTGATCCTTTATAGCACCAATGGTGGAATACTTCATGACATCAATGGTGGGATCCTTTGTAGTACCAATTAGAGGACTTGTATGTCATATAGCAGCGATTATGGACTCATGGTAACACAATTTTAATCTAGAAACATTATACTTTTTCTATATACAAGTATTAATGTTAAGTATAAGTTTCCCAAACACTTATACTCTGGGTACAAGAAACTTTTAGGTATTCTACTTATTCATTAGGTAAACAATTATATCTAGCACACATACTCGTATAGAATTGAAATAAGATTTATATGTAGTAACCTTCCTTGATCAAGGAATACAAAAACCTATACTCATAGTATATGGGAATTGTAGGTATATCACTTATTTAATAAGTAAACCAGTATACCTAGGATATATTAAATATGTTGGAGATGAGTATGAGTCAGAATGACACTTTCAAACTATGTTTTATACTTTCGAACTTGGAAAAAGTACTATTTTACTAAGAGTCAAAACTTGTGGACTCACCAACTTTATGTTGATGTATTTTCAAAACGCATGTGTTTCAGGAACTTGATAAGCTGGAATGTTAACCGAAGAGGGGAAGTTTTACTATTATCCTTTATGTTCGTATGGAACATATATCTGTTAAGACGTGTGTGATAGTTCGGATACTATGTAATAATTACTAGGAAACAAGAATAATGTAACTTTCTGTCATCAATAAAGGTATGTAATTTATAAAATTCTTTTGCACTATTCAATGTATGTTTAATAGGTGTGATACAAGAATGAAGTTACACCGCCCGGTGTTTCCGCTGTCGGCCGGAGGTGTGACACATAAGCAATGTCAACTCAAATTGAAGTACACTAAAATAAGAATGTGACAATCAAACACGACTGGTCATCAACCTCAGGTCGTGTGCTAGTGATAACTAAAAGGCTTATTGTCGATTGACTCCTGAAACTCTCAAAATTTTTAAGACTCCCACTGGCTTCTTGACATATGAGTTTTTCTCTCAAGGAACATTCCTTGACGATCTAAAACAAATATTCAAAAGTTCGTGTTGATTCCCGACAAGAAAACACTTCATAGAATTAGTCTCAGTTTATCTTTTGTTTTAACGAAAACATCACAACTCCAATTCTAAATGTGCTAGAGTAAGAAAGCATTATTACTCCACATTTTCACGAGGTGTAATAAACCTTCTTAGTTTGAAATGATTTTCAAGATACGATTTGTAGTAACTAGATCATGGCTCTAAAACTCGATTGGAAATGAAGTATGACTCCTCTCTTGATTGAACCATTCCAAAAATATATGATTCCTCTTCTTAGTCATACAATTGTACTAAGATGTTCTTCGAGGATCAATTTTGATATAGTTCCACAATCATTAAGATGATCACAAAACATGATACTAAAGTATTCACCTTTCCTTTCAAATTAGAGAAACTTTTATCTTTTTGTCTAATAGATTCTTCTTATTCATTCTACTACTCTTTTAATCTTTTTCAAAGTATCATATTTATGTTTAGTCTTATAAACACAACCATATTTACTGAAACATCAAAAAATCATGATGGATAGAGTTATCATCCTTTGCGGTGGATCTGAAGAGTCCATATCAACATGTACTAGATCCATTAGTCCTTCACTTAACAAACATGTGATCAATGAATTAGTTATAACTTTCAAATGAACAAGATGCTCATATACTATAGAATACGACTTGTACAAGACCAAGTATCTGTCCAGTTGGTGATGATATTTCTTTTCACTTGGTCAGTTATGACAATAACACAAGCGATATCATAAGAATCAAGTCGACAATTAATATTGCTAATATTAGAAATGTTACCAACACTTTCATAAATGCCATTGCAAGGAAATATAAAATGAGGAAACCAGATAAACCAAATTTTCACTTTTATTGAAAATAAACAAAAAGTTTGAACTTGTCCTTACAAGGCATAAATTAAAAACTATGTTTCTAGACATCTCGTAAGAGTAATAGCAATATATTAAATTATCCTAACTCCTAAATAGTAGCTCCAAATTCTGATCATCGAACCATGTGAAATCCATCTCTCAAGATCAGATTTAGTTTACTATGCTTAAGCTTCCTTCTTTCTCTTAGATCCTTCAATAACATCAAAATGTGATCATCACATCATGTATCAAGAGGATATGAATAGGAACTTGTTAAAAGAATGGAGTTAGCAATAGAAACATGTGGACTCTTTGGGGTTAACACATGGAACTATCTCAAAACTAGCCTTTCTATTTACCCTACGATCAACCTATTTGACTTTGGTCTTGACCCCTTTCCATTGGGAAGAGAAATCTTTTTTGTACCAGAATTGGCATCATTGTCAATGTCCATGGAACCTTTGGAATCATACCATTTAAGCAAATCTGCTTCATATGTGCTCTTAAGCATTTCTGCTTATGCAATAATCAACATTTGGGTCAGATCAATTAGGGTCACGTCGATGTTCATCATATGAAAGTTCTCAATAAAGTGTTTGTATGACTTTGTAAGCGAAAGAAGAACCAAATCAATGGCTTGATCCCTTGGTAAAACGACACCCATTCCATCCAACTTGACAATGTACGACTTCATTTTTAGAACATGCGCACACACATAATTTCCATCTTGATGTCTACATGCCAATAGGGTTTGAGTAGTTTCGTATCTTTCAACACGAGGAAAACGCGACGTTGGGAGAGTCACTGGAGGAGGAGGAGGAAGAATTGAAGAAGCATGATTTCCAGTTCCACCATTTTCCGAAGAAGAGAAAACATTTCCACCTTGATTAGAATGTGGAAGATCATCTTCAGAAGGAAGAGGAAAACCATTTCCAAAAGAACGAGGAAAATCATTTATTTCTTCAAAAGACATCTAAAATTAGGAGAAAATAGAATTCAAGTTAGTTGATTTTTGTCCTTAATAGTTAACCCATAAATTTAAATTAATGCTACGATCCACATTTTCGATTCGACCTTTGAAGAGAGATGTCGTAATTAAATTCGAATCTATTTTAGGTAGGTAATGCTTTTACCAATTTCAATCTTATGAAACTCCTAGATCTTTTGAGATTCATTGATTCTTATCAATGGCATGTTTAATCTCAGATTATTCTCTCACTTTTGTGACTGGGATGCCGAGGATCACAAACGAGATGTGAATAATCATGCAAACCCGCTTGACAACCTTGATGTCATTTACCATCTCACATCATGTCGTTTAACCACACACGCTCCATCAACAATGACAATTTTCAAGATGTCCATCATATCTCTTTATATTCCCTATTAGTGTGTCGGTTAACCACATACGCTCCACTAACGACATATAAAGCATGATGTACGTTTTTCAGGGATTAGCATACTTTTCACATTTTTCCTAAAGTAACTAAGAGCGGGATTTTAAAAAGGTTTAGTTACTTTTATAGCATTATACGTATTAATGAGATTAAGTCTTATCAGATCCGTTCAGCTAACAAAACCTCCACCATACAAGAGAGCGGTGGTTAAGAATGGATACCCAATTGCGGTCATCTTATAGGTCGCTTCCTTAAACTCCCCTTATAGTATGGCTTCGTGAATGAGGCGTACTAGCGATTTGACTAAATTTGTTTTATACATATAGTATATATTAAACTTTTAATTATGTACATATAGTATAAGGTGTAATTTAAACAATTTTAAAATACTGGGGATTTGACATTTATTATTTAATTAATATCTAAAATAATCATTTACACATTTAAAATTAATTATATTAATCAATTAAATAATTAATCAAGTCAGGGATTTATCTCCTAATTTATAGGCATTTATTTAATTATCAAATATATAGGAAAATTCGGATTTGGCAGATATAAAATAGATAATTACCAAATAATAAGCATGCACAACAAATTAGGTAGATTAAAATCGAAAAAATTGAATTTTTCCCATCTCACGTCGTGAGCATCAACTCTCATGTCGTGAGATACAAAAAAAAATGAATTTTATTTGTTTGTTCGATTCACTTATGTGAAATTAGATGAAAGACAACCATATGCTCTAATACCATTGATGGGAAATGTAGGTTACAACAACAATGCTCTAAGCGGAAAAACATTTGACAATTAAATGATTAGGGCACATGCAACCTAAATGGATCTATGTTTTTCACATAAAGGCAACATACTATGAATTATCAAACTACAAAACCCTAATGAAATGCGAATTCATAAAGAAAGATTACATACCTTTTGATTTGTTATAGTAAACAAATATAAAACCCTTATTCAAAGCTTTTGGAAGCAAGCACCAGAAATCTCGTGCCTCTGATGGTTCACACCCAACCCTACCAAGTAGGAGACTTGAAAAGAGAGGAGAGGGGAAAGTAAAATTACGGCTTTGCCTTAAGGAATAGGAATGGCCGAAATTTAGAACCCATTGGAGGGTTTGTATAGGTGATCAAAGGAGCTAGGGATAAGGCAGTTTCCTAAGATAAGCCGTAATCCCTTAACTTCCCCCCTAAGGCATCCAAGACACCCTTAATGCCCAAGGAAACCCTAGAAGACCTCTAGAATTTGTTCCCCCTCCTAGGGAGGTTCTAGAATTTGTCAATGTTCAATCTTTTGAACATTGTTATCATTAGTCCTTCCACTTTTAATTATTCCAATTAATCCAAAATTTAATTCCAATTAATTTCTGATTAATTTATAATTAAACAATACAATTTCTAATTAATATATTATTCTCATAATATATTAATAAATTATTTATTTTGATTTCTAATTAATTTATTACTCACGTAATAAATTAATAAATCGGTCTCTCTCTCTAAAAGTCGTCCTTTTCAATTACTAGGTTTGAGGGCAACCCAAAAGGACTTTGCTAATAATTCAAGATTATACTAATTTAGTTATTGGCTTATACACCTAATCCAACACAATGCACCACCACCAAGTCTCTTCTTATTCAAATGCATAAAAGAACACAAAAACTTTCAACAAAAGCTCAAGAACACACGAAAGATGACTAGGGTTTCGAGGGATAAGTTCTTGGGGTAAGGAAGTTGATGTGGGGCAGCCTCAAGGTCCATAATGATGCTTAAATATGGTCCAAACCCTAAAAATTAGGGTTTATGGTCAGCTCACGTATGCCCAGCGTACGTATGGGTACGCCCAGTGTACTCCATAACCACACGTGAATCATTTAAGGGAGTACGTCCAGCGTACTACATGGTACGCTCAGCGTACACAAGAGCTAAAAATGAGATTTTCTTTGAATCAATTCCAAATCTAAGGAGTACCTGAAACTTGATCGTTATAATTCTCCCCCACTTGAATCATACTTTTTCCTCGAAGTCTGCTGCCGAAAATAACTCTGAATAATGCTCACTCATCTCGTCCTCCGGCTCCCACGTTCATTCTGAACCCTTTCGGTGTTGCCACTGCACCTTCACGATATCCACAACCTTGTTTTGCAGAGTCTTCGTCCTCCTGTAAAGGATCGCCACCGGTCTCTCTATATAATTTAGGCGATCATCCACCTGAATGTCCTCCAATAGAACCACTGCGGAATCATCAACCAAACATTTCTGCAGCTGAGAGACATGAAAAGTGCTATGAATCTGACTTAGCTCCTCAGGAAGATCCAAACAATATGTAACCCTGCCCACCCGGGCTATCACCCTGAAAGGACCAATATACATGGGGCCTAGTTTGCCCTGCTTCCTGAATCGGATGACACATTTCCAAGGTGACACCTTCAGGAGTACCATGTCCCCAACCTGGAACTCTAGGTCTGACCGGTGTCAATCTGCATAACTCTTATGTATGCTTTGTGTTCTCTGAAGTCTATCGCGGACCTGCTGGATCAATTCTGTCATCTTGATTACCACCTTCGTACTCCCCATAACCCATTGACCGACCTCACCCCAACATATCGGGGTCTTACACTTGCTCCCATAGAGCATCTGAAAATGAGGTCGATCAATGTTGGCGTGATAAATTTTGTTATACGAAAACTCTGCTAAAGGAAGATACGTATCCCAACTCTCGTTGAAATCTAGTACACATGCACGCAGCATGTCCTTCAATGTCTAGATAGTCTTCTCACTCTGACCATCAGTCTGCGGGTGGAAGGTCGTGCTGAAGTGCAGATGAGTACCCAACTCCTCGTGAAATCTCTTCTACAACCAGGAATTATATCGAACATCTCTATCAGAAACCACTAAACTCGGCACCCCATGTCGTGCCACGACCTCCCGAATGTAGATGTCGGCCAGCTTCTCCGCCGAAATACTCTCCTGGATTGGGATAAAGTGTGCGCTCCTGGTCAATCGATCCATGATGACCCATATCGAATCCACTCCGCACACCATCCTAGGCAACTTCATGATAAAATCCATCAAAATCTCTTCCCATTTCCAAACGCGAACACCCAACGGCTCCATTTTGTTGTGAGGTCGCTGATGCTCGGCCTTGACTTTTTTGTAAGTCAAGCACCTCTCCACATATTAGGCCACATCTTGCTTCATGCATAGCCACCAATAGTCAAGCCAGAGGTCTCTATACATTTTTGTCGCTCCGGGATGAATAAAGAACCTTGACTAGTGTGCCTCCTCCATCAAAACCTGATGTGCACCTCCCCAATACGGAACCCACACCCTCCAGTGAAGGGTCAATAATCCCCGATTACCATAATCAAATGAAGCCACCTTACCCACAATGTGCTCACTCTTTCGGTGCTCTTCCTTCATGGCCTCAAGCTGAGCCTCTCGAATCCGCTCTAAAAGTGGGGTGATCACGGTCATCCTCAAACATACATCTTTGATCGGGGTAGTAACCGGCCTTCGGCTAAGAGCATCGGCCACTACGTTGGCCTTGCCCGAATGATAAAGGATCTAATAATCATAATCCTTCAACACATCCAATCATCTGCTCTGTCTCATGTTCAGATTTGGTTAATCCATCAGATACCTCAGATTCTTGTGATCTGTGTAGATAGTAAAACGGACCCCATAGAGGTAATGTCGCCAAATCTTGAGGGTGAAAACCACAGCCCCCAACTCCAGATCATTTGTAGCATAATTCACATCATCAGGCTTCATCTGCCTCGAAGCGTAAGCGATCACATGGCCCCGCTGCATCAGCATTGCACCGAAACCCATGATTGACGCATCACAGTATACCATATAATCCTCAACACCCTCAAGCAGGGTCAGAATCGGTGCCTCACGCAATCTCTGCCTTAGAGTCTCAAAAGTTGCATGTTTCTCAAGCCCCTAACGAAAAGTGACGGTCTTCTTCATCAACCGGGTCAAAGGAACTCCTATCTTGGAGAAATCCTGAATGAATCTCTGATAGTAACCCGCCAATATCAAGAAACTCCAAATCTCAGATGGAGACCTCGGAACCTCTCACCTCATCACTGCCTCAACCTTGGCTGGATCGACCAGAATAATTATCTGGTTGACAAGGTGTCCTAGAAACTGCACCTCGCATAACCAGAACTCACACTTGGAGAACTTTGATATAACCTCTCCTTCCTCAGAGTCTCAATTAACTCTCTCAGATGCTCCTTATGCTGCTCCTGAGTCTTGAAATAAACCATAATATGATCAATAAACACAATCACAGACCGATCCAGCATAGGCCTGCATAGGCTATTCATGAGATGCATTAATGCGGCTGGAGAATTGGTGAGCCCGAAGGGAATCACCACAAACTCGTAATGACTATAACGAGTCTGGAAGGTCGTCTTCTGCATATCCTCCTCTCTGACCCTCATCTGGTGATCAACTGAACACAGATCAATCTTGGAAAACCATGATGCACCCTGAAGCTGGTCAAATAAATCATAGATCCTCAGAAGCGGGAAACGTTTCTTCACCGTTAGCTCATTCAGCTCCCAGTAGTCGATGCACATCCGATGTGACCCATCCTTTTTCTTCACGAACAAGATTGGCGCTCCCCATGGTGAACTACTTGGTTGGATGAATCCTTTGTCTAACAGCTACTACAGCTGTGTAGACAACTCCTGCATCTATGGGGGTACTAATCGGTAAGGTGCTTTGGCTATCGGAGCCACACGTAGAACCAAGTCAATCTGAAACTCCACTGCCTCTCCAGAGGCACTCCAGGAAAACCCTCCGAAAAAATGTTCGGGTACTCCCGAACAATCGGTACATCGCACACAGCAGCCTTACCCTTCTCCCTGGTATCCATCACGTAAGCCAAAAACCCAGAACAACTCTGCTGAAGATAACGTCTGGCCCTTTCAGTTGAACAGAGAATCGATCCATGTTGTACACCCTCTCTCTGAATCACCAACTCTCCCCACTTGGGGTCCGAATACCTACCAACTAATGCTCGCAATCAATCATTGATCCATTGGGGCTCAACCAAATCGATCGGATATCGCTCACTAAACAACTCCAATATGCATCCCTGATGAACCCTCAATAATCGCATATGACGATCGTCAGCAATCTAGACCTCCAATGGATAATCCAACTCCCCCGCAGCATCGACGAACCTCTTGTTCAGCGCAAGAGACAGAATGGATCGGGTATCCCTAAAATAAAATAGAACCAGAGCGGAGATACTGTTCACAAGGAACGACCCCTTCACTACATCTGGTGCCGTGCAAGCCTCCTCAGTTGTCAGCAAAAATGCCTTACTCCTCACAATAGGTGCATCCACCTTGCCCTGACGTCCATCTGTAATCCTCAGGGTCGCCGGAGCAGGTTCTGGAACTAGTCCTACTGCTGCTAGGCTCGGGCAGTTGACCTTCTTATAGCCCCTCTGACTATAATGAAAGAAAATTAGATTAGATACTTGGGTGGTGGTGGTGGCAGTGCAATCCCTGCTGATATATCCCGTCCTACCGCACTTGAAGTAGCCAGAACCACCCACCATGCAAGCTCCATCGTACATCTTGTCGCACTTGCCGCAGCGGCCCCAGCCCTGTTGGCCCCTTGATCTCGAATCAAATACCTTGGGCCTCTTGCCCGAGCCCTCTGAACTCTAAACTTGGTCCGGCTTCCTCTTATTCTCCATCTCTAGATCAATCTCCCTCTCCCTAGCCCTCGCCACCATATCCTCCAGTGTCCTGCAACTGGATATGCTCACAAACTGTCTGATATCGCTACTCAACATATGGTGATATCTCGCCTTATTCATCTCTTCGTCCACCACATACTGCGGAACCAATAAAGCTCTCTCTCTCGAAACATAGAAGTAATCTTCGCCACCGTCTCATTAGTCTGACGAAGGTCTTGAAACTCCCTCGTCAACTGTTGGACCTCAATCAGTGGTGCAAACTCAGCCCAAAACCTCGTCATGAAATCATCCAAAGTCATCGACTCAACCGCCTCGCCTCCCAAGGCATGACCAACCTCCCCCCACCAGTCTCAAGCTCTGTCTTTCAGAAGATAGGATGCAAGTCTGAACTTTGCCTCCTCGGGACAGCAGCTAGTGCAGAAGGTGTTCGTGACATCCGCTAACTAACGCCTGCTCACAATCGGATCCTTCTTCCCGAAAAACTTCGGGGCTCCACATGCCCGAAACTCTCGGAAAGTCAGAGTGCGTGCTCCCACCATCGTCACCATCTCATAACGAAAAGCGCCCAAGTGCACATCCAGAATCTCCATGATACCCTCCTTGATCGTACTGAATATCACAAAAGTCTGCTCTAGAATACTGCAGGTAATCTCTGATAAAATGAACTCCCGCATCTGATCATCCATATGGCTGGCCCCAAAGCTAGAAGTTGAACCACTACCAGAACCTCCTCGTGTGGCCACCATACTAAAACTAAACCATTCAAAACATCAGAACATGCCCAAAAAGAAATCCCACTTTCTACAAGCTTCCTGGAATCATCATGACCCTCCTTGACTCGAGTACGGATCCTCTGCTTCCAGTAGTACGGGTTCAAACTACCTTCCACATATGTCCATACTTTCCTCAAGAATCGCCCTGAATCCTCCAAGTTACTTCTCTAACACTCAGAGTATCCACTTGCATAACTACATGTTCACTACTCTAAAGCATCTCCTAGGCTCTCCTAGGACACCATCACACCACTCTCCGCTATCAGTTGCAGAAGGAAATCCCTCTAGTACCATCTAGCTACCTCACAAATGCAATTACATACTACCAACACTAGATAATTCTTCAACTGAAAGGTCTCACACTACAACGATTGGACTCAAACAAGAGCTGCACAATAGAGTAACACCTAACCTGTCACACCCCAAAACCAGAACGGCGGAATCGTTCGGGGGTGGAGGACGTCATGTATAGTATCACAACAATGAATAGTAGTAAACAAGCAACAACATCATCCATTGCATTAATAATATAATTTAATACAAGTGTGTTCTGTCAAGTTTAATAGACACCAAAAATATGAATCAAAATAAAAGATGAGCCTTGAACGAGCTCCATCTTCTCAAAACCTGGCACTGGTACCTGTCTACTGGTGACCTGAGAATACAAGTTATTTTGAAAGAGTTTATCAGCTTTAAAGCTGGTGAGATCATAAGTATATTAGTGTCTGTGTTTGTATGAAAGTGTTTGTAAGATGTTTGTAAGATGTTTGTAAGATGTTTGTAAGTGTTTGAAATCTCCTAGAAATCCCTATGTTTTCTACTAAAAGTAGCTTTCTACCAAGGCATCAAGTGTTGGTGTGTGTGTCTCTTGTAAGAGTATGTATTTTCCCAAATCTGACTATCATTAACCAAAAATATAGTTTTTACATTACTGTTTATTGTGTGATGATCACAAAGTGAATGCAATGGGAAAATGAAATAGTACTGTAGTGTTGTATTAAATAACTACTGCTGTACAAACTACCTTAAACCAATTATTATTTAAAGTACCATGTGATCGGCCTGTACCATACTACCGACTAGAAACACGACGATGTAAGACGTCGGAAGAAATGACGTTTGGCACCCGTAGACTTGCAAGTCCCACTGTAGCGAGCAGCAAGGTGTAGGATAGTCAATCCAGTATAGATCTATACACAAACTCAACGCTCTCCATTTAAGGAGATTATGGATACAAAACGAGCCATGACAGGTGATGCCATGCCCCGTTACGTGGCTCACATAGCTGTATTAGTGCACTTGTGAATGTATTGTATCTACTAGCTGTATTGTATGTTCTCTCTCTGTCTAGTATGTATGTATGTTCTCTCTGTATGGTATTGTATGTACTAGTTGTATTGTATGTTCTCTCTCTATCTAGTATGTATGTATGTTCTCTATGTATGGTATTGTTTGTTTCTCATCATAGTATTCTCTATCTGTATGTTATGTTCTCTCTGTATGGTATTGACTCATGTATGAACTGACTCATTGTATGTTTCACTATTCTAGTAATAGTATTAGTATCTTCCTAAACTACACCTATTATAGTTTACTAGTAATATGGTTTGTATGTATGAACATGTTTGTATACCTTTGCTACCCAAAGGTATTGAATAGAAAGAAGGAACTTTTATATCTATATACATATACATAATATATAACTAGGATTCAAACGACCTCCGGACAAACAACCGATACCCTAAGTCCACAACCAAACGAGGAACAGGAGGTAAGGTGAGCTATTAGTCCTAAGTCCTTTCAATCCTACTTATATAACTATATCTATATAGATACACATTTAACAGAATATAAGTTTAAAAGAGTTTAATAAAAGTATTTGACATGTAAAAGAGTTTGGAGTTTATGGCCTAAACAAGGTGTTTACGGCCGTAAACTCTAAGGAGTATAAATATGACACTTAGTCATTTTTATCAATTTTTCACACTTTCAAGAACTAGAACTCGAAATCCTCTCAAGTATCATCTGATTTTCCTTCTTTATCTTCAACTTTGTAAGTGTTTCTTGCCCTAATTAGTTGATATCTTACTTAATCTAGTGATCTTACATGATTTCATCCGTGAAATCATTCCATTTGTGTAGATCTTCAAGTGTTCTTAGTTTCACCAAGAACACACACTAGTGTTCTTGGACTTTTAACACCCTTTCAAGCTCCTTATTGTAAGTACTCTTACCCTAGTGTGTTATAAGGCTTGTTACACTTCTTAATCAACTAGTAAACACAAAGAAACACAAGATCAAAGGTGTTTACGGTCCAAACATGTTCTTGGACCGTAAACCCTAATGAATGGGCCATTGTGTGCCCTAGTCCCTTACCAAGCCTTGCATACTAGTCTAGATCACATCCTTGAAGTGTATAGGACCTTAAATGTCACACCCGCGAAACCAGACGGCGGAAACGTTCGGGGGCTCGCGTGACTTAAATTGAATACCATCACAATGAATATACATGAATCATAACATAAACATCCAGTACATTGTTTTAAATATTACACATTCATAACATAAAATGTTTCAGAGTTTTCAAAACAAAATATCCTAACATACTTGGTATTACCCTTCCGCTTACCTGTTACCTGAGAATACAAGTTATTTTGGAAAACGTCAATATATGGAATGTTGGTGAGTTCATAAGCAAAGTTGTGATAAAAATGATTTGTATAGTTTGTAAAACCCAGAAAATCCGATATTTTCTGAAAAGACAATAGTTTATCAAAGTGTGAAGATCCATAAGTTGATGCATGAATGATTTCAAAGCATATATATATAAAGGGTGTTTTGTATTATAGTTATAGAAATTCCGAGCGAGTAGTATTGATTCCCCCGGAAAACCCGATGTTTTCCGATGTTGAAAGATATACGTGATTACTAATTGTTATACCGCCACAACGAATGGATCTTGATTACTCATCCTTGAATACTCGGATGGTGTTGGATAAACCTAGTGAGTCGTTGTAACGATGTCCGGTGAAGACAAGTTATAACAGCCAACTACGAACATCCCATAGAGGTGTCGTCCGTTGTTACTCACTTAATCCAAACCACCTTGATTACTGTTGAATAACGTCCTAATTCCGTCTACTTTGATTACTCATAAGCCTTAGCGAACGAAGAGAAGAGGAGTACGAAGTCCTGCTACTATCGTAAGTACCTTAGGCTGTCGAGGATGCGAAGGACACATTGGCCCAACTCGCATTTGATTACTTTGACCTTACTAGCAATACTAATGGACCACTAGGGCCCAATAGCACATAAAAGCCATTGAAAGTCCTTTTATATGGAATTGGGCCATAGGAGGCCCAATAACATATAAGCGTTATCCCTTTGGGCCCAAAGATTATGTTAATGGACTTGCCAGGTCCAACAAGCATGATTTGAAACTCTCAAGCCCAACGTTTGAAGGTTTACTCGTCTAGGTATCGCATATCTACTGGAGGGTTTGATTGTACGATCGTAGTTTTTGTATCGATTCGAGACCGATCGATTTGTTTATAACGATTTTTGGAGTTAAACGTGTATTCATCTTTCAATTTTTCGTAAGTTGTGGTTTTGTATTTTGACTCAATGAAATAATTTGCTTAAAATAGTGGTTTGACCTTTTCAACACCTTTCTTTTTATGAAAATAACAATTTTAGTCCTTTATAAAAAAGAAAAGACATTTTTAGCCCTTAAAACACTTTCTTGACACTTTTGCATCATAGATTTGTTGAATTGATAGTTTTAACTCAAAACTTATTTTTGTTAACAATTTCAGCCCTTTCAGAATAGTATTTTCCGATTAAAACCCAACATTTCGCAATTTTTACAGTTTTGGCCCAAAATCCAAAAACTTTACATTTTTTATCCTTTTTGGAAATGAAAGGCATTTTTGACCCTTGAAATAGTTTTGTTACACTTTTTGTCCCCTGTTTTGAAGAAATTTTCATTTCAGCCCCTTTAATTGTCATTTTTCGCAATTTTGGGCTTTTTGGGCCGAAAAGCCCAAGATTAGCCCATTAAGCTAAAAATTTACATTTCAAGTCCTTTGAAAATTATAATATACATAAAAACAATTATTGAAACTGTTTTGACTCTTTGGCCTTTAAGAAACCGTGGATTGGCAACCTTGTACCCAAATTTTGTATATTTGACAATTTAAGCCCAAAAATGGGTTTTAAGTTGAAATATGTTTATCATAATCTTATAAGTTATTATTCTTGACTTGTTTAGTGTAAAATAACTTAGATCATGTTTGTTTCCTTTCTCATGTCATAGATCTCGAGTTATCATCCCTTTTTGGTTACATGTTCATCACAAAAACACATAAAATCATACATACATGCATAAAATCACACATAGCATACACATACACATAGATCTACACATTTTTCTTGTATTCTCCCCCATAAAACATATAAAAACCGAAAAGAGAGGGGTATGAAGCTCACCTTGAGTTGTGGTTTCGGTTTTTGAAGGAAGAGATGAAGAAAATTCGATCGTAGCAAGTCTTCTTGGAAGATTTTTGACTTAGATGTGTTCTAAGGGACAAGATCACGAATTTTGTATGAGATAAGGGAGATTGTTGATGAAATGAAGAAGATATGTTATGAATCAAAGCAATAACTTACCAAGGATGTGAACTACTTGATGAAAATCCTTAGACTTCAAGCCAAATTTTTGAGATCTTCAAAGAAGAAGAGGATGATCTTGAGAGTGATTTTAGGGAGAATTTTTGGTGAGGTGTGTGTGTTTATGTTGGTTTCGGCCGAGAGAAAAAGAGAGAGGAGAGGAGAGAGGCCTTGATGAGATGGTTGCTTGGAAACATGAGTTGCATGCATGGAGACCCAACAAATAATAGTGAGGTGGCCATGGAAAGTCAACTCTTCTCTTTTGGTGTAGTTGGGCCGAGAAAAGGAGAGGGGAAAGAAGGATTTGGGCCCTTTAATGCTTAAGCCCAAATTATAAACCCATTAGGTGATTTTCGGCCCAATTAAATCAAAGAATGATTTTTATGACCCATTAGGGCTATTTAAATTTGTTGTGATCCAATGAGGTCCATTAAAATTATCCTAGTTTATTTTAGGCTTATAAAGCCCAAAATATTAAGTTTCAAGCATATGGGCCCAATTAGGGTCCATTTGAGGGTTCTATGTTCATAATAGTTAAATTGGAAGCTTATTGGTCCATTAGGCCCAATAAGGAAATCCTAGTCCAAAATGGACTTAAACCGGGATCTCTAGGGTTTCCAATTCTTGGTTAATTATTTGCAGTGCTTGAATACAGTGTTGGATTGAAATTTTGTTGTTATTGAATAAGCATCATACATGTTTTCACATTGTTGGTTCATAATTGATATAATTGTTGTAGTTACAAGCATCAAAATTCCTAGTTGTGACATTAAACATCGAAAACATCAAGGACCATTAGAGTTTACGGCCGTAAACTCATGGAGAAATGTTCCATGGGCCGTAAACTCTACAAAGGGGTGAAATGTTGCCACAATCACTTCCTAAGGCTTAGACTTGAAGTAAGGGTGCTTCATTATGACTTCTAGAACTTCAAAACACAAAATGGTAGAAGTGTCATGGGTTTACGGCCGTAAACTCATGGGTTTACGACCGTAAACTCCAAGGGAGTTGGTCCCAAAACCGTAAACTCATAAAGAGTTTACCCTTGGACCCTAAACTCAAAAGCCAAGCCCTACAACCCTTAGATGCAATCCTTAGTACTTATAGCACTTAAATCAAGTGTTTTTCATGTCCTAGGATGTCTTAACTTGGTTAATTAGTTGTTAAATGACTAATTGGATACATATATGTGTTATTATATGTTAACTAGGATCCTTGTGTGTGTTCAAGTCTTCACTTGACACTTAGCATCCTATATCATCCGTTCATCCGAACCACTCACTACAGGTGAGTTCACACCCCTTAATCAACCTTTTAAATTATTTTAAATGATTTTATGGGGGGGATACAAGTTGGACTATTATAGTTATTATATCAATCACATGTGATTAATAACTACCAAACAAGTGGATTTCTTACTTTTCAAACTGTGTTATCAAACAAACTACTTTAAACTGTTTTACAAACTCTTTTACATGTCAAATACTTTTATTAAACTCTTTTAAACTTATATTCTGTTAAATGTGTATCTATATAGATATAGTTATATAAGTAGGGTTGAAAGGACTTAGGACTAATAGCTCACCTTACCTCCTGTTCCTCGTTTCGTTGTGGACTTAGGGTATCGGTTGTTAGTCTGAAGGTCGTTTGAATCCTAGTTATATATTATGTATATGTATATAGATATAAAATTTCCTTCTTTCTATTCAATGCCTTTGGGTAGCAAAGGTATACAAACATGTTCATACATACAAACCATATTACTAGTAAACTATAATAGGTGTAGTTTAGGAAGATACTAATACTATTACTAGAACAGTGAAACATACAATGAGTCAGTTCATACATGAGTCAATACCATACAGAGAGAACATAACATACAGATAGAGAATACTATGATGAGAAACAAACAATACCATACAGAGAGAACATACATACATACTAGACAGAGAGAGAACATACAATACAGCTAGTACATACAATACCATACAGAGAGAACATACATACATACTAGACAGAGAGAGAACATACAATACAGCTAGTACATACAATACATTCACAAGTGCACTAATATAGTTATGTGAGCCACGTAACGGGGCATGGCATCACCTGTCATGGCTCGTTTTGTATCTAGAATCTCCTTAAGTGGAGAGCGTTGAGTTTGTCTATAGATCTATACTGGATTGACTATCATATACCTTGTTGCTCGCTACAGTGGGACTTGCAAGTCTACGGGTGCCAAACGTTATTTCTTCCGACGTCTTACATCGTCGTGTTTCTAGTCGGTAGTATGGTACAGGCCGATAAACTCTTTCAAAATAACTTGTATTTCACCAGCTTTAAAGCTGATAACGTCTTACATCGTCGTGTTTCTAATATACTTATGATCTCACCAGTTTTAAAGCTGATAAACTCTTTCAAAATAACGTGTATTCTCAGGTCACCAGTAGACAGGTACCAGTGCCAGGTTTTGAGAAGATGGAGCTCGTTCAAGACTCATCTTTTATTTTGATTCATATTTTTGGTGTCTATTAAACTTGACAGAACACACTTGTATTAAATTATATTATTAATGCAATGGATGGTGTTGTTGCTTGTTTACTACTATTCATTGTTGTGATACTGTACATGACGTCCTCCACCCCCGAACGATTCCGCCGTTCCGGTTTTGGGGTGTGACATAACCCTATAAAATTATATAATCTCAGTAGTATGCAACTTAGAAACTTAGCACATTCTCTTAACAGTTAGATGATATCAATCAAAGCTCCTAAAAGCACAAAGCAAACAGCATTCGAGCATCGAGTAATCCGAATCAAGCATCACTTAAACAGGTTATCCTATCACTGACTGATCCAATACTAGCATGCAGATCTACAAGCTCATACAGTAGGCATATAAAGGCATCTATCCTAACATTCTATCATGCAATTGAGCATATCCTTAGCCCTAATCTAGCATGTGATTCTCAAATACACAAATCAATGTATATCAAATAACACATGTATGGGTATTTTGGGAAAACTTACTTGAGCTCTGTCGATTGCATGCACCACACACCTTTCTTTTATTAAAAAATAATTTAGTGAAACATTTCTTATTATGAAAAATTTACCAAACCCTGAGTTTGAGTTCAGACACAACCGAGAGTATGCCCGAATCCCTCAAACCAAGGCTCCAATACCAACTTGTAACGTCCCAAAACCCATAACCCAATTTTTTTTTTATATATAATAAAACGTCAACCAAACGTGTTTATCAAAACCATAAGGAATTTATAGTGTATTAATAATCTTCCAAAATACATCAGAGTCAATAAAGCGGAAAGTCATGATGTGTACAATACGATCATCCCGAGCCCTTCCTCTTTGAACTGGAGGTACCTAAAACATAAATTGAAAACCGTAAGCACAAAGCTTAGTGAGTTCCACAAAATACCTCATACCATACATACAATGGGCCTTGCCCGACAACCATCAGGCCCCGTCCGGCATCGGGCCCCGCCCAGAACAAATCTGTCAGTAACATGCGATGGGCCCCGCCCAACACACTCATCAGGCCCCGCCTGGCATCAGGCCTCGATCGTTATACATACAAACACATGCAATACAAGCAAGAGTCAAAAAGACAGCTAGCATACTATAACATAATCCAATGGGCCGGCATGGGTGCCTTCGACCCGTAAGTACTATGACAAGACTCACCTCAATCTGCTGAAAAATCAGATAAATGCTCGGACTGCTGATCTGGGAAATATCAGCACTAATTACAATCCAATAATACCCTAATTAATAATTAGATCATAAACCATAACCGAGAGTCTAAATCCTTATTCCCGACTCCTAGGTTAAAAGACCATTTTACCCTTCCCTTACTGGGCCTAAACAATGACGGCCCCAAAACCCCAAAATGACCCAAACTAGTCCAAAGGCCAAAAAGCCCAACTGTTGAATACGCCCGACGTACTCTTCGACGACCAAATTACGGGACTCAAACGCAGTATGCGCAACGTACTGGCCAGAGATCCTTTTCTCATTCTAATATGGATTAATCCCATAAAACCTTGACGTCCAAACCTCAAATCTACTTCCAAATAAGGTCTTGATCCATAAAGTTGGCAACTTTACTAGCTTTCATGGCCCAAAAGTACCCAATACAAAACCCTAGGTCCAAAACTACTTTAAAAGGCCAACAACTCATACATGGTTGAACCATAACCACCAAGATTCGATTTTTATACTTCAATGACCTCGGATCTAATAAGAAATGCCACCCTAAAGCTCTGGAGTAGGGATGAAAGTGGGTCCGAACACGGACCGGTTTACCCGAACCCGGAAAACCCAGAAACCAAAATTGATGACTTATAAGAACCGAGACTCGGACCGGTATACGGGAACCGGTTCTGGTTCGGTTCTGGGTATCACACCGGTTAAAGTGGGTATGGAATCGATTGGAACCGAAAATTGATAATTAGAACCGAATTCGTGTATTAGACCCGGAAATATCCAAAAACCCGGAAATAGAACCGGAAACCCAGAATTTTGGAACAAAAGAAAAATGCAATATGTTTGAAAAAAATGAGTAAAAGTGTATAAAACTAAAAATAACCATGTTTAATTTGTATCATCACGTTGACAGATAGTTCTTTTTAATGGCCAAACTATATATAAAAAACTAACAATCAGCTAGGAAATGAAAAACAATTACAAAGCGTTTATAGCCAACATTGAATTTTACAACCACACATCCAACTAACATTAATTTTAGAATTTATATGAAAATACTAACAATCTTATCAAAAGGAATTTGATGTGTTATTTACGAAACACCAAAAACACAAACTGTAAAATATTCAACATAAAGTTTTAATGAAATCTTGGCAGGTTACAACAATTATACCATTTTGAAATGTAATGTGTTATTTAACGGTCCAGTTATGCATACAAAAGAAAAAAAGCAATATGTTAACATTAATACAATATTAACGTCACATTCTTTTTACAATGGACCCATTTTGGGTTTTTGACAAACCTCTCAAATTGGAGAAATTGGAATTTGGTGGATATGATTAAATGAAAATAATTAATATAATTGGAAAAAAAGTGAATCAAAGAATGGGACTTGGTAAAGGATACGTAGAAATTAAAGGGGACGGTTTTTTTTTTTTTTGAGTAGCCGATATCGGTTCCGGTTCATCTCAGTAGGCGTATCTGATTGTGTAACCCTTCAAATTTATGTTCAAGGCCCACTAAACTGGTTCTGGTTTATTAAACCCGGTTCCTTCTTTTTATACAAATTTGGTTTTAAAACTCGGAATACATGGACCCACTTGACCCGGACCCGAATTACCCGGAACCCGGATAAGGCTAATTTTTAAACCCAATACCCTTTCCGTTTGAGAATTTTTCGGTTATACCGGTTCTGATTTCGGTATGGTTTTCCAGTTTTATAACTCATCCCTAATCTGGAGTAGCCCATACTTCCAAGAACCAAGGTCATGGGACCAAAAGCACCTAAATGTACCCACAAATGAGATCTTAACAAAGGAACCATCAAAGTAAGAACTTTTTACCTCCAGAAGCCAACAATAAAGAAGAGAGCTCTGGATCTTGAAGCTCCAACTCCAACAATGCATCACCACCAAGTCTCTTCTTCTTCAAATGCACAAAAGAACACCAAAACTTTCAACAAAAGCTCAATAACACACCAAAGATGGCTAGGGTTTCGTGGGATACGTTCTTGGGGTAAGGAGGCTGATGAGGGGCACCCTCAAGGTCCATAATGATGCTTAAATAGGGGTCGAATCCTAAAAATCAGGCAAATCGGAAAAATAATGAAGAAGTTGTGGCAGTTCAAAGTTGGCATAAAAATCTACAAAGATGCTAAAAATTTAAAAAAAAAACAATGGAATGGAATATGGAATATGGAATTACCTTTAACTTCAAACTTGCCAAAAACCTTCTTCAACTCCACCGCAATCTTCAATAACTCGTGTGTGGAGTTCCATCGGGTTGGGGAATCATTGCACAAAAACTTATTGGATTCTACATTTAGCTCTTTCATATGCATTCTTTTAACCTTTGAATTCGTTGAGTGGAATTCCTAATATATCTAACAACCCTTTGCATTCACTTAATACTAGATTGGTGTTCATCCAACCCATCCTTAAAAATAAGGTTTAGGATGTGGGTCATACACCTTACGTGTAATTGTTTCCCCCATCGTACAAGTTTGGTAGTTTTTTCATTAGAAATTCAATTGCTTTATCATTTGAAATAGCATTGTCTACGGTTATGGTCATTACATTATTGATACCCCACTCTTTAAGAAAAGTCAACAATGTGTGCCCAATGTCTTCTTCCCTATGACTATCTAAAGATTTAAAGTTGATAACCCTTTTGTACATGACCCAATTTTCATCAATAAAGTGGGTCGTGACCACCATATATCTCGATCGTTGACATGAACTTGTCCAACAATCGGTGGTCAAATGCACATTCGTTAGGGGATTACTAAAGAACTTATTCAACTTTGTCTTTTCTTCAACATAGTAATCGGAGACTCTTTTTGAAATTATGGTTCTACATGGCAAAACCACTTTCCCGTTCAGTGCATTAGTATACTCAATAAATGTTTCATTCTCTACAAACTTGAACGGTAATTCTCCAACAACAAATAAGTTTAACAAAGTTTCTTTTATTCTTTTCTCATCATGCTTCCAAGTGCCAATACAATTCTCCCTTTTTTTTTAAATTTAAAGTGGTTTGCTTTTTAAATTTTCTTCTAAATTTTTTGGGTTCTTTTTATATCTTTTTGAATGTCTAATCATACTAGATGTACCGTTTTCATTGAACTCGATTTTGAGCAACGTGTCACACTATTTACATTTGTCATGTTGAATGCTGTCAACCTCAAGTTCATCATAATAGGCCCAACAAGCCGCGCTTTTGGCATGTTTTTTTTTCTTTTTGTTTGTTGTTTGACATTTTCCGTCTTGTTGTCAATTTGAGTGTTATCAACCAAAACATCTTTCATCGTCAATCTAAAACACAATAACAAAATGATTTTAATATAATAAAATAGCAATATATGTTCTTTAACATTGAAATAGATTCATTAATCTAAATTATAATAAGACAATGATTTACAATCACATAATACATTGAAATAGATTAACAATTATAACATAACATATTGTATTTAATATGATACAGTGTTGCAGAAATCGGCCTTGGTGGCCGATTAATCGGCGATTAATCGTTTGGCGGCCTCGAACCGATTATGATTACGGTGCTTGGTGGAAATTGGTCAAAATCGGTCAAACTCGGGCTTGGTGGTCCTTGGCGGCCTTGGCGGTCCACGGCGGGAAATATTTAAAAAATTCAAAAAAAAATTAATCTTCTAATATTACACCAAAATTTTAAAATTTTAAAATTTTAAATTTTTAAGCTTTCAAATTTTAAAATATTATACTAAAAATTTTAAAATTTCAAAATTTTAAAATTTAAAATTTCCAAATACTAATTTTTTTAGGAAATATTGATTTTTTAAATAATTTTATTAATAATTTAGGGTCGCCGATTAATCTCCGCCGAGTCTGATTAATCGTTTATCGTCAGTCGACCGCCGAGCGATTTTTACAACCATGATATGATATAATAGCAATGAATTTTCATACATCAACATAAAACATTCAAATTTCAATACGTAACATCACATAATAACACATTGAAAGAATAACATCATAACACATTAAAAGAATAATATTCAAGTAGTAGATTAAGATACGATGCTTACTTGAGTTTCTTGATTTGAAACCTAATTTTCCATGACTTAGAATGATTCCTTGGAGATGAAGAATGGAGTTCGATTTCTTGATAGTAGAGTGGAGTTCGATTTTTTGAATGACTTGACTTGAATGTTTTTTTTGGTGTCTGATCACAGTAAGAACGGAGTAGAGGAGAAAGTTTTTTTGTGTTGCAAAGTCGATGAATCAATGGAATCGATTAATCGATCAGAGTAGGAAACAAAGATGCTAGGGCGATGATCGATAATCGATAATTGGGTTTTTTTAACTTTCGATGATCGTAAAGGGTGGATACAGGATTACTGGCATACGATACAACAATACACACGACTCGTATGGATTGGGTGGATACGCTTATCTGATCAAGTAACTATTCACTTTCAGGGTCGGTCTTTTTGGCCCGATTAAACCTTTATTCGGGTAACTCGGACCTAATTACCTGAAACCCGAATTGTACAAAAATAGATACCCGAGAACCGACCCAAATAACTTATTCGGTCCTTATTCGGGTCGGCCCGGTCTGGGTTTCAGTTTCGGTTCGGGTATTCGGTCCAAACGCACATGCCTAAGTGGTTGGATGTGATGAAGAAGTGGTACTCACCACATTTGTGGTTAATGGTGGGTATACTGAAGGGTGGATTTAATGTTTTGATGTGATGAAGAAGTGGTATGCACCATATTTATGGTTAATGATGGGTATACCGAAGGCATCACGAATGTTTTGGAAAATCAATCAATGGGATTTAACAAGTGGTGTGGACCGTGGAGTTTTCCATATCACATATGAATCAATGGGATTTAACAAGTGGTGTGGACCGTGGAGCAATGTTTTAAAACCCGGGTCGACCCGACCGGTTGGACCGTGACCCGGGGTAGAAGGCGGGTCAATTGAGAACGGTTTTTTGTAAAAATACGGACGGGATTGAACCGGCCCGGTTTCCCCTAAACCGCGGTTGAACTGTTATGTCGAACCGGTTAAAACCGGATTGACCCGTTTTAATAGGGCTTGGATATAAGTAGCGAACGCCAAAACTATGTTTTGTTTTGTTTTTTGTACTCTATGTGGTTGTTTATTGTGTTTAGATTGATCTATACAATGTTTTGATATGTTTTTCAATATTTAAACTTTTTGGACATCAAATTATTAGTTTTAAGAAAGTAAAAATATATGAAAATAGAAAAAGACCATAAACCGGGTTGACCCGTGAACCGGTCATCACACCGGGTCAACTAAAAACCCGGGTTTTAAAACATTGCCGTGGAGTTTGTCATATCACATATGACATATGCCCCTTAATTCTTTGATTTGGTTTTTTAATCTTATTTTTCTATTTTTATAATAAAAATACCGAATAATAACAATTGCTAAACAAACATTCAAATACATACGTTAAAGTACAGAATAATTATAAAAATAACACATGTTTCAAATAAAAAGGTATAGAAATCAAACATGATTTTTTATCTAATAGTTGTTTAACATATAATCTTCAAACTTAGTAAAAATAGATCAATAGCAACTCAAATTTGGATATGTTGATCATACCAATCGTCTTTCCACATGAAAACAACTAACACTGAGCGAAATAACTTTATAACAACAATCGTTAAAATCGTGCTTAAAATAGTTTTTTCATATAATATGATATGATTGCTTAAAAATATTAAGCACATTATATAGTGTTATTTGTACCTTGGCTTAAAGCTTAAAAAAATAAAGGAATTCCATAATCAAACTAGAAAAATGGCAAGTCCTATATAATACTAGATGAATAAATATTGGTTTTAGTATTTGTTGGGCCGAATTGAATGGGTGTGTAACTATTTTCAATGATTTGGGCCCATTTATTTATTAATCGATGTTTGATCCCAATTTTATGGGTATCTTATGTAACGTAATTTACTACTCAACCAAGTCTAACATAAACAAACACATATTATATTACATATGGTATATAAATATCAATGAAAAAAAAGTAAAATATAATATGATATGATTGCTTAAAAATATTAAGCACATTATATAGTGTTATTTGTACCTTGGCTTAAAGCTTTAAAAAAAAAAGGAATTCGACAATCAAACTAGAAAAATGGTAAGCCCTATATAATACTAGATGAATAAATATTGGTTTTAGTATTTGTTTGGCTGAATTGAATGGGTGTGTAACTATTTTTAAATGATTTGGGCCCATTTATTTATTAATGGATGTTTGATCCAAATTTTATGGGTATTTTATGTAACGTAATTTACTACTCAACCAAGTCTAACGTAAACAAACACATATTTAGTATATAAACTAGATTATAACCCGCGTTACGCGGGAAACGCATAAAAACATACAAATGTCTACAGATATTGCATAATAATTAAAAAAAAATTGGTTATTGGTATTATTGAAATGTGTAGAAGATACATTGAAATTGATAAATATCTATAATTGTTGAATGATCTCTTTGTATATAGCATTTTTTATTTTATTAGTTGAATTACCTTCCTCATCACATATGGTTATGATATTGTTATATAAGCATAAGTATTCTAATTAAACGTTCCTTCCATAATAAAGTTATTTAATTTAAGCTTATATTGACAACCAATATACCGTTTTTTTCATTGCATTAAATATTGACAACTATTTCATTTATTCAAATAAAGTCATAGAGTATAATTTATGGAATGTTAAATGTTATATGGATTTAATTTTAGTATATCATCAATGGAAATTCTTTTCTAAATCATGATTGGTTTATTTTAAATATCATGAATATAAGTGTTAGCTTTTATGCTTGTTCTTATTTATTTGGTGTTTGCAAGAACTTTGCATTAGTCTTGGCGTAACTTTGAATAATTTTAGTATATCATCAATGTAATTTGGTATATCTTTCAATTATATAAAATATCAAATAATGACATTTCATTATTATTGTGATAATTTAGTTTATATATTACATTTTTACTAATCTTAACGATCTTATTTTTTTCTAACAATCGTAATGCTTTTACTAATTATACTTACAAATCTCCTAATATCTTATAATGTTTATCTTACTTTATAATTTTTCATAACTATACTATTTTCAAGATTGACTGTCTTAATAGTTTTTTTTTTCAGTCTATTCAATTTTATATTTCATTGTACAACATCATCGTTTGTATGTATTCTAAAATTTCATTTTAAAAATGATTAATGTTTACATCTTGATATTTTTTTAATAAACTCGTGTAATAATTATGGAATATATATCTTGTTTGAATTAATATTTACTTCCTTCACTAAATTAAATTCCTCATTAAACGGATATATTTTGGAAAGTAATAATTATAATGGGGCAACATTATCTAAGACATAAATGTTTGATATACTTTTGGAGGGAAAAAATCGGGATCATTAAAAAAAATTATATAAAAAAATACAAATTTAAATTGGGTGAAATTATGGATGAAATTACTGGCGAAAATTATTTTGGAGAGAATTGTATTTTGTAAAGTATAATACTATGACAAAATTCGAAATATGTATATTGTTGTATAAATTTATAAATTTTATTGTTACTATATAAAGATAAAACAAAGTAGGTTGGTATGTTAAACAAAAAAATAATTTCAATGAACGTATGTAACTAAAAAATGGAATTTGAAGATGAAAATTTAAAACTTAAAAGTATGAAGACATGTGATAAAAAATGTGTGAAAGAGCTCTAACCACATTTGACCAATTTGTTAGTGAGAATATCATAAATGGACCCTCTGATAATAATCAACGAATTATTTCTTGTATGAAAAAGGTGAATTCTATAATTAGTGGATCCGAAATGTTTTAATGCTAAAATAAACATGTATATTGAAGTGTAGATGAACATGTCATTTTAATGCAAATGACATGTTTTATGGTATCATGTAGAAAAATACTTTAGAAAATAAAATGTTTTAAACACATATACTTAACTTAGATCTTGATCAACCAGGTTCAGCAATCGTTTCTCCCTTGAATTTTCAATAATCACTTTCATGGGATTAGTCGACACAACATGACCAAGAAAATCAGGAACAAAAAAAAATAAACGGTTGTTGTATTATAGATGTGTAATACAATAAATATTTACGTGTAGATAATGTAGAATGTAAAAATAAAATCTTACCAAATGCAACACGAGTGTCGATATTTCTGGCTATAAAATCCTGGAAAGTCACAAAATTATAAGGATCCACCATAACAACAAAATCATTTGATACACGAACTTTGGTTGTTTTGTAGAAATTATTTTTATGCTTATGATCAACCAGCATGTAATCTCCTTCATTTTTGGCCATACCAAAACTATTAATTTCTCTTACATATCCTTCAACAAATAGGGATTCAAACGAACTAATGAGATTTTTTTTTTGTTGCGTGTATTTTAGTGCCATGTAAGTGGAAAAAAAATTGGTTACGTTTAAAACTTTATAAGTTAAAAGCAACATAATAATAAAAATAAAAAATTGTACCTACTCGTCAATTAAAATCATGTCCAAGTTGCTGAACATGTTTGGGTTGTTTTTTAAGTTTGCTTCCAAAGCAAGAGTACTTGAACACGAATGTTTCAGGTTTCCTTGGATGCATCGATACCAGCAACCTTATAAAAGACGATCTCATCGTGATTGTTTTGTGCCATGGGTGTAAAATGAAAGAGAAAACAATTAGAATTAGAAAGAACTTTTATATGAAATAAAAGGGATGTATACAATGTATTTATCTATAAAGAGGTATGAAAGCTATTATAGTTGTCAACAAAATTGTTTCCATACTTAATTTCAAAGGATGCATAAATAGATTATATATTATTTCCTATTAAATCAACCTAAAAGTGTAATAGGATCATACCAAAATATTTTAAAATAATACCAAAATTAATCGGATTCTTATGACATAATAATTAAAAAAAAAATCATAATCATCTCTAATATATAAAAATAACATTTTCCTAACTAGTGTCAATTCCAAAGATAGTTAATTTCTGTTTTGTTAAAGGTACGTAATATCTTTTCCTGTTTATTTAAAAAGATCCAGAAAAGTAGTTAACCGATTTCATGTGATTTGTGACAAAGAAAATTGAAATATATGAATACATATATTTGATATAGGAACAAAAAAAAATCGAAAAAAATATAAAATGCGAAAGAAGGTACTGACCTTCTACTACACAACAGCGAAGGTTTGAAGCAGAGAATGATTATGAAAGTTATAACACAATAAGAATGATGTTGTAGGAGAAGGTTTGAAGAAAAGCAACGATTGAAAATAAGTGTGAGTCGTGGATTCAAAGATGAATCGTATATGTATGTGATAATTTGAATCTGATTTTTTGGTATTAATGGTTTCCTAATAAAAATGGATTTCATATTAATGGTTTACTAATATAAACATATTTATATTAATGTTTAATATTAATGCCTTAATTGAAATGGTTTGTTACTAATATGTATTTAAAGCTGACCATATTAAAACATTTATAACCGGAAATTCAAGATATTAAAATATGGGAAGATTTTATTGGAATTATGTACATTCCATTTCAACGATGTAAATTAAGTTTGTTTGACAATTGGAAAATTTTTATTTGAATTAAATATATTCCATTTGGGGAAGATGATGTCAGCAATTTGATCTAAGGGTAGAAAACATATGATTGAAATACAATTAAGGGGCCAAATTGTTTAAGATGATGTCATAAAGTTTATCTTTTAATAATATTTAGAGATCTCAATGAAAAAAAAGTAACATAAATAATTGGTAGATTTTGGGTGATAGTATTAAAGTGATAAAACCTATTTTTAGTTGGAAAATGAGATAGAAACATATCAAATAAATTAAAGGTCTTCCAAAATATATTTAAATGAATAATTTTATAAATCCGTCCACTAAAATATAGATTGTTGTTGTTATACCAACATTTCGTAATTATATTCAACTTGCACGTTGCAGCGGGAACTCTTGATGTTATTAAATAGAAAACTAATGTACATTTATGATCAAAATGGCTTATGACACAGCGGTATCAGGTGTTGTCCTTTCTCCTTAAGGTTGAGGTGTAACATCCGTTCCAGGTAATAATTTAATTTTATCAATGTTAGGGTTTTGGTGCTGGAACTCGACGAGTTGGGAGCTCCGACTCGTTAAGTAGAGACTATTATGTGGACGCGGGGGTTGGGTCCTACTCGACGAGTCGGAAGGCTGACTCGACGAGTAGGAGCTGGAAAGAGAAACCCTAATTTTTAGGGTTTGCACCCTATATAATCTCCTTAAGGACCTTGAGGCTGACCTTCCATCAGCCTCCAAACCCTAAAACGTTTGTGCTAAACCTTAATCCCCATTCTCTTCCATTTTGTAAGCTAGAGTGATTTGTGGAGCTTAAGAAGAAGGAGAAGATCCAGCAAACCAAGCCCTCACTCTTGAGCTTGACCATCTTGTGGACTAGTGTAAGTCTTCAAGACTCGATTTTTATCTTAGAATATGGCTAGATCTTGAGTTTACCCTTCATTTCCTACCATTCTTGTTGATTGCATGCATGGGGTTCATAAAGTTTACAACTTTATGGATCTCCAAGTCAAAATAGTCCAAAGGTGGGCTAGATCTAGCTTTTGGTCAAGCAAGGATGTCATGCAAGGGTTTTAAGTGTATTTTCCCCCTTTTGGCCATTTTTATTTAAGGACATGCATTGGACATGTATGTCAATAAAGCCTCCATCTTTGGAACGTTTTGAGGACTAGAAACTCTTCTGGAAAGGAGGGATTCCAGATCCCTAAAGTATTGGACCAAATGGCTAAGCTTTGGAGCTTTCCAACCTTTGATAAAGGCCTTAGAGCATTTGGAGTGGTTCTAGAAGGTAAAGTTGGAAACTTTATCCTTCTATGAGGACAATAATTGATCGAGCATTGGCCTGCATACCCGATTCTTCAAATCCATAAATGTCGTAGCCACATTGGTGAGCCCAAATGGCATCACCACGAACTCATAATGACCATATCGAGTCCAAAACGCGGTCTTCTCCACGTCCTCCTCTCTAACCCTCATCTGATCATATCCTGACCTTAGATCGATCTTGGAGAACCAAGATGCACCCTGCAACTGATCGAAAAGGTCATCAATCCGCGGAAGGGGATAACAGTTCTTCACTGTTAACTTGTTCAACTCCTGGTAATCAATGCACATCCGGTGTGAACCATCCTTCTTCTTGACGAACAATATTCGGTGCTCCCCATAGCGAAATGCTAGGTCTGATGATCTACTTGACCAACAGCTCCTAAAGATGAGAGGACAACCCCTGCATCTCAGGCGGTACCAATCGGTACGGTGCTTTGGCAATCGGAGCCACACCTGTAACTAAATGAATCCTCTACTCATCTTGCCTCTCGGGAGGCACACCGGGTAACTCCTCCCGAAACACATCAGTAAACTCTCTAACGACAGGCACATCTGAAACTGAAGCCTGCTTCCCAACCCGAGTATCAATCACATATAAAAGATAACCCATAAAATCATGTTGAATATATTGTCGATCCCTGACAGCAGAACTAAAGTTGACCCAATCTTGGTACCTTCTCCATAAATAACTAGTTCTCCCCCACTTGGGGTTCGAACCACCACCCACTGACCCTCGCAGTCTATCATAGCACCAAACCTGCTCAGCCAATCCATCCCCACTAACACACACACTTACCCCATGGGGATAGGAATCAAATCAATCGAATAAGGTACCCCAAATATTTCCAAGACACAACCCTTACCCATTACGGCCTATAGATACTAGCATAATACTTCTAACAAGATACTACACGAATGGCTATCCATTCAAAATCAAACCAAGGATCAAAATGTCATATCTGTGATTTCTTGCGCTTCAACCTTGACCTCCTGTAGGACGGTGGACATTTGGGCTTACACTCCCTCCGCTACCCATGTAGGACAGTCAGGTTTGAGATGACCCGGCTGGTGACAGTGGAAACACATCAGATCCTTCTTGCAGTCGTGAAAGACATGTCCTCTCTCCACACTTACTGCATTTGAACTTGTGACAAGCAAACCTGCGAGTTCCCCCGCACTTCCCACAAATATCATAGCTCCCTTGACTCCCAATACCCAAGGTAGCAGCCTTAGACTCTTCGTCCTTCGCTGAATGTGCAACGTCCCAAAAATCAAGACCAAAAATTTTAATTTTTAGAATAATAAAACTATCTTTCAAAACATGTTCATAAAACCATAATAGAATCAAATCATAACCAAAACACCCCAATACATCAGAGTCAAATAAAATGCGGAACAATGTGGTGTGTGCGATGCGATCACCCCGAGCTCTTCCCCTTGGATTCGAAATTACCTGAAACATAAACTGAAAACCATAAGCACGAAATATGAGATGGGCCCTGCCTCATCACATTCATCAGGCCCCGGCTGGCATTAAGCCCCGCCCGGTATACATATAAACACATAAACACATGCAAGAATCACAAAGATAAATAACATACAATATACTCATCAGGCCCCGCCTGGAATTGGGCCCCACCCGGTATACATATTAAATATAATACATGCAAGAGTCACACAGACAACTAGCATCCTAATCATAATAAACCATGGGCCGACATTGGTGCCTTCGACCCATAAAGCACAGTGTGGAAACTCACCTCAAATTGCTGAATCTCTCAGATAAATACTTGGACTGCTGATTCCGAAAAATCCCCGCGCTAACACCATAAAATAATATCCAATCAATAGTTGGGTTACAACCCATAACTGGGATCCTAGTTTAACTATCCAATACTCAGGATAAAATACCATTTTACCCCTTCCTAACTTAGCCTAAAATCCGAGGCCCCATCTAATAGCACCAAAAAGCCCAATATGGCCCAAAGCTCTAAAAGATTCCCAAAAACCCATTATGGGCCAAAACACAAGAAGGCCCAAAGCCCAGCAATGGCTTAAAGTGAGAAGGGATGATGGACCATCAAGGCCCAAACTCCCCTAGTCTGAAAATGACCCAAAGTCGCAAAAGCCCAATCCAGGCCTGGTACGCTACGTGTACCAGACGTACACCCAACGTACTAAGTTGCATGCATGTCGCGGACGTGGGCACGTACGTGCAGCGTACCCTTGAGTATGCCCAACGTACGCGCCTATAAACATCAAGAGAAGAAACTCCTAACTTCTGGAGTGGAAGGAATCCACCAGATCTCATCATATGACCAAAATGGGACCAAAACTTCATAAAGACTATATCTAAGCAAACAAGGAGCAAGTTCCAAGCTTTATACCTCAATGAAGCTGGAAATGATGTGGGAAATCAGGATCTACAAGCTCTCCTTTGATCAAGGCTCCTTCTTCCAAGTTTTTCTTCTTCAAATCTCACCAACACACACAAGAGGGTCAAGTCTCTTCAAAAGGGGCTATGGTTTTAGAAATGTGACTCAAAGGGCTTTGGAAGCTGAGAAATGAGAGGTCCAAGGTTCAGAATGTTGTTTAAATAGGGTCCAAACCCTAAATTTTAGGGTTTGTCCCCTGCATGCGTACGCCCCGCATAAGAGGAGTACACCCCGCGTACTACAAGTTTTCCGGAAATGGCAAAATTGCTCCCTAGGGACCAAATTTCCAAGTTCTTAGCATACCAAAGGTCAAAAATGAATATACCTTGAATCGGGTGTTACAACTCTCCCCCACTTGAATCAGACTTCGTCCTCTAATTCCGTTGTCGCAAATAACTTGTGGAAGTGCTCCATCATCTCATCCTCAGGCTCCCACGTCTATTTTGAACCCTTGTGGTGTTGCCACTGCACTTTCACCAACTCAACAACCTTGTTCCTCAAGGTTTTTGTCTTCGGATCAAGAATCACCACGGGTCCCTCGATATAATTTAGACGATCATCCACCTGAATATCCTCTAATGGAACCACTACGGAATCATCAACCAAACATTTACGTAGCTGAGAGACATGAAACATGCTATGGATCTGACTAAGCTCCTCGGGAAGATCCAAGCGATAAGCAACCTGACCCACCCAGGACAAAACCCTAAAATGATCGATGTATATGGGGCCCAACTTGCCCCTCTTCTTGAATCGGATGACACCTTTCCAAGGCGACACCTTCAGGAGAACAATATACCCAACCTGGAACTCTAGGTCTGATCGGCGCTTGTCGGCATAGCTCTTCTTCCGACTCTGTGTTGTATGAAGTCTACTTCGAACCTGCTGAATCAACTCGGTGGTCTGAAGTATCACTTCGGTACTCCCAATGACTTGCTGACCCACCTCACCCCAGCATATCGGGGTCCTGCATTTCCTCCCATAGAGCATCTCAAAAGGAGGTCGATCAATGCTGGCGTGATAACTGTTGTTGTATGAAAACTCCACCAAAGGGAGATATGTATCCCAACTCCTACCAAAATCCAATACACATGCTTGAAGCATATCCTCCAATGTATGGATAGTCCGCTCACTATGTCCGTCAGTCTGCGGGTGGAAAGCCATGCTGAAATGCAGACGAGTACCCAACTCCTCGTGAAACCTCTTCCACAACCTAGAAGTAAATCGGACATCTCTGTCTGAAACCAATGAAACCGGCACCTCTTGAAGTGCCATAACCTCCTATATCGGCCAACTTCTCCGCAGAGATACTCTCCTGAATCGAAAAAAAATGAGCGCTCTTGGTCAATCGATCCACAATGACCCAAATCGAATCCACTTTGTGCGTTGTCTGAGGTAACTTTGTACTGAAATCCATGGTAATATCTTCCATTTCCAAAAGGGAATGTCTAAAGGTTGCATCTTTCCATGAGGTCGTTGATGTTCGACCTTGACCTTCCTGCAAGTCAAGCACCTCTCTACATACCATGCTACATCCCGCTTTATACAGGTCTACCAGTAATCAGGTTGGAGATCTCTATACATATTTATTGCTTCGGGATGGTTAGAGAACCTTGACTTGTGCGCCTCCTCCATCAGAACCTGACGCACACCACCCCAATAAGGAACCCACACTCTCCGATGGAGAGTCAATAACCCATGGCTATCATAATCGAAGGAAGCCACCTGACCCATTATGCGCTCACTCTTCCGGTGCTCTTCCGGTGCTCTTCCTTCATAGCCTCAACTTGAGCCTTTCGAATCTGCTCAAAGAGTGGAGTAATCAATGTCATCCTCATATAGATATCCTTGATCAGATCCGTGACCGCCTTTCGGCTGACAGCATCGGCCACCACATTGTCCTTCCCCGGATGGTAAATGATCTCACAATCATAATCCTTCACCACATCCAACTACCGGTGCTACCTCATGTTCATATTCGGCTTATCCATCAAATACCTCAAGCTCTTGTGATCCGTGTAGATAGTACAGCAGACCCCATAGAGGTAATGTCGCCAAATTTTGAGGGAGAATACCACCGCCCCCATCTCCAAATCATGCGTTGGATAATTCGCCTCATGAGGATTCAACTGCCTCGAAGCGTAAGCAATAACGCAACCTCTCTGCGTCAAAACTGCACCCAAACCCGTGATCGATGCATCACAATAAACTAAAAAATCCTCAACACCCTCTGGTAGGGTCAGAATCAGCGCCTTACACAATCTCTGTTTCAGGGTCTCAAAAGTTGCATGCTGCTTAGGCCCCCAATGAAAAGTAGCAGTCTTATTTGTCAATCGAGTCAGAGGAACCGCTATCTTGGAGAAATCCTTAATGAATCTCCGGTAGTAGCTTGCCAGCCCAAGGAAACTCTGAATCTCAGATGGAGACTTCGGAACCTCCCATCCCGTCACCGCCTCGAACTTGGACGGTTCGACCAGAATACCGTTCTGGTTGACAACATGCCCCATAAATTGCACCTCGTGCAACTAGAACTCGCACTTGGAGAACTTCGCATACAGTTTCTCCCTCCTCAAGGTCTCCAATACCTCCCTCATATGCTCCTCATGCAACTCCTGGGTTTTAGAATAGACCAGGATATCATAGATAAACACAATCATATACTGATCCAGCATCGGCCTGCAGACATGGTTCATGAGGTCCATGAATGCGGCTGGAGCATTGGTGAGCCCAAAGGGCATCACCATGAACTCGTAATGACCATAACGAGTCGGAAGGCCGTCTTCTACACATCATCCTCTCTGACCCTCATCTGATGATAACTCGAACGTAGATCAATCATGGATAACCAAGATGCACCCTGAAGCTAGTCAAACAAATCATCAATCCTTGGAAGCGGATAACGGTTCTTCACCGTTAGCTTATTCAGCCCCCGGTAGTTGATACACATCCAATGCAACCCATCCTTCTTCTTCACAAACAAGATCGGTGCTCCCCATGGCGAACCGCTCGGTCGAATAAACCCCTTGTCTAACAGCTCCTGCAAATGTGTAGACAACTCATGCATCTGTGGAGGAGCTAACCGATATAGTGCTTTGGCTATCGGAGCCGCACCAGGAACCAAATCAATCCTAAACTCCACCTGCCTCTCCGTAGGCATTCCAGGAAAGTCCTTAAGGAACACATCTGGGTATTCCCGAAAAACCTGCACGTCATTCACAGTCGCCTTACCCTTTTCCCGGGTATCCATAACATAGGCAACATATCTAGAACAACCCTGCTGAAGATAGCATCTAGCCCTAGTTGTTGAACATAGAATCGGCCCACGCTGAGCACCCTCTCCATGAACCACTAACTCTCCCCCACTTGGGGTCCAAATGTGTACCATATGATGCTCGCAATCAATCACTGTCCCATTGGGGCTCAACCAGTCCATCCCTACAATAACCTTGTTCCCACGCAAAGGAATAGGGACCAAATCAATCTGATACTGCTCACTGAACATCTCTACAACACAACCACAATGAACCCTCGATACCCGGACAGATCGATCATCTCAATCTCAACCTCTAATGGGAAATCCAGCTTCCCCAGAGCACTAACAAACCTCTTGCTAAGAGCAAGAGATACAAAAGATAGGGTAGCCCTGGAATCAAACAATACCAAGGCAGAGATACCGTTCATGAGGAACAGTCCTAAAACAAAACACACAAATATAAGCAGAAAAATCAACATAAATAAAGAAATAAGGATAAGATACATACCCGTCACCACATCAGGTGATGCGCGAGCCTCCTCGACTGTCAGTTGAAAAGCCCTGCTCCTCACAACAGGCGCATCCGCCTTGCCTTGGCGACCATCAGTAATCCTTAGAGTCGCTGGAGCGGGTGCTACCACTGGTCCCGATGCTGCTAAACTCAGGCAATTGGCCTTCTTATGGCCCCTATGATTGCAATGGAAGCAAATCAGGTCAGATGTCTGGGTGGTGGTGGTAGTAGCAGTGCAATACCTGCTAATATGACCCATCCTACCGCACTTGAAGCAGCCAGAACCACCCACCCTGCACGCCCCATCGTGTGTCTTGCCGCACTTGACAGAGCTGCCCCGGCCCTGCTGGCCTCTCGATCTTGAGTCAAAAACCTTGGGCCTCTTGCCCGAACCCTCTGAACCCTAAACCTGATCCAGTTTCCTATTCCTCTCCATCTCCAAGTCAATCTCTCTCTCTCTCTCTCTCTCTCTCTCTCTCTCTCTCTCTCTCTCTCTGGCTCTCGCTATCATATCATCTAATGTCCTGCAACTAGATCGGTTTGCAAACTGGCGGATATCACTCCTCAACATCTCATGGTACCTTGCCTTCTTCATCTCCTCGTCCGCCATATACTGCGGAACCAGCAACGCCCTCTCACGGAACATAGCGGTGATCTTAGCCACTATCTCAGTAGTCTGACGAAGATCCTGAAACTCTCTCGCCAACTACTGGACCTCAATCATAGGTGCGAACTTGGCCCGAAATCTCGTCACAAATTCCTCCCAAGTCATGGACTCAATCGTCTCGCCTCCCAAGGCATATCCTACCTCCTTCCACCAGTCTCGAGCTCTGTCTTTCAAAAGACATGAAGCAAGTCTGACCTTTTTCCTCATCGGGACAACTGCTAGTGCGGAAGGCATTAGCGACATCCACTAACCATCGTCTACTTGCGATCGGGTCCTTTTTCCCAAAGAACTCTGGGGCCCCACATGCCCAGAACTTACGGAAAGTCAAAGTGCAAGCTCCCATCATTGCTACCATCTCAGAACGGAATGATCCCAAGCGCTCCTCTAAAACCTCCTTGATCGTACCAAAGATCACAGGAGTCTGCTCGAGTATGATGCGGGTAATCTCTGACGAAATGAACTCCCGCATCTCATCATCCAACGTTCCGGCTCCAGAACCCGAACATGAACCCTCACCAACACCAGAACCACTACCAGGTCTTCCTCGAGTGACCACCATACTGAAAATAGACCATTCAAACCATCAACACATATATATAAACATTGAGAGATCCCATACTGCTTCTTGGTATCATTGCAGCTTTCCTTGACTCGAGTACGGATCCTCTGCTTTCAGTAGTACAGGCCCATACTAACTTCCACATCTATCCGTAATTTCCTCAAGGATCGCTTTGAATCCTCCAAGTCACTCCCTTATCCATACATATAATCCTCAACAAGACGAGGCTCCCAACACTAAATCTCTTCCTAGGTTTTCCTAGGGCAACCACCACACTACTCCCCACCATCAGCTGCAGAAGAAACTCCCCCTAACATCCTCTAACTAGCTCATGAATACCATTACATATCATCGACACTAGATAATTCTTCGAATGAAAGGTCTCACACTGTAACGCCTGCAGATTCGGGTTAGTCAATTTAGAGACAATGAGCATCAAAATGAGTTTTTGATGGAAGATTATTTAGAAGGAGTAATATTAACCAAGTTTTAGAATATGTCACAAGGGTTCCGTACATATAAAAAACGCCGAAATCCGAGTTATAACGAAGAAGTTATGACATGTCGAAGTTTTTCGGCAAAACCGGCACGGCACCGGGAATCGTAAAAAGTGATTTTTTGATAACTACTTTTTAGCCTTAGAGATCTAAACGAAATTCGCAGAATATATTAAAACGAGAGCGTCCATAAAAAGAACGCCCAAATCTGACTTCGTATGACGAAGTTATGAATTTTCTAAGATTTGGCATAGCAGTGCACGGCCCGAAACTCGAATTTTAGATCGAGCGGTTTTTGGCCAACGCGACCTAAATGAGAATTGAATATCTCATTAATAGGAACTCAACGACAAAAGGACAGACGAAAACGGAGTCCGTATGTAGGAGTTATGAATTTTACGCGGTCATTTAACAGTATAATCTCCTCTTACTGTTAAATTTAAAATCGGTCGAGAATTAGCCGACGAAGTCAAGAAGAGAGTTTTAGATCTTGTTTTTACCTACATGTAGATATAAAGAACGTTGAGAATAGAGCTCGTATGCTAAAGATATGGACGAAACTTGGTCCCTACTCTTCGAGCGCGATAAATTCGATACAGTTTTGTAAATCTGAGATAAAATGAGAACTAGCTGACGACGTCTAAATGAAAGTTGTAGTACTCGTAAATACCAACGCGTGGATATAAAGAACGTCAAAAATGGAGTTCGTATGAACGATTTATAATTTTTAATAGCACATTTACGTATTAAAATAAAGCGTAAATCATATATACGTCTACATATATATACATATGTATATGTCATTAGAAAGGTATCGACGATGCGGTCATTATAAGACTAATGTTGAGTACTTTCGACATTAGTTTAGTACAAATATCATTAAATCTATTTAAAATAGTATTATAAAGGTTAAGTAAATATAGAGAGTGGTTTTTGAAAATTCAATTACTATAAATAAGAGCCTCTAGGCTCTCATATTTCTTGCACCATTCTCTTGATTCAAGAGTCTTTCTATTCTTATCCCCCGAGCATTTCGGTCCCTCGTGATTCGACTTCTCTTTATGTAGTTTTAGTATAGTAAGGTAAGCGCTGCAAGAATCTTTCTTAGAAAGATTCAGCGACGAAGTTCTGCCCCTACAGAGCCCGGCTCCTAGCTAAAACTCCCTTGTAAGTAAGTTATGCTTACCATATTTTAAATATAACTTATATTTAAAATTAGTATTGTTATTATGAACTTATAATAAATATTTGGGCTATTATTATGACTTATATAAGTGTCGTTATAATATCTTTTTAACTACTCGCGGTACGGGGAATCTGGTTTAAAGGGCCGCATAGGGTTGTTGGATTTCAGAAGTGCTATATGCCAAAATGGTCTCGCCCTCCGGTGATTTATGTCTGGCCCCTGTCTGTACATAGTGGTTGGAAAATATTGTTTAAACGCTTATATAATAATAATAATGCTAAGACTAATAATTAGTCACAGTAAATATTAGACTAAAATCTAGTGGTAATAATATTAGGTTTCGTCGAAAGAAATTATATTGTTAAGAAGCGAAGCGCTGTCCGAGTTTGGAATCATCACTTTAACAAGTGAGTGCATAGTTACTTTAATCTTACACATAGATATGAAATATTTTATATAAATTACGTGCTATGTGTGCATATTATTTGAATGCTTGCTTTCTATGCTGGATGAACGATTTTATACATGTTTTAAATGATTTAAACTGTATATGTATTTTATATCTAGGAATATGTTGGGTAAAACATGGGTAGATGAACGATGAGAGATGAAAGATGGTATGAGTAAACATTGGTAGCTATAGACTTTGTGCCTAATAAATAACATCGGCAGCTATGGACTTAGTGCCTATTAGATAAACACTGGTAGCTATGGACTTAGTACCTGTTAGAGAAACGTTGGTAGCTATGGACTTAGTACCTGTTAGATAAACGTTGGTAGCTATGGACTTAGTACCTGTTAAATAAACGTTGGTAGCTATGGACTTAGTACTTGTTAAATAAACGTTGGTAGCTATGGATTTAGTACCTATTAGCTGAACACTGGTAGCTATGGATTTAGTACCCGATGAATGAACTTTAGCAGCTATGGAATTAGTGCTTTACGAACAAGCATTGGCAGCTATGGACTTAGTGCCTATCATATAAACCCTGGAAGCAATGGGCTTCGAAATGGACGAATGCAGGATAGATGATTCTTAGGGTAGATCCTTAAGAGTAAGGAATATAATGGGGATGGGTAATTGGGTTGATTGTTTGATGTTTAAACATAATAATTAAATTATTGTGGGTTGAAACCCTATGTACTCACCAGGTTTCCCAACCTGACTCACTCAAGCTTATTTGTATCACAGGTGTCGATATGAAGCTACTTTACACTGAGGGATTTAAAAGAGATGTAGATCACTAGTGTAAATGAATGTAAGATCTGTATATGCTTATGTTTCTGTATTGACGATGACATCCCAAATGTTTTAAAATAGATAAAAATACATTTCTTCGGAAATGCTTGGATAACGTATTTATCATGCTTTTCTGGGAACAAATTCCGCAACGTTTTTATTAAAAGAGGTACTCTGATTTTTATAAAGCATAAACAAAATCGGTCTTTTCTGGCCGTGAAAATGGGGATGTCACACACACTACAACGGTTGGACTCAAAAAAGAGTTGCGTAATAAAGTGAAAACCTATCCTTCTAAAATTATTTAGTCTCAACAATATGTAACTTAGCATATTCGCTTACTATTTAGTTGAAGTTAGTGAGAACTCCTAAAAGAAGCACAAAGCAAGCAACATTCGAGCATCGAGTAATCGGAACAAGCATAACCTAAACAGGTCATCCTATCACTGACTGGTCAGTACTAGAATGCAATTCCACAAGCTCTTACAGTAGGCATACAAAGGAATCTCTCCTAGCATTCTATCATGAAAATCCTGAGCAGATCCTTAGTCCTAAACTAGCATGCGATTCACAGATTCACAAATCAAAGCATATCATAAAACATGTATGAGTATTTTGGGAAAACTTACTTGATCTCGGTCGATTGCATGCACCACACCCGTTTTCTTTTATTAGAAAACTCTTTTATAAAACATTTCCTTTTGAAAAATCTACCAAACCCTCAGTTTGAGTTCAGACACACCCGGGAGTATACCTGAATCCCTCAAACCAAGGCTCTGATACCAACTTGTAACGTCCCAAATATCAAGACCAAAAATTTTAATTTTTTGAATAATAAAACCATCTTTAAAAACATCTTCATAAAACCATAATAGAGTCAAAGCATAACCAAAACATCCTAATACATCATAGTCAAATAAAATACAGAACAATATGGTGTGGGCGATGCGATCACCCCGAGCTCTTCCCCTTGGATCTGGAAGTACCTGAAACATAAACTAAAAACCTTAAGCACGAAGCTTATTGAGTTCCCCAAAATACCACATACCACACATATCAAACATATAACGGGCCCCGCCCAGCATCGGACCCCGCCCGGAACAGATCTGTCAGAAAAATGTGATGGGCCTCGCCTCATCACATTCATCAAGGCCCCGCCTGGTATCGGGCCCCACCCCGTATACATATAAACACATAAACACATGGAAGAATCACAAAGATAAATAACATACAATATACTCATCAGGCCCCATATGGCATCGGGCCCCGCCCGGTATACATATCAAATATCGTACATGCAAGAGTCACACAGACAACTAGCATCTCAATCATAATAAACCATGGGCCGACATTGGTGCCTTCGACCCGAAAAGCATAGTGAGGAAACTCACCTCAAACTGTTGAATCTCTCAGGTTAATACTCGAACTGTTGATCCGGAAAAATCCTCGCGCTAACACCATCAAATAAGATCCAACCAATAATTGGGTTACAACTCATAACAGGGATCCCAGTCCAACTGTCCAGTACCCAGGGTAAAAGACCATGTTACCCCTTCCTAACTTAACCCAAAATCCAAGGCCCAGACCAATAGCACCAAAAAGCCCAATATGGCCCAAAACTCTAAAAGATTCCCAAAACCCATTATGGGCCCAAACACAAGAAGGACCGAAGCCCAGAAATGTCTTAAAATTAGAAGGACTGATGGCCCATCAAGGCCCAAACTCCCCTATTCTGAAAATGGCCCAAAGTCGCAAAAGCCTAATCCAGGCCCGGTACGCTACGCGTACCAGACGTGCGCCCAACGTACTAGGTTGCATGCATGTCGCGGACACGGGCACGTACGCGCAGCGTACCCTTAAGTATGCCCAGTGTACTCGACTATTAAGCACTTTTTCCTTAAGTGCTAAATACTTGCATTCCAACATCCAAATTTCAGATCCAAGTCCAAAAGAACGTCGTAATCCATAAATTCATGAACTTGGAGCCTTTGCATGGCTCAAAAGGACCCAAACCTCACTTTTAGCACTCTACTTTCACCATAATGACCTAAACACATGCATGGTTGATCCACAACCATCAAGATGCTAACTTTATGGACTAAGGACCTCAGAAACATCAAGAGAAGCAACTCCTAACTTCTGGAGTGGAAGGAATCCACTAGATCTCATCATATGACCAAAATGGGACTAAAATTGTAACACCGTAAATTTTCAAACAAATTTTTCATTTAAAAATCGCATGCTTTTCATAACATATTGTATAAAAATCTCGTTTATTCAATTTACAAAACACAACTCCATTAATGATCCAGGATCCTCATAACTCTTTCTCTGGTGTGTACAATCAAGCCGGTGCCGTCCCGCGATCCTGAGAAACCTGAAACACATAACACATACACGGTAAGCACAAAGCTTAGTGAGTTCCCCAAAATACCACATACAACAATTTCGCCACTCAAGGCTATACTCTGTAAGACCCTCCGGTCAATGTGTCTCAGCGGGACCCTCCCGTCCCATATCTCGTTGGACCCTCTGGTCCGGTCTAGCTCGTTGAACCCTTCGGTCCGGTCTGGTAGAGGACCCTCTGGCCTCATAAATCGTTGGACCCTCTGGTCCGGTCTGTAAAGCTCCGCATGGCATAAATCACAAAGAAATAATGCACAACATAAAACATAATGCAGGATAACATAATACTCAATATAAGCACATAAGACCTTCCGGTCACACATAACTACCACTCAAGGTAAAGTATAGTGAGAAGACTCACCTAACAAGCACCAAGTAAAGGCCCCGCTCCCGAATCTCGAACTAGCCTCCACCTAACACAAGGAATAAATATCTCTAAGTGATACTCTAATCACAACTCTAATGACCGAATGCTATTCTTTCTCTCATTAACTCTTTTGAAGTGGATAAAAGACCATTTTACCCCTCCATGGTCTCTACTACTCATGTTGACCAAAACCCCAAAGTCAACAGAAGTCAAACTCGAGTCAACAGTCCATGTTTGACCCGACTCGCCGAGTGCACCCTTGCGACTCGTCGAGTCCACTTATTTTCCTCAGAAGTCTCGTGACAGTCCAGCTCAGCTCGTCGAGTTAACCCCCAACTCGTCGAGCTATCGCATAATTCAGCTCTTCGGGACAAACCCTAACCAACTCGTCGAGTCGGCTCATCGACTCGGCGAGTTCATTAAGACCAAATGTTCATTCAGACGATTTCAATCAGATCTATTACTCCAAACACTGGATCTATCATCCCAAGGCTCAATAATCACGTAAAGCTTCGATCTTTACGTTCATACATGAGGCTATAGCTCCAAAATGCTAATATATGCATTTCATGAAGGATTTAGCTCATCAACCCTCATTTGAACAACTAAAGCTGGGACACCTAGACTCTAAGGACCTTAGGAGGTCCAGATCTGAGGTTTCCAACCTCAACCCATGTCTCATTCAACTCATAGATTCAAAAGGATGGAAGCAAAGCCCTAAAACTCCCAAAATGAGATCTAGTATAAGGAATGAGCAAGATGAGGACTTTGTACCTTCTTTTAGCAGCTGAAACACTCAATACCACAGATCCACTGCCTTCCTTTGTTCCCCATCATGAAGCTCTTCATCCTTCTTCATAGAAATGCACCAAGATTGCCAAAATGATCACACACTCACTTCACCAAGGTTAGAATGGTTTAAGGGTTTCTCTCAGGCTCTCAAGGAAAGTGTGGCCGCAAATGAAGGCCATAAGGGCCTTTAAATAGGCCACAAACCCGGACAATTAGGGTTTCTCTGCCCAGTACCTACTCGACGAGTCCCTCCTCTGACTCGTCGAGTCCACTCATTAAATCCGCGCGATCAACTCGACTCGAATCGGCGAGTTGGTCCCTCAACTCGTCGAGTCCCTCCTTCAATCTCAAGATTAACATACACAATAATGTCCCTGAAAATCCGGATGTTACAATTCTCCCCCACTTGAATTAGATTTCGCCCTCGAAATCGCTCCTCAACAACAAATAGATCTAATCCAATAACCGAACAGTACCATCGAAAGGATCTCATATCACACAGCTATCTTCCTCTCTGGACACCTGAATCCAAATAGGAACTCCTCCTTGGAAAAGGACAGACCCATCTGCCACTACGCTACCCCTTCTGACTCTCAAGAATCTGGAAACTCTAGTAGCCTGACACACAACCAGACCGCCCTCTCAATATATCACCACATTATTCGCTCCTCGAATAACAACCCCGAAAACTCACTGCCCCTCTGATTCTCTAGTGGGGACCGATAAAAACAAGACCATACCCAAAACAGGCTACCGATCACTCGTCCCAGTCATGATAAACAATCCAGATCATATGCCAAGGAGTGAAAGGATCCCATCACACCAGGGACCCACCCACTGTACTGCAATCACAACCCTTCTGAACAGCGAACCCTCAACACCCTGACCTCAGGTACGAAAAATGATCATGGTTGTTTAGAAGCATCCTCCGACATCTAACAAACATAAACCTCAGCTCCCTTCTCAATATCCCTTTCAAGACTGAGCACCAGGTCATCTCCCGACCCAGCAGATGAACCTCCAAGGTTATCCATTGCATTATCCCAACCGTCTTAATGGTTTCCTTCTCACAATGACTACATCGGCCCATTGTGACACACAAGTCACGAAGTTCGCCTTACCCCAAGCGAATGTTACACTCCCAACTGAAGATCGACTCCACCCCGACCTCTGTCGTTTACTGCTCATAGTTCCATGCATCTTGCGGTACATCCCGTACCCGAGTGCTGACCTACCCAAGTCTAAGACATCAGATGATAAACAATACCCCTCGACATGGAACCCATCTCAGAATCCAGAATCTCATCTCGCCTACCCAACGCACCACCAGAGCCAAACTCAAACTCGAGAGTTTGGTCTGATCCAGAGTTGGAACCACTCGACCCAAATGAGCACTCAACTCATGACTCATGATCCGCAACCCATGCGTACCCCACTTATCCACTTCCCTTTGGTTGCGAAACCACTACTCAATTCAGAATATAACGACTTCCGACAAATATGGAGACCCCAGTCTCGCCCCTGGTTCGACCACCAGGCTCCCACAACTCAAATATTAGGGCTACCCAAGCCTAAAACTCTTCTGCGTCATGCTCTGATCAGAGAGTACTTCATCACAACATTCTCTCGCTGACTAGTGGGTACTACGGCTCCCCGCAGTATCACAACAACCTCTCATTGAATAGTGAGTACTACGGCTCCCCGTAGCATCACCACAACCTCTTACTGAATAGTGAGTACTACGGCTCCCCGTAGTATCACCACAACCCTCATTGAATATCGAGTACTACGGCTCCCCGTCGTATCACCACAACCCTTTGCACTAACTCATTGAAACTGAAGCTCCCTGCAGTCTTACCGCACTTGCTGTTACCACTTCACAATCTCATCCTCAGCTCGACGCCAACCTGTGATCCTTAACTCATGCCCTGCGTACCAATCAAAGATAGGTGTACACACTTACCCAAATTATGCATTGCTATTTTGACGACATACGCCATAACAAAACGCCTTTCCCTAATGCAATCCACATTCTCGAATAATCTCACTTAACGTCAATTAGCCGAAGTGCTCCCATCGGAACTATAGATACTTGCTACACCATTTGCCAGTTCTCAACTCAGAACTCAAAATAATCTGGAAATAAGGACATCATACTCGGATACCTCGGAACCAACACAGAATCTCATGATGCTTTGCCCAAACCACCGATCCCACTCTCGCACCACTAGAACCTCAGAGAATGCCATCCCCCACTTTGAAATACAGAGGCATCGTCAATGGCTTCGAACATGCTGACGAAAACCCGAAGTTCCCCCTCTACTGGTCACTACCCGTACGGAACTACTCATATCGACCCTGAAATTGATCGACAAAACAACTGCTGCCCTTCCAGGGGTATAGATCACAGTTTATACCTTCACTTGCAAATCACAGCTATTGCATCCGCAATCCAGCGATCCGATCGCACTAGAACTCGACATATGCTAATCCTGAAAATCACAGGTCACAATGAATTTTTCCCAATCCACGGCCACCTGTCGTGGATCCATTCATCCTTTCTTAAACACGAACTCTTACATCCTCCCGTCTGGCACCTCAGATTCCCATAACCATTCCTCTGACTGCACATGAATGGATCGTTGATCCCCTAACTGGAGAACCAGTTCTCCCCCACTCAGGGTTTGAACAATCATTAATTGGCACATTCGTGGTCTACTCAGTAGATTGTCTCACCAGTCACGTCACACTTGACTCTTAAACGTATTTCACAATCATGCCAGGGCCTTCCCAAAGGACACCAAACAATCTCCAATATCCCGCTCCTGACAAAACCTTGGAATCATCCACACATGACTGCATCTAGCCACCTTGAAGACTCAGACTGACATACATCGGAAACCCCACTGTTCCGAACCCAATCTATCTCAAATCCGGAAATAGTGCCCTGCCACGCACTTCGACTCCAGCTCATCGATCCGCCTCCCAAAACGGGAATGATCATAAAAGCACAGACCTCATTCTCATTGTCGATACACCATGTAGACCACGAGGGCCACTGCCCCGATATACTCCTTTAACCACCAGAAATTACTAATACAAGTACCTTTACCTCAACAAGGCACTTCTTTGCTCTCATCCGTCTTAGTCCCACTAATGACTCTCTCTCTCTCTCTCTTGGCATAAGAATACCTCGCAGCCAACATACTGCCCCAATATCTTGGTGATAAGGTCACCACGCTTGCTACCCCACCGGGTTTACCTTCAACTCTAACCAGAAGCTCCATATCTCTCCTGCTTCCCGCAGAAAACTGAAATAGCACCGCTCAGGTTACAAAAGTGACATGTCCACTATCGGCTGGTCGCTTAGCCCAGACCGTATTCTCCCATAACGCACCTTCCCTACTCATCCCTGAGTCTTGCGACTCCGAGTGACATCTCACCAACAATTCCTTGGAGCTAACTCGATTTCCCTTTCAAGGGATGCTCCACTAAAACTCGTTCATCATGGCCCTCTGGCCCCATACTCTTTCACATCTGATCTCAGCCTAGACAATCGCCACAGAATAACCGGTAAAACCAGAAGCACTATCCGCCACGTGTCCTGGTACTCAAACCATGTGACCACCTCTCGATCTGCTATGAATCATGGTACCCGAACCATGTTATCTCCTCTTAATCTGCTATGAATCATGGTACTCGAACCATGTTCTCTCTTCTCAATCTGCCTCAAATCATGATACTCGAACCATGACATCACCTCTCGATCTGCTACAAATCATGGTACTTGAACCATGACATCACCTCTCGATCTGCTACAAATCATGGTACTCGAACCATGACATCACCTCTCGATCTGCTACAAATCATGGTACTCGAACCATGACATCACCTCTCGATCTGCTACAAATCATGGTACTCGAACCATGACATCACCTCTCGATCTGCTACAAATCATGGTACTCGAACCATGACATCACCTCTCGATCTGCTACAAATCATGGTACTCAAACCATGACATCACCTCTCGATCTGCTACAAATCATGGTACTCGAACCATGACATCACCTTTTGATCTGCTACAAATCATGGTACTCGAACCATGACATCACATCTCGATCTGCTACAAATCTTGGTACTCGAACCATGACATCACCTCTCGATCTGCTACAAATCATGGTACTCGAACCATGACATCACCTCTCGATCTGCTACTTAGATCCTCCGGAATACTCCCTGCATCGAGTATGGGTCCTCTGCTTTCAGTATTACGGGCCCATACTACCTGCCACATCTACCCATACTCTCTACACGGACCATCTCAGAGTCCCTAAGTAGCTGCTCAACCTTCTCAATCACCAATTCCCGACACACGTGCTCGCTTCCCAGCGAAATGCTCTACTCTGTCAGCGTACTCATCTGACTAAGGTCACTTCCTAGGCTCTTCCTAGGTTCTCACACTTCTCCGCCATCAGCTGCTGAGAAACTCCTTATGGTGCCAGTCATCTACCTCCTGAATATCATCACATTCACTTGGTAGCTGACTCCTACCATCGGTAGTTCCACAAAGCACGAAGCAAACATCATTCGAGCATCGAATAAACACGCAAAACTCACTCTAGGTGATAACTCCACTTGCTCTATTCATACTCAAAAGATATCACCGAACTCAGCAACTCTACCCCTCGCGGGTAGCTAACTACTCTCTCGGTAGGCTCCACCAATGCTCATCTAGGTATCTCTCCTAGATTACTCCTCTACTCAAATCCCTCTCTAAAAGGATTCCTGCTGGATACTCTTACTCAGCACATACTCGAAAGCACATCACAGATAACAACTCCTAGGCTAAGGCATCACAAATCAGGCCACTCTAGTCCTAAAATATGAAATACCTAGCCTATCTCTAGCATGCATAATACCTCATAACATATCTCATAATACAAAAGTAAGGGTATTTTGGGAAATCACCGTTCGGGCTCTGGCTGATTGTACACACTGCTCTTCCTCGTTTTCTCTTAGAAACTCTTGTTCGCTCTAGAAAAATCATTTCTTTGAAAAAATTTCTCAAATCCTCAGTTTGAGTCCAGATTTACCCGAAGGTGCATCTGAATCCCTCAAACCAAGGCTCTGATACCAACTTATAACACCGTACATTTTCAAACAAAATTTTCATTTAAAAAACGCATGCTTTTCATAACATATTGTATAAAAATCTCGTTTATTCAATTTACAAAACACAACTCCATTAATGATCCAGGATCCTCATAACTCTTTCTCTGGTGTGTACAATCAAGCCGGTGCCGTCCCGCGACTGAGAAACCTGAAACACATAACACATACACGGTAAGCACAAAGCTTAGTGAGTTCCCCAAAATACCACATACAACAATTTCGCCACTCAAGGCTATACTCTATAAGACCCTCCGGTCAATGTGTCTCAGCGGGACCCTCCCGTCCCATATCTCGTTGGAACCTCTGTTCTGGTCTAGCTCGTTGGACCCTTCGGTCTGGTCTGGTTGAGGACCCTTTGGCCTCATAAATTGTTGGACCCTTTGGCCTCATAAATTGTTGGACCCTCTGGTCCGGTCTGTAAAGCTCCGCATGGCATAAATCACAAAGAAATAATGCACAATATAAAACATAATGTAGGATAACATAATACTCAATGTAAGCACATAAGACCTTCCAGTCACACATAACTACCACTCAAGGTAAAGTATAGTGAGAAGACTCACCTGACAAGCACCAAGTAAAGGCCCCGCTTCCGAATCTCGAACTAGCCTCCGCCTAACACAAGGAATAAATATCTCTAAGTGATACTCTAATCACAACTCTAATGACCGAAGGCTATTCTTTCTCTCATTAACTCTTTTGAAGTGGATAAAAGACCATTTTACCCCTCCATGGTCTCTACTACTCATGTTGACCAAAACCCCAAAGTCAACAGAAGTCAAACTCGAGTCAACAGTCCATGTTTGACCTGACTCGCCGAGTGCACCCTTGCGACTCGTCGAGTCCACTTATTTTCCTCAGAAGTCTCGTGACAGTCCAACTCAGCTCGTCGAGTTAACCCCCAACTCGTCAAGCTATCGCATGATTCAGCTCTTCGGGACAAACCCTAACCAACTCGTCGAGTCGGCTCATCGACTCGGCGAGTTCATTAAGACCAAATGTTCATTCAGACGATTTCAATCAGATCTATTACTCCAAACACTGGATCTATCATCCCAAGGCTCAATAATCACGTAAAGCTTCGATCTTTACGTTCATACATGAGGCTATAGCTCCAAAATGCTAATATATGCATTTCATGAAGGATTTAGCTCATCAACCCTCATTTGAACAACTAAAGCTGGGACACCTAGACTCTAAGGACCTTAGGAGGTCCAGATCTGAGGTTTCCAACCTCAACCCATGTCTCATTCAACTCATAGATTCAAAAGGATGGAAGCAAAGCCCTAAAACTCCCAAAATGAGATCTAGTACAAGGAATGAGCAAGATGAGGACTTTGTACCTTCTTTTAGCAGCTGAAACACTCAATACCACAGATCCACTGTCTTCCTTTGTTCCCCATCATGAAGCTCTTCATCCTTCTTCATAGAAATGCACCAAGATTGCCTTAAATGATCACACACTCACTTCACCAAGGTTATAATGGTTTAAGGGTTTCTCTCAGGCTCTCAAGGGAAAGTGTGGCCGCAAATGAAGGCCATAAGGGCCTTCAAATAGGTCACAAACCCGGACAATTAGGGTTTCTCTGCCCAGTACCTACTCGGCGAGTCCCTCCTCTGACTCGTCGAGTCCACTTATTAAATCCGCGCGATCAACTCGACTCGACTCGGCGAGTTGGTCCCTCAACTCGTCGAGTCCCTCCTTCAATCTCAAGATTAACATACACAATAATGTCCCTGAAAATCCGGATGTTACAAAAACTTCATAAAGACTAGATCTAAGCAAACAAGGAGCAAGTTCCAAGCTTTATACCTCAATGAAGCTGGAAATGATGTGAGAAATTTGGATATACAAGCTCTCCTTTGATCAACGCTCCTTCTTCCAAGTTCTTCTTCTTTAAATCTCACCAACACATACTAAAACACACACAATATGGTCAAATCTCTTCAAAAAGGGCTAGGGTTTTCGAAATGTCACTCAAAGGGCTTTGGAGGCTGAGAAATGAGAGGTCCAAGGTTCATAATTTTGTTTAAATAGGGTCCAAACCCTAAATTTTAGAGTTTGTCTCCTGCATACGTACGCCCCGTGTACGAGGAGTACGCCCCGCGTACTATAAGTTTTCCAGAAATGGCAAAACTGCCCCGTAGGTACCAAATCTGCAAAGTATTAACATACCAAAGGTCAAAAATGAAAATACCTTGAATCGGGTGTTTCAGAATGAGCCGTCCTTCTCTTTTTGAGTCGTGTCGCCACATCAAGATCTCCCCAGTAGTCATCTAAGTAGCACCTCTCATAGTCTGCAAGGATGTAGTTCGCTCCTCGAACTTGGAAATTAGCCTGCCAGTAATCCGATTCATGATACCAGAAAATTCTTCCTGTAAAATCTGTAAAAACTCCACGGTATTCATTTCCCGTATCAGATCCACAGTCAACCCTGGCCTATCCTGACCATCATCTCAAGATCCTGAATCAGATCCACTTGTGAACTCCATACTGGAAAAGAACCTAAATACATCATAAATTCCACAATACACATATAATCACAACCATTCCAGACATACGAACCCCCGGGGTTTGTGACTTCCTTGTGACGCGTACAGGTCCTGTGCTTTCAGTATTACGGGCCCATACTACCTTTCACATCTACCTGTATTTGTCTCAAGGATCATCATAACCTCCCAAACAGATACAACAACTAGGATACACATACATCCTATCCTCGCCCTCTCAAGAGCGAATAAACATTCCAAAATTGGTTGGCTACGTCCATACTTACTCATAGTGATACTCCCAACACCTGCTAAAAAACGCATCATGAGCACTATATACTCCCTAGGCTATCCTAGGATCCACATCTCACCCTGCCATCAACTGCCGAATGACCCCCATTGGTGCCAGTAAACTACTTCATGAATACAATCACATGCGACATAACTTAAATAATCATAGATTAAAAGATTCAACCCTACAACAGTTGGACTCAGACAAGAGCTGCGCAATAGTACCAAATCCTTCACTCTAAAATTATTTAACCCGTGTAGTATGTGACTTAACGTATTCAATTAGTAGTTAATTCACACCCGAAAGAGTCCTACAACAAAGAGAAAGAAGCTCACTAGGAATAAGGCATCATACATCAGACAGTTCAATCATGCAATCCCTGAAGATCCCTAGCCTATCACTAGTATGTTGTTCTACCATAAACATCATACCAAATAACAGTGTGGTAAGTTGGGGTATACTTTCTAGCTTCGGCTGATCGCACTGTTGGGGTCGGGATCCTCAAAGCCTCTAGGATCCTTAACCCTCATCAAATTCTCAGGATCCTCAATTATCTCAGGATCCCGACTATTACTGTTATCATTATTTACTAATATTTATAACGGTTATATTTTGTCCTTAATTGACACATGTGCAGAAATAGTTAAGAGAAGACATATAGTCTCAACAGAGTTTCGTCTCAACTACGCTAAAGACCCAGAATACCAAGTCAAATAACGTTCATGAAGCTGGTCATGGAGGATCCCGGAAATATCGGACATCTTGTTAGCTAGTTTAAACTATAAACTGACACTTGTATCTCGGACACAACACACTATTTTTTATTCTGAGTTTACTCTACGAAATTATTCACTTGTTCTTACTGAAATATTCTATGTAACCATCATTTTACATTAATAAAATCATCAAGGCAGGTGATCATTATCACCTCCCAAGGTTTTGTGTCGGAGATCCTAGCAAGGATCAAGGGTTTTCCGTGTAAACCATTGTGTCACTCTCTTTTATCATTTGCTACTGCACAATTCGAACATCACAGCCTCTCATTCAATTTGGTTGATTAATACTTGTGTAATTTTTTACCAAAACAATTTGGCGCCCACCGTGGGGCCGTGGTGTTCAAAATCCTCAAAAGATCATGTCTACACAACTGATCCTTTCTTCATCCTCCGCTCCTTCCATTCCAACCAAAAACCTACCACCTCCTCCGAGTGGGCCCCCTGGTCAAAGGAAAACGCCTGACACTTCCAAGTAAAACACCCCTCCTGTCACTAACCAAGGAAGTTTGGGATCTTCAGTAATCCAGGATCTGACTACCTCGGTCACTACTACAGAACTCTTCGCTATGATGAGGAAAATGACGCAACAAGTGACCCAGCAGCAGGAGGAGAATAGAGCACTGCTCAGAGAAGTGGAGAGGATGAAGGCGGAATTACGGAAATCCCATGAAACAGCGCCCACAGTTGTACAACCAAGGATCCTAAACTTCGATAATGCAGGATCCTCAGGAAATCACCAGAAGGACACAGTTCCTACCACTGTGGCGTCACCCTGGGGGGCAACTATGGACAATGAAGCATCCATGATCAATGATGTCAATGAGCCTTTCAATACTCCTAGAAACCTTGATTCTAGCAACTTATTAAACAACAATACTATTAATACTAACTCTACTAATGTTGATGCAGGAATAAATCCAAACATGGCTAGGGAACTTCAGTAGTTGAGACAGATGATCTCAAGCGTACCCGGGGTAGTCCAACCTATACCCGAAGCATCTCCAACAAGTCACAGGATCTCGAGATTTGCTCCCGCGATAGCTGATACCGAAGTTCCTAAGCGCTTCCAAACTCCTAGCATGAAGCTTTACGATGGAACTACGAATCCTGAAGAGCACGTAGCACAATACCGAGAAAGGATGGAGATCATTCCCATCCCAGGGCACTTGAAGGAAGATTGCCTATGCAAAGGCTTTGGTTCAACCCTTACGGTATCATCTCTCAAATGGCTACTGAACGTTCCTCCATACTCTATTACTTCATTTGCACACTTAGTCAATATTTTCAATAACCAGTTTTCTTGCAGCAGAACCTTCGAGAAGATCACTAGTGATCTCTATCGAGTGGTTCAGCATCCTAAGGAACGACTTAGGGATTTTGTTAACAGGTTTGGCAGGGAAGCTCTAAGCATCCCCAACATCAACATGGCTACTGTTGTAGAGGCCTTGAAGATGGGACTAAGGAATGATTCACCCTTCTATGAAGACCTTGTGATGACCCCATGCAAGAGATTGGACGAAGTCAGGTGCCGAGCATTGAGGTTTATAAGGCTTGAAGAAGATAAAGAAATCTTCAAGTCAATACGAGAATCCCAATAGGAAGGTCGAATCCTCGGCCCCAAGATCCTACAAATTGAAGCCCTATTCCAAATCGGATCATCACAGGGTCAATGCCCTCGAGGATGAAGGATAAGAAGAGGAACTTCCTAAGATCACTAACTACTGTTTTTCTGTGAATATTTCAGGTATAATTCATGCTATGCAGGATCTCGGAGACAAAGCAAGATGGCCGAAGAGGGATAACAAGTCCACCAGTTGAAAAGACAAGTCCAAATGGTGTGCTTACCATGAAGACTTCGGTCACATGACGGAGGATTGTATAGCCCTAAGAAAGGAGATTAGCTACCTCCTTAGCAAGCGGCACCTCACAGAGATCCTCGGGAGAAAGAGAGAAAAGTCCAAGGAGAACAACCAGGATGGTCACAAGATCCCGGAGAAACCAAGATCTCCACCCCCAAACACCAAGATAATTAATGTTATCTCAGACGGATCTAATATTTGTGGTACTTCTTACTCTCAGGCTAAATGACACGCCAAGGTCTCTAAAACAGAAAAGGAGGATAGACCACGGAAGAATATCGTGGTTAGCGATGATAAGGAAATCACATTTGACGAGACAGACATGGAAGGGATCCAGGATCCTCACCATGACGGACTCGTGATAACACTGTACATGGCCAACCACTTCGTCAGAAGGATCCTTGTTGACGGAGGATCCTCGGTCAATATCGTACTCCTAGACGCACTAAAAATGATGAAAATCCCAGAATCAGAGATAATCAGAAGGTCCTCGATCCTCATAGGATTCAGCGGGGAAACGAAACACACTATTGGGGAGATAAAGCTACCAATATACATAGAGGGGGTAAACTCTATACAAAATTTCTATGTTATTGACACTTTATCTTCTTATAATGTGATACTTGGTAGACCATGGATCCACGAGATTAAAGCGGTTCTGTCAACGTATCATCAATGTGTAAAAATGCCTACTCCATGGGGAACAGTGAAGATCATGGGGGATCAACAAGAATCAAAAGAATGTTCTAAACCTCTATGAAACCTGCGACCAAACCCCAGCAAGCATAACAATCAAGACAGGGGCACAACATGTTTTAGAAACGAAGGAGCAAGATGTAAAGGAAGTGCCCCTGGGCCTCGAGCATCCTGAAGCTAAAGTCCTCATAGGATCCTCAATACCTGAGCAAATCGAGCAAGATCTGATAGACTTCCTTTGAACCAGAAGCAAGACATTCGCATGGAAACACGAAGATATGACAGGTATAGATAAGAGCATTATCACTCACAAACTTAATATTGATCCTTCTTTCAGACTAATACACCAAAAGAGAAGGAAGTTTGCACATGAAAGGAATCAGATCATCCAAGAAGAAGTACAAAAGCTCTTCAAGACAGGAATGATCAAGGAAGTGAAGTTCCCAATATGGCTAGCTAACGTGGTTGTCGTAGAAAAGAAAAACGACAAATGGCGAGTATGTGTAGACTACATGGATCTTAACAAGGCTTGTCCTAAGGATCCTTTCCCTCTACCACATATTGACTCTATGATAGATGAAACGGCTGGCCACGAACTCTTAACCTTCATGGATGCTTCAGCAGGATTCCAACAAATCCAGATGAAACCAACCGATCAAGAAGATACAACGTTTATAACACCAACAGGTATATATTGTTACATTGCAATGACTTTTGGTCTTAAAAATGCAGGAGAAACATACCAAAGATTGGTGAATCACATGTTTAAAGACAAGTTGGGGGACACCATGGAGGTCTATATTGACGACATGGTGGTGAAGTCAATGAAAGCTGAAGATCATTTCAGGGATCTTAAAGAAGCATTTGACATCCTAGACGAATACAATATGAAGTTGAATCCACTCAAATGCCACTTTGGGATGAAGTCGGGCAAGTTCCTTGGGTATATGGTAACCAAGAGAGGAATAAAAGCAAGCTCTGAGCAGATTAAAGCAATCATCAAGCTGAAATCCCCATCTTCAACAAAAGACATCCAAAGGCTAACCGGAAGGATAACGACACTCAACAGGTTCATTTCAAGATCCTCAGAAAGATGTAAACCCTTCTACGATATCTTAAAGAAGAACAAGAGGTTCGAATGGGCTGAAGAGCACGATGGAGAACCACTTCTCCTCTACCTCTTGAGTTATGCGCCATTCAGGAACTCAAAAAATACTTGAGTTATGCGCCATTACTGGTAAAGCCTATAGATGGAGAACCACTTCTCCTCTACCTCTTGGTATCCTCAAACGCGGTAAGTGATGTCCTGGCAAGGATATTAACTGAGACTAACATCCTATCTACTATGTAAGTAAAAGTCTTCTGGATCCTGAAACCAGGTACTCTCACCTCGAAAAATTAATTCTTGCCTTAGTAATTGCTTCTACTAAATTAAGACATTATTTCGAAACACATACTATACATGTGAAAACTAATTATCCTATTAAGAATGTTATGAGAAAACTAAAAATGTTAGGGAGGATGGCAAAATGGTCGGTGAAGTTAATCACGTTCAACATCAGATATAAACCAAGATCTGCCATAAAGTCACAAGCATTAGAAGACTTTGTGGTTGACTTTAGTGATGATCTACAAAACGAAGTAGACATGGAAGCCAAACAACTCCTAGAAGATGAACACTTGGGAAAATGGACATTGTTCACAGATGGAGCTTCAAATCAAAAAGGAACAGGGTTAGGGATCATACTAAAATCGCCACATGGGGACATCCTACCCCAGGCAATTAGTTGTGAATTCAACACTACCAATAACGAAGTAGAATACGTAGCACTCATCATGAGACTACAATTAGCTAAGGATCTCCAAATCAGGGATCTTCAGGTATTTGTTGATTCTTTATTACTAACTAATCACTTCAATGGATCTTACACAGTGAAAGGTGAGATTAACACTATATCTGGAGATCCTCAAAAAATTAGCCTCTGCTTTTGAGAAATTTAGCCTAACCCAAGTTCCCAGAGAAGAAAACACATAAGCAGACGCATTAGCCAACTTAGGATCCTCCCGTAGAATCCCACCAGAAACGAAGATCCCTATAACCCACATAACAACCCCAGTCATAGAAACCCTCTCCAACAAATCTGATGATCTTGAACAACCAACAAGCGTAGCAGCTATTGAAGATCCTAACCCTCATATCCCTCCTCGAATGGACCCCGACGAACAGGATCCTCAAAGAAGTCCACGATCATGAACCCAACCCATTATGGAGTATCTCCAAAACGGCATGATTCCAACAGAAGAAAAAAGCGAAAGAGCATTCAAAACAAGAGTCTCAAGATTCATAATAATCCAAGGTAAACTCTATAAAAAGTCTATGGCATGACCATACCTTAGATGCTTGGAAGATCCTGAAGCTACAGAAGTCTTGAAGGACATATATGAAGGAGACTGTGGCAATCACACTGGGGGCAGATCCTTATGCTCCAAGATACTAAGAACAGGATACTACTGGCCGACCATGAAGATAGATTCTTTTCTACATGTTCAAAAGTGTGATGCTTGACAAAGACATAGCAACATCCTGCATCAACCGGTAGAACCTCTACATCCTATTATCTCTCCATGGCCATTCATGAAATGGGGAATGGATATAGTGGGAAAATTACCAATAGCCCCAGGAGGAAAAGTCTTAATGTTAGTGATGACTGATTACTTCTTAAAGTGGATCAAAGCTGAAGCCTTCGTTCAGGTAAGAGACAAATAGGTAGTCTCATTTATTAAACATAATATCTTGACCAGGTTCGGGATCCCGACTGAAATCATATGCGACAACGGATCCCAATTCATAAGCAAAAGGACAAGAGACTTTTGTACAACTTGGGGGATCAAAATGATAACGTCCACTCCTGTTCATCCCCAAGCTAATGGTCAAGCAGAATCCAACAATAAAAGCATAGTAAACAACTTGAAGAAAAGGTTGGATAAGAAGAAGGGAAGATAGGCAGAAGAGCTTCTCTTCGTCTTATGGGCAGATAGCACTACTCCCAAAGTATCCACAGATCAGACCCCCTACTCTTTGGTGTTTGGGACAAAAGCAGTAATCCCTACCGTAGTAGTGATCCTGACGACAAGATACTTGCTGCAAGATCAAGAGAATAACGAAAGCATCCTAGCTCAGGATCTTGACATTATTGACAAACTCAGAGATCTTGCCAAAATACGCATTGTTGCTCATCAACAAAGGATCACCAAGGCTTATAATAAGAACATTAAAGTCAGAAGATTCCAAATAGGAAACTTGGTATTAAGGAAAACATTCCAAAACACCAAGTACCCTAGTGCAGGTAAATTAGCTCCTAAGTGGGAAGGACCATATCTCATAGATGCTGAAGCAGGAAAAGGAGCATATTGGCTAGTGACACTCGAAGGAGACATTTTGCCAAGTTCCTGGAACTCTATACACCTCAAAGCATACTATATGTAAATAAGGTTGACTGATCTTCAACAAAACCAAGATGCACATGTTCTTTACCTTGAACTTTTCATCATTACTTACTTTCTCCTCGATTACATTACTAACTTAAGCATCAGAGGGGCTTTAGCGAGACTAACGCCCACCCCTAGCTAACATTTTCCATGCAGAACAACGCACAGCTAAAGATCTCCATAAGCAGCGATCCTGAAACATGAGGATCCTCGAGGTTAAAGATCCTGGAACAACAGGATCCTCAAGCTTGAAGATCTTGAAACATAAGGATCCTCACGATTAAAAGATCTTGAAACATAAGCCTCCTAACACATAAAGATCTTATCATCTTAACAATTCCATTATATCAATGGTATGACTTTTACACTATTACATACACAAGCTAGAGACTGATCATCTCTCCTACGTTTAAGGGTACTTAATCCCCTCTAAGGTTTAAAGAGCTAATTACCTCTTTCACACGAACTAAGGTTTATACACCTCGCTTGAACGCATGATGTCTAATTATGGGATACGGATAAGGGGATCATTTCATGATGCAGTGACTTGGCAACCCTCTTATCCTTGAACATAAGTTAAGATACTTAAGGTTTATAACATTTCCATGTTATCCAAAATTTGGGATCCTACCCCAGTGACTACTTAAGGTTTATAACATTTTCATGTTATCCAAAAGTTGGGATCCTACCCAGTGCCTACTTAAGGTTTATAACATTTTCATGTTATCCAAAAGATGGGATCTTACCCCAGAAATTACAAAAGGTTTATAACATCTTCATGTTATCACACGTTGGGAATTTTCCCCAGAAAATACACACGAATCATAACATTTTCATAAGCAGGGAAATTTCCCATGGGGTACGTCATAGGTTGGGATCCTCCCCAGTACATAACATTAAACATGTTATCAGTCGAACTTATAGTGTTACCCAAGAATATTGTCGAAGTTTATAACCTAAAAAGGTTATCTTGAGAAGGGAATTCCCCCGTATGATCTAGGATCCTCATCTTTAAGGATCCTCATCAATAAGGATCCTCATCATTAAGGATCCTTATCCTTATGGATCCTTATCGATCCTCATTGGTAAAGAGCCTTATTGTCAGAAATCAACAGTGAACCTAAAGTTCTTTGCGAAGTTGAGGTTTATCCTCAGTAGATTCCAAGGTTGAAGAACTTATGAAGCTTAAGGAAAAACTTGGAGATAATCAGGTTCCATATATACTTATTCTCAAAAAACTCTAGATAAAGCTTAAGGATCTTAAAATTTCTAGGATCCTAAGCAAAAACCGTTTGGTTATCAGAATTCAAGCACGCTAAAAATGATCCACTAAGAAAATTTTGTCTCATAATTGTTTGCAGAACCAAATTTTCTGGGATCCTAATTATTCAAGGATCCTAATATCATAACAACCATGCAGAGAAATCAAAAGAGAGATATGAAAGGAAAATACTACCATGTCATTCAAAAAAGGGTTGTGTATCAACCCAACCAAAAGATTAATTGTTTTTAAATCATTGATAAAAACAAAAACTACTTAAACTAATTTTTTTTGTAGGCCTAGACCTTAGCCTGGTCATCATTGGCTGCACCCTTCTTCTCCCCTCCTTTATTCAGCCGTAGTACAGGATCCTATTTGGCGGTTGCAGGCTTGCCAGTCAATTTGGCCAGTGCCTCGCACCAACCGTCCACGTCCCAGGAACCTGCATTTTCAAGATCCTCCACGAGACGAATCTTGGCCTCCCAAACAACCACTACAGCACTGACCTTCGCATCAGAGATCACTTCCTCCAACTCGAGCAAGTGCTCCTCCTCCTTCTCGACCTTCTCCTTGCTGAGCAGCTCCACTCTCCTCAACAGATCCTCATTGGTCGCTTTCCACATCCTCTCCTGTCCCTGAAGGGTTTGTTCTGTCCTCTCCGCTCGGATCTTTAGATCAACGGAAATATGATCAGATACCTGAAACGAATACTTAGTAGCTCAGCAAAAGATAGAACAAGAAGATAGAACAGAAGAAAGATCTAGAATAACCCTAATACTTACAGCTTGGGAGAAAGAGACCAATTTCAGGAGTGCTTCCTCAGCTCCAAGGCTCTCCAAGGATAGACCTACTGACTCGACAATTTTTCTTTTTCGGGATCCCGGGGTCTTTACTGTCAAGTCATTAGCCGATTTCTTGGGAGGAAGAGAGGATGAGCTCTTCTCCTTCTTCACCGTCAGCTGATCCTTCAACATGGTTGTATCAAGATCAGCAAGTGTGAAGCGAGCACTAGAACGAGTGGCTTTGGATCCTATATGAATACATGACAGAGGATCAGTAAAACCTTCACCACAAACAAAAAGAACCAAGGATCCTTACCTGTCGACATGAGGTCGGTGGCAGAAGAGCTTTCCTGCAGGATGGTTTGATCGAATCGGAAGGATCTATCGACTTCAAACAAGGCCAAGAACTTCTCAATCTTCTCTTCAGAATCCTCAGCAACGGGAAAGAGCTCTTCGAATTTGGAAGTTGCAAGGGAGCAAACAAAATAAGAAGATGTGAATTCTAGGATTCTTATATAATTATTAAATAATCCTACCCTTTTTGACCCAAGTATCCGACAGGAGATCCCCATTGGTAAGAGAGTCACGTCTCAGGAAGAGATATCTTTCTTTCCAAGCTCCATCATTGTGCTTGGTTTTCAGGACTAGAGGAGATCTGTGGGTTTTGACCTTGAGTAGGAAACGAGAATTCCCAAAAGTTGTGAGATCGTATATGCAAGCCAATTCAGAAAGGCCTATATCATGGCCTTTTGATTGATTTACCTGGTCAATCCAATATAGGATCCTCCAGACAATTGGCATGGCCTAGATATACGAAATCTCAGTCACCCTGAAGAATTCAGAGACAATCTCAGGAAAAGGATATCTCAAACCCAATGAGAAGGGGTACTCAGGAAATCACACCCAAGTGGGAGAAACGAAGTTGGGCTGAATGAAAGGATCGAAGAGCCTAAAAACAACTTCGGAAGGAAAGGCTCCATTGAGTCTTAAAAACTCAATATTGTCGCCGAAGGAACACGTCTCCTCGTAGGAGAGGATCCCTAGATCGATGAATTCATCATCGGGGAGGGCTAAGATGTTTTTGCGTGATACATCCATTTTTCTAACCATAACAGAAGAAATAAAAACGTAAAAATAGTTACCTTCGAATAGACCGTCGGTATTCGAAAAGTAGCACATGTAAAGAAAGGAAGAACGAGATGAGTAAAGAATGAAGGAACTGATCACGTCTGGCTGATTTGACTGTTAACGGCTAGTTATCTGCCTGTTGGATTTCAAAAATACCTATCCGTTGAGGGTTAATTCTGAAAATTACTTTTATCTCTTTAATTTAAGTTATTCCTTTAATGTTTCCGAAACTAACTCTTAAATTTTCAAGAATAACTTGGGGGCAATTGTTGGGTCCGGGATCCTCAAAGCCTCTATGATCCTCAACCCTCATCAAATACTCAGGATCCTCAACTATCTCAGGATCCCGACAATTACCGTTATCATTATTTACTAATATTTATAACGGTTATATTTTGTTCTTAATTGACACATGTGCATAAATAGTCAAGAGAAGACTTAGTCTCAACTATGCTAAAGACCCGGAATACCAAGTCAAATAACGCTCATGAAGCTGGTCATGGAGGATCCCGGAAATATCAGACATCTTGTTAGCTAGTTTAGACTATAAATTGACACTTGTATCTCGCACACAATACACTGTTTTTTATTCTGAGTTTACTCTATGAAATTATTCACTTGTTCTTACTGAAATATTCTCTGTAACCATCATTTTACATTAATAAAATCATCAAGGCAGGTGATCATTATCACCTCCCAATGTTTTGTGCCGGAGATCCTAGCAAGGATCAAGGGCTTTCCTTGTAAACCATTGTGTCACTCTCTTTTATCATTTGCTATTGCACAATTTGAACATCACAACCTCTCATTCAATTGGGTTGATTAGTACTTGTGTAATTTTTGACCAAAACACGCACACATCACATCCTTCCTTGGTCACTTTTGAAAACAATTTTTTAAAACCGTTTTAAAACCTTTGCAGTCCCTTAGTTTGAGTCTGGATTCACACGAATGTTCCTCTAATTCACTCAAACCAAGGCTCTGATACCATCTTGTAACATCTCAAAAATCACAACAAATTTTAACTTTTCAAAAACAACAACTCAAATCATAATGTTTACAAAAACATTATTTCAAAAGTGTTTTCCAATAATCAGAGTGTCACAAAAATCCAGATAACATAAAATCGAAGGATGTGCACGATCACGCCTTCGCCTTACCATGGTCCTCAGAAGTAACTGAAACAAAACTAAAATTGTAAGCCAACACTTACTGAGTTCCCCCAAAGTACCACCACATTACATAAAAAAACAACAGCATGCATACTGAGCGTTCAGCATGACTGGACCGCCTCACCTATCCTTCAGCCTATCTATACCACTCTTTAGGCCTTTTGCCTGACTGGCCCGCCTTGCAAGCCTTCAGTCTATCCGGACCACCCTGGGTATCTTGGCCTTCAGTATCAACTGTCCCGCCTCAACCCAGTAAACCATAACATGACGATACATAACATTATCAATCAATAACAGCAACACAAGAAGTCCTACCAGTCTAATCACATAGCCAGTACCACATAACTGCGCATAACATCATACAACAGAACAGGATATTGAATCCAATGGGTCGGCCTTGATGTGTAACACTCGTTTTCAAATTGCTTCATTATTCGGGGCTGTGTCCCGATCATCAATTATCCTAAGGCTTAGGGCCTTGGGGAAGAAAGGATTTGGCCCTTTTTGGATGTGGGTGTTATAGTTTAAGTGATCCGAGTGTTCGATGGCGTTTCGGATCCCAAGGGTATAATCGTAATTTGTTAGTTCAGGCTTTTATGAATTTTGGGTTCTTGTTCGGGAAGTTTTAAGGTGAGGGTGAGTTGTTAGAAGCGTAGGGCTTCTAGTCACTTTTCTGTGGATATAAAGTTCGTTGGAAACGGACTTAGGATGAAGGAGTTAAGGCCGAATGAAGTTTGAGAGTTTTGGAGGGCCATCTAGTATGCGGGGCGTACTAGATGTGTACGCGGGGCGTACCGAGTAAGATGGTCGAGGGTGGTCTTTGAGTACGCCAAGCGTGCCAAGGGGTACGTAGGGCGTACTCCCTTCAGCCATGAAACCCTAATTTTTGGTCATTGACCCTATTTAAACCTCATTTCCTTCATGAGCCTTGTCTTTTATCAGCCTCTAAGCCTCCTAAACCCTAAAATTCGACCCTTAGCCTTTATCTTATAGCTTTTAATCCATTGTGAAGGATCTTGGAGTATTTTTGTGCACTTGGAAGAGTTTGGAGCTTGTTGAAGAATCATCACTTGGAAGGGAGCTTGTAGATCCAGAAGTTTCTCATCTTTTGCAATCCATTGAAGGTAAAAATCTTTGATCTTGTCATCTCTTTGTTTGGGTCTTCTTTTGGGTTGTTTATGGTCATTTTAGCCTCTTTTGGTTGGTCCTTGTGAGCTAAGGTTGTTTTAGAGGCTTGATCTTGTAGATCTGGACGTTTTAGGTGTCCCAAAGGCATAAAAATGGGATATTTATGGTTTATTTGGACTCATGCATGTGTTAAGACACTTCATTAAGATGTTTTGAGCTCTAGAGCCCCATTAAGCCATGAATGCTAGTAAAGTTGCCAACTTTACGTGATAAGTCATCCATAGGAATCAGATCTGAGAGTTTGGAGCAACGACTTAAGTGGTTAAGTGCTTAATGGAGAAGATTGGGGTTTAGGGGAGTACGTTGGGCGTACCCATCTGGTACGTTGCGCGTACTGGCCTCAAAGGGTGTACGTTGGGCGTACCAGCTGAGTACGCAGGGCGTACTCAGCCTGTTGGACTTTTCTTGTTTTGTTGACTTGTTGTCCATGGATTGTTGACCAGAAGTTTGACCAGGGTTGACCATTGGTTATTTTGATCCTTTTTAGATATTAGGCCTTCTCGGGTTAGGCCCATGATGGGTTTGGGCCCAATTTGGATATTTTGGCCTTGTGGTGTCATTTCGGGTTTGGGCTATCTTTTGGGCTTGGTTGCTTGGGGCATTGTTGGGCTATCTGAGAACAAGTGTTTTAGATTAGGGAAAGGTTAACGGGCTTTAGTGTAAGGCCCATGTAAGGGTTTGGGCCTAATTTGGAAAATTAGGCCATAAGTGGGCCTTGGATGATTATTTGGTTTGTGGGCCTTTTGATTGTGAGTTTGGGCCTTAGTCTTGGACCAAACTAGGTGAGGGGTAAAATGGTCTTTTTACCCCATATATGGATTGTTGGTTTTGGGTTTGGAACCTAAATGTTAATTGAATGTTTTCATGTTTGATAGCGCGGGGATTCTAGCGGATCTGCAGTCAGAGATTTATTCGTGGGTTCAGCTGTCGAGGTGAGTCTCCTCACTGTACTATGGGTCGAAGGCACCAATGCCGGTCCATTTGGTTTGTGTATTATAGGAAGACCAGGGGTGGCCCTTGGCATTTGTATGAAAGACCAGGAGGTGGCTCCTGGAAGATCTGTATGCAAGACCAAAGTTTGGACTCTGGCAATTAAGTAGATAAGTAGTTGCTAGTTGTCTTTGTGATGTTTGCACTGAAGACCAGGAGGTGGCTCCTAGCACTTGTCTGTAAGATCCAGGGTTTTGGCCCCCGGCCTAGCAAGGAAAGACCATGATACATCTCGTGGCATAATGGCAAGAGTATGGTTGGCACATAGCACCTCCTATTGTATGATTGATATGTATGGCTCGTATGTTATGTATGGTATGTGGTATTTGGGGCACTCACTAAGATTTGTGCTTACAGTTTGTGGTTTATGGTTTCAGGTACTTCCAGTTCGAAAGGGAAGGGCCCGGCTTGATCACAATGCATACACCCGTGTTTTCCGTAACTCGTGATTTTGGAATTTCACTCTGATAATTGTTTAATTCTGAAATACTTTTAAATGTTTGAATAAAGGATAAATGAGTGTTTTGACTATATTAAAATGAAATTTTTACCTTCTAATTTTTGGGGTGTTACAAGTTGGTACCAGAGCCTTGGTTTGAGGGATCCGGGCATACTCTCGGGTATGCCTGAACTCAAACTGAGGGTTTGGTGAAACTTTTTATAAAATAAATGTTTTATAAAAGGGGTATCTAATCAAAGAAAGGGGTGTGATGCGTGCAATCGGTCGAGCTCAAGTAAGTGGTTCCCAAAATACCAATACATGTTTATTATGATATATGATATGATTATGAGAACTGCATGCTAGATTAGGACTAAGGATCTGCTCAGGGTTTTATGATAGGAGAGATGCCTTTATATGCCTGATTGTATAAGCATTCAAAATTGCATGCTAGTATGGTTTTCAAATAAGTGGATAGAATGGTTTGATTAGTGTATGCTGGTTAGATTTTTTGTTGCTTGAATGTTGCTTGCTTTGTGCTCTGTGGGACTCTTAGTGATGTGGATCAGTTACTAAGTGAATATGTTAAGTCGCATGTGGCACGGGTTAAATAATCTCAGAGTGATGGATTTGTCCCTATTGTGCAGCTCTCGTTTGAGTCCAACCATTCTAGGGTTGAGTCTTTTACTCGAAGGATTATCTGATCTATGTTGCATGTGATTATATTCATGAGGTAGATAATTGACATCAGTGGGAATCTTTCAGCAGCCGAGGGATGAGTGAGGTCGGGAACCTAGGAGAGCCTAGGAAGTGCTTTAGTCGGTTCAGTTGCGTTGTTTAGTGAGTATTTGGTGCATCAGCTTGAGAAGGTGACTTAGAGGATTCAGGATGATTTTTGAGGAAAGTATGGATAGGTGTGGAAGGTAGTATTGGGATCGTACTACTGAAAGCACAGGATCCATACTCGAATCGGGAGAGTCTTGGAGAATCTAAGAAGCTTGTGGGAGGAGGATTCTTGGGTATGTTCTGATCATTTGCATGTCGTGTTTCAGTTTGGTGATGAGCACTCAGGGAGGAGGTTCTAGTTCTGGTTCCGGATCAGGTGCATGTACTGAGCCGATTAGCGAGCAGATGCGGGAGTTTATCTCATCGGATATTACCCGCGGTATTTTGGAGTAGACTCCTGTGATATTTGGTTCGGTCAAGGAGGGGATTCTGGATATTTTGGATGAGCGGTTGGGCGTGTTCCGTGCTGAGGTTTTGGCTATCATTGTAGCTCGCAACCTTTCTTTCCGCGAGTTTCGTGCTTGTGGAGCTCCCCCGTTTCATGGGGAGAAGGACCCCATAGCCGGTAGGAGATGGTTAGCAGATATAGTTAACGCGTTCAGGACGAGTTTCTATCCCGAGGAGTCGAAGGTCAGATTTGCTTCCTACCTTTTGAAGGACAAGGCACGGGATTGGTGGGAAGAGGTAAGACGTGAGGTGGGTGATGATGTTGTTGATGCTATGATGTGGGATGATTTTTTGACCAGGTTCCGAGCTGAGTTTGCACCGGCGATTGAGGTGCAGCAGTTGGCGCGAGAGTTTCAGGATCTCCGCCAAACTATTGATATTGTGGCAGAGATCACTTCCAAGTTCCGGGAGAGAGCCTTATTGGTTCCGCAGTATGCACCGGACAAGGAGATGAAGAATGTAAGGTATCATGATATGTTGCGGGATAACATCAGGGAGTTTATGAGTATATCAGGGTGCAAGACCCTGAATGATATGATTTCTAGAGCCCGAGAACGGGAGATCGATTTAGAGCACCTAGGGAAGAGGGGGCCAAATCAGGTGCATTTAGTGGAGGGTCTCGGGAAGAGACCCAAGACTTCGGATCAATATTTGAGGGGCCAGTAGGGCCAGAGCCAATGCAGCACGTGTGGGAAACTGCACGATGGGGTTTGTCGTTCTAGGGGTTTGGGCTGCTACAAGTGTGGCAGGGTTGGTCATGTCAACAGGGATTGTCCTCAGGGGCAAGCCCATTATGTTTTCACTGCAACCAAGTGGGCCACAAGAAGGCCGATTGTCCGATGTTGAGGGGAGGAGCAGTGAGTGCACCTGCTCCAGCTACTTTGAGGATCACTGATGGTCGCGAGGGAAGGACAGGAGCCCCAACAGAGAGGAGTTGGACATTGCAGTGTCAGACAGGGGAGGCCAGGACTCCAGCAGGTGATATTGCGGGTATGTTATCTTTTGCTTTCTTTTCGGTTATTATCAATATTTATGTTGTTTGGAATTTGTATCGATTTGGGTAAGCGTTATCTTTGGTTTAATTCGCTGTTACTGATTGAGTTGTATCGTTAAGAATTGTTATATGCCATTTGCATGCCATGAATCATTAGCGGGTCAGAAGGGGTTGCATCTTGTTGAGCGGGTTTCTATGTGTTCGATTGTTATTCTGGTTCTTGGTCGAGATCGGTTCAGGGGTATTGTGTTGAAGGTCTATGGTCAGGTTCAGTGGGTTAGTTCTCCAGTATCGTCGGGGTTCAGTGGTTTTAGCATTTTAGCTTGGTTGGCCACCGGGAGTGCCAAGGGAAGTGGTCTATTGCTACGGTTTTGGTATTGTCACCAGCAGAAGGGCTTCAAGATTTGGGTGTTGAATCATCGGAAGTATTTGGGGCTGTCAGATTGCTGAGATTTTTGGGAGTGTTCATCTGGTCTTCAAGGGTTGTGCGGTCTTTGGGTTCGGCTAGTAATGGAACATTAGCAATGGTAAGCGCAGGTTGTTAGCTATTCAATTATAAGGGGTAAGATGGATTGGGTATCCTTCAAACCTTGTGTGCTGTGAGAGCTTCGTCGAATCAAAGTGGGGGAGACCATTCAAACTTCCGGGAGCAGGATCAGGCATGAAACTAGGATGAGTTTCACACCCCATCGGGGAGGGAGGCAGCCCAAGTGGTCATCTGGATTGAGTATTGTGGGAGTGGGAGTCCAGGAAACTTCCCAACAGTGGGTTAGCGCCTTCGTGGCGATGGATAGCGGGCTTTTGGTGGACCCAGGTTGGGGTTCCAGGCATGGCTCGAGCCCAGTCAGGCGCTTGGTCGGGTGCGTGTTCGACTCTGGATGTGTAGGGATGGATTGATAAATGCGGTAAGACCATAGGCGGTGGCCATGGCAAGATAGGAGTGTTTGTAAGACTGTGCGGTGGCCCGTAGCATTCACTAGTTGGCAGTTAGTGTGGGAGTGTTGTAAGACTGCAGGGTGGCCCGTAGCATTCACTAGTTGGCAGTCAGTATGGGAGTGTTGTAAGACTGTGGGGTGGCCCGTAACATTCACCGGTCCCTGTGCAACGGTGAGGGTGTGACAAATCCATGCATGGTCATAGATTTCTTCAGATGGATTAGACCAGGATGAGTCAGTTCGTAAGATTGTGGGAGGGCCACAACATGTTTGGAATCAGGAAGTGGTAGGTCGTTGGAGGCCAGGTATGATATAAGACTACAGTTGGTTATGTAGCATTCACTCTCAGCATTGGATTTGGTGGCGAGGTAGTTTGGGCAATTATTGCCCGATGAGGCTTTCTTTCGGAGGTCGTGTGGGGGAATATGTGTGTCTTTTGACTCAGCAACCGGGCGGGAGTCCGGTGTTTCGGTTAGTTGGCGGACAAGTTGGGACCAGGGAGGTCTCAGCTGCTTTTGGAAAGCAGCTAGGGGGTAGCAAGATGAGTCGGGGCGGTATCAGTGATTTGGGATTTGTGTGTGGAGTCGCTTGTTATTTGGAGTATATGCTAAGTCACTTGCAGTTTGGATTAAATAATCTCAAAGTAATTGATTTGACCCTGTTGCGCAGCTCTTGTTTGAGTCTAACTGTTGCATGGACGAATCTTCTACTCGAAGGATTATCTGAGCCTTTTGTCAAGTATAAGAGTTCTGGAGCAGTATATGGTTAGTGATTTTGGTTCCCAATGGAAGCATTAAGATAATCAAGGGTTAGAAGCGTTTTGTTTGGTCTGGGATTCTTTTGAGGATTTGGCATGGTAGTGGTTCAGTGTGGGCGGTCTGTCCGAGAGTTTGACCAATTTAAGGTTTCAGGTTTCGGAAATGTAGAAGTGGTTTTCTGCATGGGTTTAAGGATTCGTTAAATATCAACATGACATCCCAGTCAATTCATTCAACCTATGTGTTTTGGATGCTTTAAGAATAACCTATATTATAGCACCGTACTTTTATTAAGTCTACACATCTCATAACATGTATCGATTGTTCCAATTTTACATGGACATCTTAAGTCTCAAAAGCCCTACATCATAACATTTCAATTTCCTCCATTTACCATCTTTTACAATGTGAATTCAATTATATCATCGTACATTTGTCCTTTTTACACAAATACCAATTAGCTCACTTTTATTTCATCCCCCAGGTTACTTATTATATCTTGTTCAATAGGATTTCTAAAAATCGATGACATTATTGTCAAAAATATCTTTTGTTGTAAATGCTATAAATTTTCCACGTGTGGAATAGATAACCACATAAGAAACTACAAAAATCAGAAACAAAAACTCTTATCCACATCATACGGTCTCTCCAAATCCACCAAAACCTTTACTTTCTCTCTCTAAATTTTTTCTAGAGAGAGAGAGAGCTTCAATTTCATCATCTTCTTCTTCTCCCCCCAAATGCGCAGTGTCGTTCTCTCTTTCGAAACCACACATTAATGGCTCTCCCTCAACTCCTCCCTTCCCCTTCTTCCTCTTACCTCACCCACCACAACAACCCTCGCTTAAACCCCCATCACACCCTCTCATTTTCACTTCACTCAAAAATCTCTCCTCCCCACCACCTTCGCCGCCGTCACCGGAACTCCACATCCTCCCTCCGCTGCTCCTCCTCCTCCGAACGACACGAAAACATCGCATCCACCAATTCGAATGACATCGTGGAGCTGCCTCTTTTCCCTCTCCCACTCGTCCTCTTCCCCGGCGCCATCCTCCCTTTACAGATCTTCGAATACCGTTACCGTATCATGATGCACACTCTCCTCCAAACCGACCTCCGTTTCGGCGTCATCTACACCGACGCAACCTCCGGTACGGCCGACGTCGGATGCGTCGGCGAGGTCGTGAAACACGAACGTCTCGTGGATGACCGGTTTTTTATCATATGTAAAGGTCAGGAACGTTTCCGCGTGACAAAAATCGTCCGCACAAAACCCTATCTTGTGGCGGAGGTGGTGTGGTTGGAGGACCGACCGTCGGGGAACGGGGAAGAGGATTTAGAAGGCTTAGCAAGCGAAGTGGAGAGCCATATGAAGGACGTGATTAGGTTATCGAATCGATTGAATGGAAAGCCAGAGAAGGAAGCCGGGGATTTACGCCGGAATCTATTTCCGACGCCGTTTTCGTTTTTCGTGGGGAGTACGTTTGAAGGCGCGCCGAGGGAACAGCAGGCGTTGCTTGAATTGGAGGATACGATGGTGAGGTTGAAGAGAGAGAAGGAGACGTTGAAGAATACTCTTAATTATCTATCCGCTGCTTCTGCTGTAAAAGATGTGTTTCCATCGTCATCTTCATGATTCATGAATCCAAGATATGATTTTATAGGTACTGAATTAGTTCTTTTCAATTTTGATTTTGTGGGTTTGCTATACTCCCTTTATATTGTAAAGATTCTGATAAATAGTATTGAAATTATTCTCTGCTTTACAAATCGTTTTGATACATATTCAGAATCTACAATGATTCCGAATAATTTAGAGCAAAATTCTTCCATCATCACCTTTAAAAGTATTGCTTATGGAGGGAACTCCGGCCACCTGAGTTGCCAGAATCGCTGTTCTTCTTGGGCTGTATTGCTAACGTACCATTGTTTGTTTGCTGCAATCATGTCAATCGCAATTCACTGATGATAATTGAATAAGAGAAATAGCATAAATTCATAAATGATTTGGTCATAAATCAAATCAAGAAACTAACCTTGAGACACAAGTTTCTTTCAGAATCACAAATGGGATAATCAGAAGGGCAACAATGACGATGATCCTTACAGCATACAGCAGCATTCAACTCACAGCAAGTCCATTTCAAGCAAATCCCAAGAATATTTGAAGCACAACAACATGTTTCACCTTCACTACACCATGAAAACAAATTACATTTAACTGGTTTTGGGGTAGGT